>NC_080731.1:5492070-5839570 GCF_019097595.1 Hemibagrus wyckioides
TGTTGTACAAGTGTGGATAACATCACAAAGGAAAAATGCAAGTCTGATTATTTCAGTGTAATATATTTACATTTACATTTATGGCGTTCATAGACGCACTTAACCAGAGTGACCTACAGGAGTGCTTTTGAAGTCTCTATGAATGAATAGATTCATATTGGTTCACTAGGTCAAACACTAAGAATACCATCAGTCTTAAAACCTCTGTTGGAAGGGTAAACTGTTAATAAAAAAAAAAGCACATATAACTTTTTTTTAAGTGTTTAAGTGAACGTTTAAGTACTTCAACTCCGGTGGCTCAGCAGTTCGGACATTAGGGGAAGTTTATTCCACCACAAACATGACGGAACAGAGAGGAGTCTTAATGCTAGTCTTCCTTGTGCTTCCTTGAGAGATGATAATCAAGCAGTGCTGGAGGATTAGAGGGAGCGTGGTGCAGTGTGAGGTGTGAGGCAAGGAACAATGTTATAAATCCGAAATCTGGTATATGAGAACTTTTAAAAACAAGTCACAGACGTGCATTCTGGATCATTTGCAGAAGTTGAATGGTGCTCAGATATTGACCTGAGGAGATATCAACATGAGAGTGTCAGATTAGCAATGCGAAAGGAGTGATATGCAAACAAGTATTAAGTTGTACTAGACTATTGTTGGGCAGTCCCGGGTTCGAACAGGCAGGGGGCCTTTCTCTGTGGAGTTTGCATGTTCTCCCCTTGCCTGCATGGGTTTACTCTGGGTACTCCGGTTTCCTCCTACAGTCCAAAAACATGTACATTAGGTTGACTGGTAATTCTAATTGCCCATAGGAGTGAGTGTGAGTGTGTGTGGTTGGATGGACTGGAGACCTGTCCAGGCTATACCCCTGCCTTTCGCCAAATGTGTGCTGGGATAGGCTCCAGCAGATCCCTGTGACCCTAATTAGGAATAAAGCGGGTATAGAAAATGAATGAATGATAGACTATCGTTCCAATACTTGTGCTCACCTAAAAATTGTATAGTGCCATATTATACATTGTTCAACATATTTGCCACTCCTCAAACCAAGTCCACACATTTAGAGCTATTCATTGTTTAATCTAACAAGTCATATCTGAATAAAACTGTCAATCATTTTTGATGGATTTAGATCAAGATCCAAGTTCTCTGGATGTAAACATCTGGAAAAGAAAGCTAAAATTCTCTTCCCTATTTTCACTTACTACACTAGTGAAATTGTATGCGTCAAAGTGAGCACATGCCAAGTCAGATTTCTCATAAACGAATCTCGGTTGTAGACCGAAACTGTTCGTCATTCACAGCTTATTCACATCCCTTTCTTACCAATTTGGAGCATTTCTGTTTTTCATTAAGTCTCAGACATTCCAGAGTTAAACAAATAATTACCATTACATAAAAGCACAGGTTTTTTTATTTTAGTTTTTTTAAATCTTGAGCTGTTTGATTATTTTATTTCAGTTCAGATGCTTTCGGAAACCAAACCACATGCAGTGTGCATTGGCTTTTCTTGAAAATAATGAATTAATTTGGCTATGGAAATAACTGCATTGAGTGGCTGAAAGACAAGAATGTCTTATATAGGACGACAATAATTCACATAAGCAAATAATGGTGTCTTTAGTGCAGCATCGATCGGTTACGAATGCGTTCAGTAAAGCTCATAAAAGACCTCAAGGTACAAAAGAAGTGCAACATGTTTTTGCTCGTAAAAGCCTCACACCCAAACTCTTATTGAGATTTTTATGTGTGTGTAGGATGTAAATTGAATGCAGTCACAATAGCAGGCATGTAGACAGTAACAGTCAATATTGTGTGTAGGCCGACTAATTGTTACAGTCCAAATTTCCCATAAGTTTCATTTCATGAGTGCCAACTGGATGATTACTGTCTTTACTTTGGGTGTATTACGCCTGTAGGGAAGCATAGAGATTTCACTAAGCTTGTTCTTCGAAGATGAAAAGGATATTACCGACTAATGATAGTACTTAACTCATAAACACTGGTTACTGTTATGCATGCACAGATGCAGAGAATCTTAGGGACACTCTTAAAGAAAACACAGTAGTTCTACCATGTTTTGCAGCACGATGGAAATAAACGGTAAATTCTGTGCATGTTTACTGAAAAGTTCCTAATTCTGAATAGGGTAAAAGTACCAATTTGTCATACAGTTCTTGTTAAAATGTTGTTTGTTGAAAGCTGTCACATGAGTCATATAAAATTGTATGATACTCAGGAATCTATCATTTAGATTGGTTGATGGATCATTTAAACCATTTTGTGTCCTACTCCAGACAGAGCACCCCTTAATGAGCCTCTGTAGTGGTGCAGGGATACGAAAAATGAAACTTAGCTTACATCCATATGCTGGAAAAGGAGAACTGTGTGAGCAAGAAATGCTACACATCCCACACAGGATCTGTAAAATCTCTCTCTCCACATTGTTAACAGTATACAGAATACAAACATGTGTTTGGTTTCTCGGGTCTGTGTTACAGGAAATTGATCAGATCATATTAGGGGATGATGTCACATACAGTAGTTGAGATTCCTCTGGAGCGATGATAAATCTTTGGACCCCACACACAGTTCTTGCAATATAATCTTTGAAATACTTTAGAATTCTTACTAAAGTCATCCTGCCAGATAACAGTTTTTTGTTGGCGGATGCACTTGCATTTCACTTAGTGTCTGAAAATGCATTTTTTTATATGAATTGCAAAAACAGAAGAACTGTTTGGTTCAAGCAAAACAATTTGGAATGTCTTGGAATAGAAAGAAGCCAGATACTGAAAAGGTCAGTCAAGGAAAACAACAGCAGCTCATAACAGTTGTGAAGAAAAGCACAAAAACATCAGTCAGTAACATAACCAACAACCTCCACGGAGCAGGGGTGAAGGTCTCACAGTCCACCGTTCAAAGATTTGGGGAGCAGAACCCGAAACCACTCATCAGTACGTTATCATCAGGAGTAAAATTAGACGAAACACAGAGATGAGCTACAAAGTGGACCAGTGGCGGTTACGTCATGGCTGTGGCTTATGTGGCTTCAACTGGAACAGACTGACTAAAGCAAAAAAATTCTAGCTTAATAGATAGATAGATAGATAGATAGATAGATAGATAGATAGATAGATAGATAGATAGATAGATAGATACTTTATTCATCCCAAAGGGAAATTCACAGTTTCCAGCAGTATCCACAAACACAGGTAATAGATAAAATAGGAAGGAATATAACAAAAATACTAAAATACCCAAATTAGGGTACAAAATATAACAAAAATATATTAAATAACAAAAATATAAAATATTACCAAATATAGCAGAATATAACAATATAACAAAATATAGCAGAAAAAATACTAAAATGCCCAAATTAGGGTACAAAAATATAACAAAAAATATATCAAATAACAAAAAATTAAATATAAAATATAACAAAAATATATCAAATAACAAAATATAAAATATTACAAAATATAGCAGAATATAACAATATAAGAAGATATAGCAGAAAAATACTAAATACAGAAATTTAGGAATAAATATGGAGAATGAGATGAAAAACAAGATAAATAATGTGCAAAATAAGTGTTTAAGGTTACAGACTTTCCTACAGAATATCCTGCTATATTACTTCCCCAACTGATTTTTAGACTGATAGTGAACTGTGACCTAGTGAACCAGTATCTATATATTCAATAATATAGACTTAACAACACTGTAAGTTACTCTTAAAAAGTCTGCCAAATGCCATAAATATAAGTGTAAATTTAATGTACTTTCAAATGTGTCCAATCTAACTGGGAGAAATGCCACCATGAAGCAAAACAATGACCCAAAATGACACAACCAACACCACAAAAAAAATCATCAGGGGAACAAAACACAAAGTTTTAGACTGGCCAAGTCAAACATCATACCTTAACCTGATTGAGCATGCATGTCAGTTAAGTTGTCTTTATTTGTCCCATATACATTACTGCATATTAAAATTCTTTCTTGGCATATCCCATCCTCAGGTTGGGGTTGGGGCCTTGCTCAAGGGCTCAACAGTGGCAGGGCTCAACCCCAGTCTTCCAGTCAATGTCCCAGAACCTTAATCACTTGAGTCACCACTGTCCCACAGAGCCTGTAGAGGAGGCTAAATGCACAAACCAAATATTTAGTTTTATTTACATTCATTTACTTGAAGTCTATCTGTTTTCTATCTGTTGTCTATTTCAATGTTACACAATGTGTTTTGTGCAGTTATCTGTATATTTTAGATCAGATTGCAACACAATCTAGAAAAAAGATCTAAATTACTAAAAGTAAAACTGAAACCAAAATACATAAGAAAAAGAAAAAAAAACATGTAAATATAATCCATTTTAAATCAACAACAAAAAAACATGCATGGGGACTGAGACGGTCTCAACCATGTCAAGTCAAGTCAGGTCAAGAAGCTTTTATTGTCATTTCAACCACATATAGCTGATGCAATACATAGCGAAATGAAACACCGTCTCTCCACATTAAATTCCACTGCTCTGTCATATTCTATTCTATTCTATTCTATTCTATTCTATTCTATTCTATTCTATTCTATTCTATTCTATTCTATTACATAATATTATTTTGCATTGTTTTATTCAATTCAATTCACTGCAAATAAATTCTATTCTATTACATTACACTGCATTGCTGACATTCTATTCTATTCTATTCTATTCTATTCTATTCTATTCTATTCTATTCTATTCTATTCTATTCTCGGGCATATTCTATTCTTTTGCAATTTCCTACAGTACACATTATTACATGAAGTGCATGTGTGCAAATGGTTGCAAACAGTCAGAGACAGAATACAATGGTTTAGACAGTTTTGGCAGTGCAGCACCAATCAGTATGCGGTTATGTAGTGGTGGAGGAGGGATACTGGACTGGGGCAAGGGTTTGGTTCCAATGAAGGGGTTATATTAATCTTACATTCATAATACACATTTTCTGTTCCAACATAAAAGCCCCCTGTGAACAAAGTGAGGTCTGTAAAGACATGTGGAGGTAATCCAACATCCTCCACAAAGCACAGACCTCAACTACACTGAACAGAACTTTGATTGCAATCCAACATTTTTGGCTGACATCAATAATGCTCTTTTGACTAAATGGGCCCAAAATTCTCACAGATGCAATCCAAAATGCTGTAAAGAGCCTTTCCAGAAGAGTGTAAGCTGTTATATCTGCATAGGGAGGCTATATATATTAATGTCCATAAGGATTCAGCAAACTTCTATAAGTGCGATGGTCATTTTTTCGGGTCATATAGTGTATCTATAATTTCATTCATTTCATTCACACACACTTTGGATAATATCACTTCTTGCGATGACAGTTTTATTGTTAACACAGATTTCACGGTAGCACTTCCTGGAACATTTGTTTACTGTTGAGGAACCAGTGCCAAACTCCACTTACTGCTTCTCATCAAACCCCCATCAATCCTGATTTGCAACTCACAACAAGATGAAATCCGTTCTTTTAGTGAAAGTCCCTACAGTAAAATTTACAGTAAGCCGAGCTGCAGTTGTGAAGGACCGCCCATTTGCCCTCAAGGCACTTTTCTGTTAACGTGAGAATAAGCAAAAAAAAAAAAGCCCTTATGGATCACTTACAATATAAATGCTTAGGACAAGATAAATTACCTGTGTGCTGAGCTGTTAGTCACGTGTCAGCGTTACTGTGTGATCGCTACTGAACTATATAAATAAAATAAACAAGTGAGTAATATGAGCCGGTGTATGTTACAGCATATGTAACTTAAGTTAAGGTGAGTTCAAGAGAAGGTCATTATGGCTATCACAGTTCAAATTATGAGGGGAATTTTTTTTTGGAGAGGGGATTTTTTTTTCTGCCAGCCCTATTCTAATGCGCTTATGGTGTGTAAACAATTCATGTATTCATGCGTTGTCTATTGTACACTTACTATATCACATTTCTAAAAGCTTTGATGGGCTATTCTCTGTGCGGATCCTTTGATTACTCCACTTTTGCTTAATCTATTTAGCTCATGACAAAGTTCGCTTTCACTTCTGCGTCCGTCTGAGTTCAAACCATCAACAATTCCAGGTAGGGGAACAGAACTAAACAGAACTAGACCTGTGAATGAAATGTTGAGCCAGGGAGACTTTCCGAGCCGCTCCTGTTCATTGTTCGCTCAGACTGCTTTTGCTTTTCATTGCTCGGCTCTTTGCTTGTTTGCTTAATGCAAAGTTCCACCTGTACTCTTTTGAAACCGAGCCAGTGACTTGACCTTAGAAGGGATTTTTTTTTTTTGTTTATTTTACTGGTTTCTCTTCTTATTCTGTCCAGTTCTGCTGTATGATGTGGTACTTTCAGAACCTCTTGTCTGTTCCTATGTATTTCTCTCTCGGCTGACTGCATTATGCAATAAACCATGGTGTAAACTTAGAAGAAATCTGACCTGCCAAGATAAGCTTCTGCAGATTGAAGAATTGTGCAAACAGGCAGTTTAGAACAATCAATGGTTCTTTGTTTAATACATATTATACATATGTCCACAGGCACACACAGCTGCACATGATTATTGTATGTAGGTGGTTCGATTTATGATTCATGGCTTGTTAGCAGTGTTCACTTTTTAGCAATTTAGGTAGAATTGATTTATTATAGTGATAGGTGTATTATGTCAAAATAGCCGAACTACATTTCTTCAAACAGTTCTTCCACAGAAATAGTACCACTTGGTGTATACCTTGCACTATTTGTAGGGTATTGTAATCATTGGTTGTTCTTTGGTTGGCGACGTAACCTTAACATAACACACAGAGTAAATCTTTATTGTTTACATCTACACTTACTTATTGGTATTTTTTTCTATAACCTTCTCTGCATTTACATTCATTCATGCATTCATTCATCATCCATTCATTTATATCTTCATTCATCCATCACATTCTGCTTCAGTATTCACTTTATCCTAGGTGTGGATTTAGGTGCATTTGGAAACTTTCCATCAAATATTTGTTTACACCTCCGCACAATTTAGAGTAGCCAATCCTACTGTTGCTGGAAAGAACCGAAGAAGCCGGTTGTGTGTGTTGTGTGGACAATATGCTCAACAATTATAAAAAAATAAACAAGAAAGCAAACTCGCAGGTTCTGTACAAGTTTGTCTACTCAGTCTGTTGCATTTAACCCTACATTCGCTCTACACTAGTCATGTCACGTTACGTTCATCTAAACTTATGTGTACAAATAAAAAACAAATTAAAGTCTTACATCGAGGAATCCAGTGATCATGTGGATGATGAACACGACCTTTTCGTGTAAATGTGGAGAAAAGCGACACCATCTCTGGATGAACTGCAAATCAAAATTGATGTGAGGTCAGTCAAATGGCTTGCTCGTTAAAGCATCACAAAGAACCTTTTTTCCAGCCACATCCGCTACATTTAGATCATCCAGAAATAAAATTACACGCCCACATATTATTGCATGGGCACTCCATCCAGGGTGTATCCTGCCTTGATGCCCGATGATGCCTGAGATACAGGCACAGGCTCCCCGTGATCCGAGAATAGATCGGATAAACGGTACACACAATGAAATGAAAATGTTATTGCATGGCCAAATTGTTGCACATATAATAATATAACAATCAGAACTTTTTCACATTTTAGTCACATTGTACAATCTATCATTATTTCGTTTGGATGTTAGACTTTAATCACTTTGCAAACACGTGTGTGTCACATTTGCCTGTGGTGGATCTTGCATGTCAAACAGCAATGCTTGTAAATCATTATGGGTCAAAGCAATGTAAAATTAGTGCTCTAGAGTGCATGGAATACTCCACTGTCCCTAAAATCATTAGGACATTCTCGGTCATTTCATTTTACAGTTAACCCGGTGCCTCTGCTGTGTAACATTGCTCTTGGCTCTGTGATGCATGTAATCTTCTTGGAAACACACACCCCTGCCCTGATGCCAGATTCTGACATGAAATCAGGTATGTCAGGCTAATCATAAATCAAGATAATGGCAAAGATAATCAGTGCTGCAGAACGCAACTGTTCAAAGCACAGGGTTTACACTGAATTGAGATTTTGGCTTAATGTTGCAAAATAGTATAGAGGAAGCCTGAAGAAGAGGAAGAAAGTACTGTTCTGCCGTGTTTAGAGTAATATTAAAGTGCTAACTAATGCAATATTAAAGAGAAACGGCAGCACTTCTTAGGAATTCATTGCCTTTTTCCTGAGGACATAACTGTCCTTGTTCACACAGCAATAATACTGTCTTTCATGCAATGGTGGACTTACCCATTACAAGAGTTTATCAACAACTATACACAAAGGACACCCTTTGGTTAGGGCACAATACAGCCTATTTTGCCCCTGTTTGGAATTTGTGCAGAAATGAAACAAAACCATGTCTTTATTTGTCTGGAACTGCATTTGTAAACCATTTTGAAGGCATTGCTAAATGATGTCTCCTTTTACACAACTTAAAAAAAAAAAAGCTTCTTTGCAGAGCGTGGGATTTGGTCAGACAGTAAAAGAAAGGTGGGGAGTGGGGAGATGTGACGGGAAACATTTGGAAAAAGCAGTTGGAAAGGGCGGAGAGTGACGGTAGCTTTACAAGATGAAAGTGAAAGTTAATGTTGATTGCAGGTGTATAAATATAAGCCTGCGATGGTACCTGAGAACACACCTTAGTACATACCCATTTCCATCTGATGCTGAACAAGCTGCAGAACACAGACGCAAGCATGTCCAACGCAGTTGTTGCTCTTCTGGTCTTCTCTGCACTTCTGTGCTACAACGCACAAGGTAAGACACACACATATGCACATGCTCATGCACGTGCTTGCAAGTCTACTGCAGTTTCTGTTACTGGAGACGAAAAGTATGGAGGTCATTCATTCATCCTATTGCACTTGTGACGTAAACTCAGGGTCAGTGACCGCCTGAACTAAAGTCTTGTCAAACTGCAGGCCTACTGTTTTAGTGTGCAGCATGAACGGACAGTACAGTAGAGTGTCTTCTATCATGGTCATTATTCATTTTTCTCCCCTCAAGGGGTCTTTCCATTTTCTTGCAAATGATCAGATTTCCTGTAAATCAGACAGTAGCAGATTATATGTAGCAGAAACGTGTCAAGAAATCCACTTACGCTAATAGAATTTCTATTTTCTATCTATTGCATAATGAGTTGCCTCTCTCTTTTTAGCGTACCCCGGGAGTGCCGCTGATTGCTGCTTGTCCACCACTGAAACCTTAGTTCCACGCCGCATCGCTGAATCCTATACCATCCAAACCGTAGAGAGCGGATGCCCCATTCCAGCTACTGTGTAAGTTTAGTAAAAAAAATATATAGCATTTTATTACATCCCCATCCATCAGCAACCTTAGACAACTTAGCTGCTGATGTAAACTTTTGAATACTCACCCTTCTTTCCCTTCTGATTTCTCCGTTTTTTAGGTTCATCACAAAGAAGAACAGGAAGCTGTGCTCTCCACCAATATATGACCAGAAAAATTCATGGGTGTTGAAGCTCGTCGAATTCCTGGATAATCGTCACGCCAAGATCAACGGTAACAATTGAAATATCGGCTAAATAGAAATATCATGCTTAAAAAAAGCCGTTTGTTCAGTCTTGTTTTTACTGATTTGTTCTTCGTCTTTCTTCAGGCGCTCAGTGATAAACAGGGTGAATATGTCCAGGCCTGTCGGATCATCACGCATGGATTTTCTGTGACAGCTCCTGTTATGTTTAATAAGCTATACTTCTCCTTTGTATCTTTACGTGTCAAAGCACACGCATGTTCTTGTGTTATGCACAAATGCACTTGTGTGTTGTGTTTTCTCATGCTAAAAAAACAATCGTAAAATGTGAATCTGTGTGCGTGTGCGTCGACACACTGTACATTATTTTTTTATACACGTTAAAATCTACTGATGTATTTTTTTTTCCCTTTCGAAGATGTGCATGGCTTTTTTTAAGCTGGGTGAATTCAAATAAAACTCATTTTAGTAAATAATACCAGTGTTTTGTTGCAGTTCTTATTAACATTAATATAGGATAAAATATTTTATTTTTACACAATACTAACATAAAATGAGGAAATGTCATTACTTTCCTAATACTTTTGTTTATATTACACAGACTGACATTTGGAAAGAGTCTGATTTGGGTCATAGGGCTTTCCGGTTTCTCTGTAACTTGACAAGCTGCATTGTTTTTGTCTTACTTTTGTAAAGTGAGAGTAAAAAGAGAAGCTGGTGAGGCAATAAGATTTTAGCTATTGTAATACAGTCCCACTGATATGATCGCAGGAACTTGTGATGTTGCACAATTTTTTGTGCTGTCGGTACAAACTTGTAGAGGAATAAAACAGTCCTGGTTGTGCCATAATTGAAAATTAATCCAACTCCTGGTGGTGACTAGACCTTATAAAGAAAATGAAAGTATTCTCACTGGAGTGACTCCAGATGGATTTGGGAAAAAGCACAGTGACGGTAAAAAAGCCAGACAGGACCACCAGAACAGAGTGTGTGAAAAAGTTAAACTGGCACACATTCAGATGAATAATCCGGTAAACAAAAAAAACACAGACAGGAAAAAAAAAACACGAGAAATAGTAATGTAGAAATGTAAGTGTACTTTTTCAGTCAGTGTCCAAAGTAAACACATCCTCAACAGATTTTAGATGTAACTCTTGAAATGTTTCTTCACGCCTTATGCTCTTTTTTTCCCCCCTTATCTCAGGGAAATGCTGAGATCCTTTCCTGCTCACAGTTGTAAACTTCAAAAAATGCTTACGTCAGTTACCGTAGTGCTCCTGCCTGTTTAGACAATGTCCGGAGATGTCGCTGGATGCTTTGTGTTTTCTTTCAACAATAACCATGACATGACCATGCTTGACATGAACATTAACTGAAGCTCCTGACCTGTATCTGCCTGATTTTATGCATTACGCTGCTGCAACATGATTGGATAAATGGGCAAAATAGTAGATCAGCGATAATATTAAAACCACCTGTCTAATTGTAACAAAGAGCTGCAGTTTTGCAGATGCTCTGATCCAGTCGTCTAGCCATCACAGTTTGGCCCTTGTCAAACTCGCTCAAATCCTCATACTTGCCCATTTTTCCTGCTTCTAACACATCAACTTTGAGGACAAGATGTTCACTTGCTGCCTAATATATCCCACCCACTAACAGGTGCCATGATGAGGAGATAATCAGTCTTATTCACTTCACCTCTCACTGCTCATAATGTTATATCTGGTCTGTGTATATAGAGCAGCACATCTAGGGAAAACAATTGAGACAAATGAGAAAGAAACCACCTGCAAGGAAATGTTGTGTAGGTTGTCTTGTGCCTGTTGTGTGTGTGTCTATGTCTGTGTCTCTGTGTGTGTGGCCTGGGAATCCCCAATTTGACTGAATGGGCAGGACATTCGTGAAAAAGAAACTTAAAGCTGCTATAAAACGGGTGAAGCAGAAATGCTACAGAGGAGAGAGAGAGAGAGAAACAGAGAGAGAGGGCAGTCTAAGAGGAGGAGATTTAAAATCCTTAACAGCAGCAGTAGCATCTAATATCAGCGCAGAAACAGAACGTGTGTATCTCTGACCAGTTGACCACAATGGCTCGATGTGGCTTTCTCAGTCTGTTTATGGGTGCATGGATCACTGTAATCATCATCAGCATCAACATGGATGGTTAGTTTTTTTTTTTTATTTATATATATTCTTCTGTAGATGAATCAAGCATGTGTGTGTGTGTGTTTGTGTTTTGACTGTAATGCAGGGTTGGACTGTAATGCAGCAAATTTTCTAGAGAAATCAAATTCTAAAGGTAGCAAATTTAATCAGCATCCTGCACAAAATATTCCTAATCTCTGGATGTTTCTCTCTGTCATTTAGTTTCTCTTGGAGATCAAGCAGTGGACTGCTGTTTGAAGGTTAGCTCTCATATTATCCCAAAACGCATTGTCGCCTGCTACCGCGAGCAGCGCAAAGGTGATGGCTGCCTCATCAGTGCTGTTGTGTGAGTATCACAGGCAACATTTAAAGGTTGATTCTTAAGCCAGTGCACCTTAGATCTGTTGAGATTAGGAAATCCACCATCCATGGGACATTAGACTATAAATAGTGCAGCCAGATAGAAAGCCTCAGTTTAGTAGTTTAGGAGAGAACCGTTCTGGAGAGAACGATGAAGGAGACACAGTATTTGTATGTAATTTGAGTTTTCCAAAATCACTGATTGCACCTTTAATAAGAATGGAGGCTACTTGACTTTATGAAGAATTTGCATTTGTACTTTCAGATTCCGAACTCGGAAAGGCCGGGATCTTTGCGCTCCCCCTGAAGCCGCCTGGGTTCAAGACCTGATGAATGTGGTGGACGCCAGGCCAATTAAGAAATTCAAGGTATATATGTTCATATGAAATGATATCATTATATGAGATTGTAGCTTTTGCTGATAATAATGAATCATTTTTGTTTTTGTTTTTTTTATTATTGGGTATTATGTAGTTGAAGTTAAGTGTTTGTTTCATTTTAAATGTATTAGTAATTATACTAAGTGATTGTCATCAGCTCCTCTTGTGTCAGTTTGATTGCCTCAGTCTTGATCTGAATTACATCTTGGATTTAATTTGTATTGGCTGTTAACCTGACTTGAGTTCTTTGCATTAAGAAACCACTTCACTTAAACCACAGACCACAAACCAGACTCTCAGGTGATTTTGTTCACTTTCTTTGTTTTGGTATTACAGGAGGACCTCTGTCAAGGCATGAAAGCTTAGATTGCTTGGGAGAACACACACACACACACACAGACTCCCACATGGTCTGGTGAATAAAGCTGGAAGAAGATGGCAGCTAAACAGTTAAATTGCCTAGTAATTCAACACCGTTTCCTGTTAAAGCATGCTTTAAAATGATCTTGTTCTTTACGTTATAATGCCTCTGCACCTTTATATTACATAACGTTTTTTGTTATATGCTTTTTGAAGTTCTATTAAACTGTGACAACTTGGGATCTTCTTTCCAAACACAAAAATCATGTCCATATCTATGATGTTACTTTTGCTGTAACTGTAGGTCTATCAATAAATGAATGAATATGAAGATTAGGGCATTTCTCAGCTGCTCTCTGTCTTTTACAATAGCTTATTGCAAACTAAACGAAATAAAAAGCAGAAGTAAATTATTGTCCATTTTCCTTGCTTGGTTTGTTCATTAGGGATAAATTTTTCCAAATTTTAAAATGGATGTATTTATGTAATGCTGCTTGGTGACAGTGCCTGTTGTTAGATTCACTAAACAAATGCAACCGAATAGAATTTATTTATTGTGCAGCTAGATTTTTAGTGTTTGGAAATGGTGATGCAGAAGTCTGAGTGGTGATGTAAGAAGACAGTTTGGTGAAAAAAGCTGACCTTGAGCCTTAACAGCCTGACAGCACGCATTGTTAATGACATGTCTTGTGTATCTAGGGCTAAAAATGATTTTTATTTAAGTTTAAAGATTATGTTTATGTATATCTTTGTCTTTTCATTAACATCTTTGTACTATTGACTTATATCCTGAACTCTCATGGAAAGGAATCACTTAGATAATCACAAAATAAACGTTATTTAAGTTACAAACGTTGTTTCTTTCTTTCTTTTTTTTAAAAGAAATGTTACATTAGCAATATCAAAAAGCTGTTATTAAAATATATAATTGTATATGAATCAAATGAATTTATATGGTAATTAATGGGCAGCACGGTGGATTAGTGGTTTGCACTGTTGCCTCACAGCATGAAGGTCCTGGGTTCGAACAGGCAGGGGGCCTTTCTGTGTAGAGTTTGCATGTCCTCCCTGTGCCTGCATGGGTTTACTCTGGGTACTCTGGTTTCCTCCCACAGTCCAAAAACATTAGGTTGATTGGTAATTCTAAATTGCCCATAGGAGTGAGTGTGTGTGATTGTCTGTCTATATGTGGCCCTGTGATGGACTGGCGACCTGTCCAGGGTGTACCCCTGCCTTTTGCTCTAGCAGATCTCCATGACCCTAATTAGGAATAAAGCGGGTATGGAAAATGGATGGATGGATGGAAATTAATGTACAGTGTAATGAAGAAAGAGAGTTGCAGATGTTCAATAGCATCCATCCTCAGCAGGTGTCGCTGATGCAGCAACGCTGTTTGTCTCACTGCTGTTAAGATTTTCAACGAAGAACATAAATCTCCAAGTAAACGATGTTAAAAACATGTCCAGGAGTCTGTTTACATTTTCTCTCTCGGACAGACGTTGATCCTTATTGCGTTGCTTTTAAGAAAAGATGCTAGCTGTGATGTTGATAAGCTACGTTTTGTTCATAATAATAATAATAATAATCATTACTGATAGAGTCAGATTAATTATATTAATGAAGTTGGTGATTGTCTCTCGTTGCTAAGGAACGTTGGGTTGTGTTTCAATTGGCTATACCTTCTCTATTTAAGTGCACTACACAAGCATGAAACCTGAAGACTAAACAGTGCATCATGTGTCCTATAGGCAGCTATTTGGGATGGAGCCAGCTATAACAGTTAATAATGAGGATTATTAACACCATTAGGATCCTCAATTTCTCTTTGTACGAATTATTACGAAATATATGAAGTACCCCTTGCTATTTGATCTGAATATACAGCTCTGGAAAAAAATAAGAGACCACTGCCCAATCTCCGGATTTGAACCCTATTGAAAACCTCTGGAATGTCATTAAGAGGAAGATGAATGGTCACAAACCATCAAGCAAAGCTGAGCAGTTTGCTTTTTTGCAAAAAGAGTGATATAAAGTTACCCAACAGCAATGTGAAAAACTAATGGAGTGGCCCAGTCAAAGCCCAGATCTCAACCCAACAGAGATGCTGTGGAATGACCTCGAAAGCTGCAGTTTTGGAAATGCTCTGATCCAGTGGTCTAGCCATCACAGTTTGGCCCTTGTCAAACTCGCTCAAATCCTTACACTTGTCCATTTTTCCTGATTCTAACACATCAACTTTGAGGACAAAATGTTCACTTGTTGCCTAATATATCCCACCCACTAACCGGTGCCATGATGAGGAGATCATCAGTGTTATTCACTTCACCTGTCAGTGCTCAGAATGATATATCTGATCTGTGAATATAGAGCAGCACATCTAGGGAAAACAACTGAGACAAGTGAGAAAGCGGAAAATAAACCACTTGCAAGGACCCTCTAGGGGACTGGCACTGAACTGTCCCAATAACTTCTGACACTAATGTTGTGTAGGTTGTTTTGTGCCACCAAAACAGCTCTAATCCTTCAAAGAATGGACTTTACACGATCTGTGAATATGTGCTGTGGTATCTGGCACCAACACATTAGCATAAGATCCTATATGTTTTGAGGTAGAGGTGGATTAGACTTGTTTGTCCAGTACAACTCAGCAGATACTTAAGGCAACACCTTGAACTTGTGTTTCTTAACCCATCCCTGAACCTTTAGTGTGTGTGTGTGTGTCTGTGTCTGTGTCTCTGTCTCTGTCTCTGTGTGTGTGGCCTGGGAATCCCCAATTTGACTGAATGGGCAAATGGACAGGACGTTCGTGAAAAAGAAACTTAAAGCTGCTATAAAACAGGTGAAGCAGAAATGCAACAGAAGAGTGAGAGAGAGACAGAGAGAGAGACAAAGAGAGAGACAGAGAGGGCAGTCTAAGAGGAGGAGATTTAAAATCCTTAACAGCAGCAGTAGCATCTAATATCAGCGCAGAAACAGAAAGTGTGTAACTCTGACCAGTTGACCACAATGGCTCGATGTGGCTTTCTCAGTCTGTTTATGGGTGCATGCATCACTGCAGTCATCATCAGCATCAACATGGATAGTTAGTTTTTTATATATATATATATATTCATCTTAAATGTATTAGTAAGGTGTTTTAGTAAGAAACCACATTATCATCAGCTCCTCTTGTGTCAGTTTGATTGCCTCAGTCTTGAACTGAATTACATCTTGGATTTAATTGGTATTAGCTGTTAACCTGACTTGAGTTCTTTGCATTGAGAAACCACTTCACTTAAACCACAGACCACAAACCAGACTCTCAGGTGATTTTGTTCACTTTCTTTGTTTTGGTATTACAGGAGGACCTCTGTCAAGGCATGAAAGCTTAGATTGCTTGGGAGAACACACACACACACACACACAGACTCCCACATGGTCTGGTGAATAAAGCTGGAAGAAGATGGCAGCTAAACAGTTAAATTGCCTAGTAATTCAACACCGTTTCCTGTTAAAGCATGCTTTAAAATGATCTTGTTCTTTACGTTATAATGCCTCTGCACCTTTATATTACATAACGTTTTTTTGTTATATGCTTTTTGAAGTTCTATTAAACTGTGACAACTTGGGATCTTCTTTCCAAACACAAAAATCATGTCCATATCTATGATGTTACTTTTGCTGTAACTGTAGGTCTATCAATAAATGATTGAATATGAAGATTAGGGCATTTCTCAGCTGCTCTCTGTCTTTTACAATAGCTTATTGCAAACTAAACGAAATAAAAAGCAGAAGTAAATTATTGTCCATTGCACATTGCAAATTATTGTACCTTGCATGTTCTCCCCGTGCCTGTGTGAATTTACTCCGGTTTCCTTCCACAGACCAAAAACCCATTAGGTTGATTGGTAATTCTAAATTGCCCATAGGAGTGAGTGTGTGTGGTTGTCTGTTTATATCTGGCCCTGTGATGACCTGTTCAGGGTGTACCCCTGCCTTTCGCCCACTGGGTATAGAAAATGGATGGATGGATGGAAATTAATGTACAGTGTAATGAAGAAAGAGAGTTGCAGACGGTCAATAGCACCCGTCCTCCAGGACAGCAGGTGTCGCTGATGCAGCAACGCTGTTTGTCTCACTGCTGTTAAGATTTTCAACGAAGAACATAAATCTCCAAGTAAACGATGCTAAAAACACGTCCAGGAGTCTGTTTACATTTTCTCTCTCGGACGTTGATCCTTATTGCGTTGCTTTTAAGAAAAGATGCTAGCTGTGATGTCGGTAAGCTACGTTTTGTTCATAATAATAATAATTATTACTGATAGAGTCAGATTAGTTAATTATATTAGTGAAGTTGGTGATTGTCTCTCGTTGCTAAGGAACGTTGGGTTGTGTTTCAATTGGCTATACCTTCTCTATTTAAGTGCACTACACAAGCATGAAACCTGAAGACTAAACAGTGCATCATGTGTCCTATAGGCAGCTATTTGGGATGGCGCCAGCTATAACAGTTAATAGTGAGGATTATTAACACCATTAGGATCCTCAATTTCTCTTTGTACTAATTATTATGAATTAATATGTATTAGTATCCCCGGCTATTTGATCTGAATATATAAGAGCTCTTGATGCTATGTCTATACACTGCATCATGTGTCCTATAGGTAACCATTTAGGATGGAGCCAGTTATAACAGTTAATAGTAAAGATTATTAAGACCATTGAGATTCTCAGTTTCTCGATGGACTAATTATTATAAATTAATATGCAGTATCCCCAGCTATTTAATCTGAATATACAAGAGTTCTTGATGCTATGTCTATAAAGTGCATCATGTGTCCTATAGGAAGCCATTTGGGATGGAGCCAGCTATAACTGTTAATAGTGAAGATTATCAAGACCATTAGCATCCTCAATTTCTCTTTGTACTAATTATTATGAAAAAATATGAAGTATCCCCGGCTATCCAATCTGAATATATAAATGTTTCGTTCTATGTTTAACTTTTAAGGTCTGAAACGTGGAAGTATTAATCAATTCATACATATTAAAAAAAAGCTCATGGTTCTGATCTTCTGCAGAACAACTTAATTCGGTTTGTGGTTTAAGTTTCTGGAAAGCTACTATTAAACTTGCGTCTAATATGATGCTTTGCTTGTCATTTTCAGCGTTTCTGCCTTCAGTCCTTGTTGCATCTGGTCCAAGAGCATCTGCCTTTCTGGTTGGAAACTTGACTAATGTGTCTCTGACCATCAGCAGCGTCTCACCCTCCAGTGATACAGGTATGATTCAGAATACACACGTTTTACGTTACTGCAAACTATGAAATTAAATTGAAGTTTCACTTTCCATGAACCAAAACTGATTCATGAAATTCCAGTTGTAATAGAACATATATGTTGCAGGAGAAAGTAAGTAAACCATTTTCAGTTTCCTGATTTTCTGCTTAAATTGCTCATGAAATGTGATCTGATCTTCACCAAAGTCACAAATATAAAAAAACCACAATATTTCTAAGCTGATTAAACACAGTTATGATCTTTCATGTCTTTATTGAACACACTAATTAAACATACAAAGTGATGGCGGACAAAGTAACTGAAACAGTACTTTAATAACTGGTTGATCCACCTTTGGCAGCAACAGCCTCAAGTAAGCGCTTCCTGTAGCTTCGATTTAGACCTGCTCAACGTCCAGGAGTAATTTTGGACCAGTCTTCCTTACAGAACTGCTGTACCTCACCCATATTCTTAGGACGTCTGGTGTGAATGGCTCTCTCGAGGTCATTCCACAGCATCTCTGTTGGGAAGAGGTCTGGGCTTTGACTGGGCCACTCCGAAAGGTGGATTTTATGTCTCTGAAGCCATTCTGTAGTAGATTTACTGTTTTGTTTAGGGTCATTATCCTGCTGCATCACCCAGCTTCTTCTGAGCTTCAGCTTGTGGACAGCCACCTTGAGATTATCCTTTAGGATATCCTGATAAACTTGGGAATTGATTTTCCCCTCCACAATGGCAAGTCCAGACTCAGAGGCAGCAAAGCAGCCCCAAACCATGATGCTCCCTCCACCATACTTCACTGTTGGGATGGTGTTTTCATCTTGGTATGCTGTTTTCTTTTTACACCATACATAGCGCTGCATGTTCTTCCCAAACAATTCTACTTTTCTTTCATCTGTCCACAATACATTTTCCCAGTAGTGTTGTGGAGTGTCCAGGTTGTCTTTTGCAAACTTTAGGCATGCTGCAGTGTTTTTTTTTTTGGAGAGCAGTGGCTTCCATCGTGGTATCCTTCCATGGATACCATTCCTGTTCAATGTTTTGCGTATGGTTGAGTCATGAGCAGAGATGTTAGCCAGCTTCAATGAATCCTTTAACTCTTTAGCTGTTACTCTGGGGTTCTTTTTCACCTCAATGAGCACTCTGCGTTGTGTCTTTGGAGTGATCTTGGCTGGGCGTCCACTTACCATATCGTTTCCATTTCTAGATAATTTGTCTCAACTGTGGACTGATGAATACGTAAAGTCTTTGAGATTCCTCTGTCACCCTTTCTAGCTACATGCATATCGGTCTTCTGAGATCTCTTTTTTGCGAAGCATGGCTCACATTAGTTTATACTGCTTGTGAATAGCACACTGACACTGTTTGGATGTTTATATAAGTCAATTTAGCTCTAAACCGTACCTTTATTCTTGTTTCATTGATTGGACTCCGGGTTTGCTAACACCTGACTCCAACTGCCATTTAGTGACACCAGAAGCCTAGTGTTTCATTTACTTTTTCCACCATCAATTTAACTGTGACTGTGCTCAGTAAAGACATGAAAGATCATGACTGTTTGTGTTTTATCAGCTTACAGATATTGTGTTTGTTGATTATTTCGACTTTGGTGAAAATCAAATATCAAATTTCATGACCAATTTAAGCAGAAGACCAGGAAACTGAAAATGGTTCACTTACTTTTTCTTGCAACTGTATATTGCTCTTTCTGTCTAATAGGACGCCTCCCTCCGGCCTCCTGCATTCGGTCCAATCTCAGTCAATGGACTGTGTCAGAAGAGCTGATGGGAAAGGTATGTATTTGCTGTTTATTAAGCTACTTAAATGATTTGGAAGCTACACTAGATTAGGATATAACTTCCAAATGAGCTGCTTCTGGGTACTGTACAACTGATTTTATGTATTCATGTCCATTCTTCTGACTTGGACATTATCATCACTGACCGGATTTGCAGTTCTGTGATTTGTTAATTTTATTTTTATAAAAAATATAATTTTTTGGTCATCATAATGAAATAGATTTAAAATAGATAGATACACCAATCAGGCATAACATTATGACCCCCTCAGAACCAGCATTAACTTCTTCTAGCAATCTGAACAACAGCAGTTTGTCTGTTGGATCGGATCACACAGGCCAGCCTTCACTCCCCACGTGCATCAGTGAGCCTTGGCCACCCATGATCCTCTCGCAGGTTCCTTGGACCACTTTTGATGGACACTGACCACTGCAGACCGGGAACACCCCACAAGAGCTGCAGTTTTGGAGATGCTCTGATCCAGCCTTCTAGCCATCACAGTTTGGTCCTTGTCAAACTCTCTCAAATCCTTACACTTGTCCATTTTTCCTGCTTCTAACACCAACTTTGAGGACAAAATGTTCACTTGCTGCCTAATATATCCCACCCACTAACAGGTGCCATGATGAGGAGATCATCAGTGTTATTCATAATGTAATGGCTGATCGTTGTGGATAGTTAGAAAGATAATAATGAAATATAATTAATATATAATTGAAAACTAAAAATGCTAGTTGCTCTGTAGTTGTGCCAGGATGCCAGATCAATCTGTAATCCCTATTTGAACATTTCGGATCTATCCATGATCTACATGTAAAAATGAAACATGCTAGATATTTTACTCAGACCCAATTTAGTGCAGTCAATACAAAACTTTCATCCTTACAGCATGTAAACTAATCTCCGTCAAAAATGGCATGGTGTCTCTATTAACCAGTAGCTTGTCTTGTCCTGTCATAGGGCAGCCTCCTGGTGAGTGTGACTCTGAACCGGGGCCTACAGCTGTGTTCCAGCACCAATGACACAGACTGCTGTCTCCAGCCGCTGTGTGTGAGAGAGACCGTCATGGTGTGTGCATGTCTGGGTGACGTTCCCCAGGCTACTCTCATCGTTCAGGCTCAGATTTACGCCCAGCTGCTTCCCGCTGGCCCTGTGTCGGGTCAGTGACTGTTTTCTTTTCTGCATTACGTAATCATAACTATTGCAGTGTGAACTGCTACTGATATAAATACTGAGCATTTACTCTACCACGTTTTGTAGAGAATAAAACCGTGATTCCTAATCAAGTGTTCCAGCCCCTTGGGCAATGTCCATGTGACCTGACGGCAAAAGTGTGTGATGTGCGATGCTGCTGTGACCAGGTACATACCAACATACATACAAATATACTGAATTTGATTATGATTAATTAAATACGAAAGCCAAAATCATGGTGCAAATAGGATTTTTTTAAGTAACAATAACCAAAAAAATGTTCAGAGAAGCATATTGTAAATTTATCTGTGAGCATATTTCATGCCTGTCCATCTTCATTTAATTCCTACAGGACTGTGCCCCAGAGCTGCTGTGGCTTTTTACCGGTCAGTGTCTCCCTGGACTGTTTGGAGGAATGATCTCTCCTGTTCCTGACTACATCTGTTCCTCTCAATCAGCTGCCAACACTCCTGACTGGTTCCCTTTTCTCTGCGTCACCTCTCCAATGGAGAACAACCCGTTTCTTGGGCTTTTCTATGATGGCACTACTCTGTAGGTTATCTTTTTCTTTTTAAAAAAGAAATCTCTGTTTGTAATTAGTTTTACTTTTTTTCTGATGGCATGCATCTGAACTCTTCTCCAGCACTCCGAAGCCCGCTCCATCGTTCCAGGCTCAGCAAGTGGCCACGCCTGTACCCCCTACAACCTACCGCCAGGGGGCGCCCATTTTCACCACAGACAATCAGTACTTCACCATCCCACAGGTGATCTGAACAGAATCATGTTCATCTTCACATGCCAACTATTTAGTAAGGCTTATGTTCAGGATACCTTTGTGTGCAGGTGTCCATGCTGGGGCAGTGCTTGGAGAAAGCTCCAGTAGCGTTCCTGCAGAACTTTGAGGCCGTGTGTGTGAGAAGTCTACAGTCCTGCCCAGCTGCACCATCTGAGCTCAGTGTGGTTGTGAGAGATGGACAAGGAGGTGAGTTTCTCATTGTTAATTGAGTCATTCTGCCCAGGTCACGTGTAAGGCTATTCATTTTCTGTTCTATTAATTAGCACAAATAACTGAGGTACTAGACAGTGGACATTTCTAGAAAAAGAATTGTCTGGTGAACTTCATTGTGAAGCGTATATTAAGCTGCCTGTGTGTTCATGTGTGTAGGAGTTGTCAGAGTGGCTATCATGGATGAAGTGATCACAGATCCCAGCCTTTTCTTATCAAGTCCTGCTAATCAAGGTCAGTTATTTAAATCCTCCTTTTTCTCCACTCCTCCACTCCATGTCCTCCTTGCTTGATTTTTGCTCCTCATCTTTGTATTAACTAAGCAATTTCTCCTCTGTCTCTCTTTAGCAGCTGGAGGACAGCTGTGTGTGAATGTGGTTCTGTCTTTAAGTTATACATTTCAGTGGAAGGGGAACAGAATTACAGCCATCAGTGTGACCCGTCGCATCGGAAACATCACTAGTGGAGGTGAGTGTGTGTGGTTGTATGTACCTGCAGAGCACCCTCTGCTGGCCAGCTGTTTTCACCATTTCAATCACAGACAAAAGCATATATGTCTAAAGTATAAAAGCGTTCTGTCCTAGGTGTTTCCTTCAGGTTAACGTTTCTCCTTATGTACATTTGTTAGATTTTATTTACTGTTTACAGATTATAAATATCAAGGTGTGGTTGAAGAAAAGGTGATTAGCAAATATGGTTTGGTTTAGTGGACAGCTTTAATAAGCACAGGCATAGTGAGAGGTTGAGTACTGAAGCAATGTCAAAATTAGAAGCTACACTCTCCCAAATGCCATACTTTTGATACCTTTTAATAATTCACCTGGCCTCCATTTTAGATTATTTGATGGTTTTGGCAATTTTTAAAAAGCATCAAAGTTTTACAATTTGTTTTACATTCACTTGTATTTTATGAATTTTACTAAATGTGAGTTTACGCCGCAATATGACAACATTCCAAAACATAAATCGTTTGAAAATGATTCATTTTTACAACAAATCGGATCCAAAAGCTGCCCAGAGGATATACATTAATAGAGTTATTAGAGAATGTTTGTCACGTTTATAAGAGACTATAAGAGACCCTTCACTGTCAAGAACATTACATACCCTTTGACCGTTTCTCTTACTTGCCATAAAAAAGAAAATAATAATAATCAATTAAACTTAGATGACTTCTTCATTTTGTCCTAATAGTGTCCAAGCTTTCACAAACAACAGAAATACCTCAGATATCAAAGTATTATGTGATATTAAAATTATAACAACAATGTGAAGTTTTAACTGGGAATCAGTTCAGCCAGGCGGTACACTTTTTTATATACAGTCACTGGTTTACCTTTTTAACTTAGCACTGTGTAATAAACACTCTATTTTTCCCCCATCTCTCTGTCTTTCTCAGTGACTCTGACGACCCGATACTCTGCAGTGTTTGTGAATGGAAACATCTCAGCTCAGCCTAACTCTGGCAACCCAGGTCAAACTACATCTGAGTTTTTAAAATGTTTCGGGAGGAACCTGTAATAAACAGCTTACTTTTAATTTGTTTTTTAGGTTATCAGGTGGGAAGGCCGGTGATCGGTGGAGTTTTAGATGATGCTACTGGAGCTGTAGGGAGAGCTCCAATCAGCCTCTGGCAAGGAGGTAACATTGCAGTGGTTAATGAAATGGCTCTACAGTCTGTATACAGTATCTGCAGCTCTTTATAACAACACAAGGTTGTTAATAAAATAATACACGCTAAAGGAAACTAAGAAACTGTTGGACAATGTTTCTGTTGAGATGTGATGATTTGTCCTCACACGCCAAAGTCTCGTAATATATTTAGTACCTGTGACTTGTTCCATCACTAGATTTCTATCACAGCATGGCTCTGTGTAGTAAAAAATGTTTTTCCATCCACCATGTCATGTCTTTTTTTGTATTGTGCTTCAAATGGTGGTATTTGAAACACGCAGCATGATCTAGAGCTATAACTTTGATGTGTGTTTCACTATCACAATATACATTATACATCTTTGTTTATTATATAAAACTAATATCCCGGACATGTACTCTGCTTGTCCCATCATCCAGGCTACTCATTTGTCCTCCCTTGTCTTCTGTCTTACATGCAGTAAGAGATGGGCTGTGCTCCTCCGCTGACTTGAGACCGATTCCCTATGGAATAAACTCAACGTCTGGGTGTCTGATGCTTGTCAGTTTGCTTGATCTCAATAACTGCATCCAGCTCAGGTGAGCATCAAAATCCATATACTTTGCTTTAAAGAATAAAAACCTGCACAACTCTCTAGTGAATATAGTTGATCAGCTATAAGACTAAAGAGTAACTGAAGTCATTGTCAGCCAACATAGACTTTTCACATAGACTTGCTAACATTTGTTTTTGGACAGTGTAACTTTGTGTGGAAATGATCAAACCGTCAGTGTGAAGCTGAACACTGCTTTATTACGGGCCAGCCATCTTGGACACTTATTTTTCCCCTCTTTTGTGCAATGTATATCATCCATTACTTGGTGCTCATTTTACAACGTGCCCTGTAGGCCCCGACTCTCAAAGCGTGAAGGTGGAATTTGGATTTACTGCAAGTGTTCTGGGTGACTTTAGCCTTGCAGCAGAAACCTGGACTCCAAACATGCCTTGGATTATTAAATACGTATGATAAAAACTGGAGAAACAACATGTTTTCTCTTGTAATGTAACTCTAAGGAGTAAAAAAATAAATAAATGTATGTTTCAGACACTATACATCAACCAGGGATACCATTATGACCACCTGCCTAATATTGTGTTGGTCCCCCTTTTGCTGCCAAAACAGCCCTGACCCGTCCTGCACTGAGTATTCTGACACCTTTCTATCAGAACCAGCATTAACTTCTTCAGCAGTTTGAGCAACAGTAGCTCGTCTGTTGGATCGGATCACACGGGCCAGCCTTCGCTCCCCACGTGCATCAGTGACCCTTACCCTGTCGCCGGTTCACCACTGTTCCTTCCTTGGACCACTTTTGATAGATACTGACCACTGTAGACCGGGAACACCCCACAAGAGCTGCAGTTTTAGAGATGCTCTGATCCAGTCGTCTAGCCATCACAAATAATGTTCACTTGCTGCCTAATATATTCCACCCACTAACAGGTGCCATGATGAGGAGATCATCAGTCTTATTCACTTCACCTCTCACTGCTCATAATGTTATGCCTGATCGGTGTATGTTATCTGTGTTTTTCTTATTTCAGAGAAACCGTCCGCTCTACTTTGGCAACTTTAGTCCCTGCTACTTTCGTTTCCAGAACAGGAAAGCCAGACTTCACACTGAGCAACTGGAGCCGTATCACTAGTGAGTAACTGAACAATGTGTTGATTGTTACAGTTTACTGTGAGAAAATGATCTACTGGCTTTGCAAACTGTCTAGATTTCTAAGCAGCTGTGCTTAAAACGTACTTACTGTGAGCTGTACTGTTAATTAAACTGTGAATTAATCAGTAAGAAAACCTTTACCAATAGCAGATTCAAGAAAATGTGGCTTATGGCTTGTATTTGCATATTGGAAAGTCATATATCTTATGACACAGTAACACTTCTCTGTTCAGTCTCTCCAGGATATGGCAATTTTGCATTTGCAGAAATTACCATTGTATTATGCAAACCACATGATATTGAGAGGCAATTTTTCAAAATGACAGCAGATTTAAGCCTAGATTTGACGTGTGATGTCAATACAACATGCATTCGGACAAAGCTTTCTAGTAGGAGTATTAAAGAAGAATCATGTGCTTCACCAATTTAAGTAGATTTCTGCAAAAAAAAAAGGCACAAAATATTCTGTGAATAAAAAAATTCAAGCATTTTTTGGCTGCAACAAACAAACAAACCCCTGCAAAAACATGGCTGTTACATGTTTATTACTAACTCCATTAAATAATTTTTATAATAAAAGTCATAATTTTATTTCTTTGTTTTTTTTCCCTTAAAATCCTGATATCGTAAATGTCTTCTATAAAATTTTTCCATTTCTTGAAGCTGTAGTACAAAATTCTAATCAGACAGCGGCGGACCCCAGGGGTGTGTGCTCCGGTGTTCCAGCTCACCTGCACATTCACATCAGAAGCGTTGTCATGGAAACCATAAACAGGGTACCACAAAAAATGATCCAGGCTGTGGAGTTAAAGTAGGTCAATATTGTAATCATCTGTTTCACTCTTCTTGTATCCCTGTTCCTATTTCACTGCTATGTTTAAGAATCTGATTTCTTCTTCTTTTAGTTTTAAGGCGTCTACATGGAGATTAGAGTGTGACGCCACTCAGGGAGCCATCTGCATGAACCCAGAGCTGACACAGTCTTTCCCTGTGACCTCGTCTGTGACCTTTACCGAGGCTCCAAGTAGCACACAATCCCCCATGTCTAGGTGAGTCAGAAACAGACAAGTTATAAGAAAGCACTGAACCCTCCAGTACTTTAGTTTCATGTAAACAGGCTGAAAATATGCTCACTGGAACTGGAAATGTAAACTATATACCTGGAATTTATAAAATGGACAATGGCATAGGCTTTGGACCATTCATATATCCCATATGGGCTTGAATGGTATAGAAGTGTAACTAATTTTATCACTTTCTTATAGTGAGAAAATGTGGGATTTTGGGTCATTTAGTGAGGCGTGCCCAATCAGTGTGTAGTTTCTGGGATGTAATCGATTACCCTGGAGCTGGCTGCTCTTCACTGGCTTCGGATTAGTTCTCTACCTTTATCCGTCTGAGCCTTTTTGTACAGCAGCTGCTGCTGAGTGTTTCTTGACTACCATAGAAGACTTTGTTTGCTTGAAACCCGATCACTGTAATTACTCTAGCGCACCCTGCTGAATCAGTGTTGACTGTAAGGCAAAGGTATAATCATTAGAATTGAATGCACTTGTTGGAATATGTTTCCAATGTTAGCAATAAGTATTTCAGATGTGTATGATACGCTCTGCATGATTAAGGTCTTAAGGCGTGTTTATTTAGCCTTAATGGAAGGAGTCTCCAGTGTAAATGTTTCATGGATGTTTGTGTTTCTTTCTAGAAAATATATATAACATTTGCAGATAACAGGATCATAATGATATATGCAGAATAAAGAATTACATAATTTGCACTTCAGTCCATCATGAGTCGATGTGCCATGGTTATTTTGGTTCTTACGTAACTTCTGAAATTCATTTTGAGCCCAAGTTCCTGATTTTGAAATTTAATGCAAACAGAAACTAGTGAATATTCATAATAATATGCACTATATTGTTGTTTTTCAGTGGTTGGGCTTGGCCCCTTAGTTCCAGTGAAAGGAACTCTTGATGCTTCAGCACTCCAGGAACAGAAACAGGAAGTGGTCATCCCCCAGCTGTTCCCACAAAGTTGGGAGCATGAACTTGTCTAAAATGCTAAAGCATTAAGAGTTCCTTTCGCTAGAACTAAGGGGCCAAGCCCAACCCCTGAAAAACAACACCTGAATTCAATGATTTTGAGGGGTGTCCCAAAACTTTTGACAATGTAGTGTACACTGTAGGTTTTATGGTGGCTTAGTGGTTAGCACATTCGCCTCTCAAGCATGGGGGTCCCACTTCCACCCTGCGTGTGTGGGTGTGTTTGGGTTTGTGGAGGTTGCATGTTCTCCCAGTGCTTCTTTAGGCACACCAGTTTTCTCCCCAAGTTCATGTTTTGTAGGCTAATTGGCATCTCTAAGTTGTCTGTAGTGTGTGAATGGGTGTGTGAGTGTTTTTTGATTAATGTCCCCCACCCTTGTGCCCAGAATCTTCTGGGATAAACTCCAGCATCCCCACAACCCTGTGTAAAGTGAGCTGGATACAATGGATATTAAGTAGAATGGATGAAAATGTACACAGTATGATAACAATCAATAATTCTCTCCTTCTCCACTACAGGTTTCGTATTAACTTCACAGAGTTTGATTGTGAGAGAAATGACGTGTGCTGGCCCGAGCTTGCCTTCCCGCTCACGCCTTATTATACTGGTGAGAGCTCAGATAGCGCACTCTGCTAAATATGTATCTTATTATTATCTGTTTCGTTTTTTAAAATAAAAAGTGACTATAATTCAGTTGTGTGTGTGTGTGTGTGTGTGTGTTCATGCTCATGTGTTTTTGCTGGCAGGTGAGCCGTACTCTCAGGCTCTGGCTAAGGGACTCATCCTTGTCTTCTTCTTTATCGCCGTATCTGTCTTAGGAACACCGTGGAGACAAATTAGACAGGCGTGGAGCAATAGCTCACTCTAGTGTGTGTGTGTCTGTAAGATCACTGAAAGTAAGTTTATGGAGGGAAACATGAGACAATTATTAAGCAACAGATTCAGTATTGAGTCATACTGTAGTCATGAGATTGTTTCTCAGGATATGTTTACTAAACTATACTGATATCACTGTTTTGTATAAACTTTCTTTTACAAGATTTCTTTGTAAGAATATTTGCAAAGTCACTGTAAGATATTTGTTATTAATATTTATTGTACTATGATTTGTACAGAGTTTATTGTGGAATAAATTTGTATAGATTGTCTTGTGTTTATCCTTTTTCTACATTAAATTAACCATTTTTCTGTAATGAACTGGAATACACCCAGTGTCTATTCCCTCCTGCTGCCCAGAGTTCTCAGGATAGGCTAACTGGATCCGGATAAAGTGGTTCAAAAAGATGAGTGAACAGTGAAAAAATGTTTACTCTAATTATGCATTGCACATTTTCAACTTTATATATATATATATATATATATATATATATATATATATATATATATATATATATATATATATATATATATTACATACATACATACATATATATTATATATATATGTATGTATGTATGTATGTATGTGTATAAATATATTATATATATGTATGTATGTATGTATGTATGTATGTATGTATGTGTATAAATATATATAAATATACACTATATTGCCAAAAGTATTCGCTCACCCATCCAAATAATCAGAATCAGGTGTTCCAATCACTTCCATGGCCACAGGTGTATAAAATCAAGCACCTAGGCATGCAGACTGTTTTTACAAACATTTGTGAAAGAATGGGTCGCTCTCAGGAGCTCAGTGAATTCCAGCGTGGAACTGTGATAGGATGCCACCTGTGCAACAAATCCAGTCGTGAAATTTCCTCGCTCCTAAATATTCCACAGTCAACTGTCAGCTGTATTATAAGAACGTGGAAGTGTTTGGGAATGACAGCAACTCAGCCACGAAGTGGTAGGCCACGTAAACTGACGGAGCGGGGTCAGCGGATGCTGAGGCGCATAGTGCGAAGAGGTCACCAACTTTCTGCAGAGTCAATCGCTACAGACCTCCAAACTTCATGTGGCCTTCAAATTAGCTCAAGAACAGTGCGCAGAGAGCTTCATGGAATGGGTTTCCATGGCCGAGCAGCTGCATCCAAGCCATACATCACCAAGTGCAATGCAAAGCGTCGGATGCAGTGGTGTAAAGCACGCCGCCACTGGACTCTAGAGCAGTGGAGACGTGTTCTCTGGAGTGACGAATCGCGCTTCTCCATCTGGCAATCTGATGGACGAGTCTGGGTTTGGCGGTTGCCAGGAGAACGGTACTTGTCTGACTGCATTGTGCCAAGTGTAAAGTTTGGTGGAGGGGGGATTATGGTGTGGGGTTGTTTTTCAGGAGCTGGGCTTGGCCCCTTAGTTCCAGTGAAAGGAACTCTGAATGCTTCAGCATACCAAGACATTTTGGACAATTCCATGCTCCCAACTTTGTGGGAACAGTTTGGAGCTGGCCCCTTCCTCTTCCAACATGACTGTGCACCAGTGCATAAAGCAAGGTCCATAAAGACATGGATAACAGAGTCTGGTGTGGATGAACTTGACTGGCCTGCACAGAGTCCTGACCTCAACCCGATAGAACACCTTTGGGATGAATTAGAGTGGAGACTGAGAGCCAGGCCTTCTCGTCCAACATCAGTGTATGACCTCACAAATGCGCTTCTGGAAGAATGGTCAAAAATTCCCATAAACACACTCCTAAACCTTGTGGACAGCCTTCCCAGAAGAGTTGAAGCTGTTATAGCTGCAAAGGGTGGACCGACATCATATTGAACCCTATGGATTAGGAATGGGATGTCACTTAAGTTCATATGCGAGTCAAGGCAGGTGAGCGAATACTTTTGGCAATATAGTGTATATGTATATGTGTATAAATATATATATATATATATATATAAGTTGATATATATATGTGATATAAGTTGAGATATATATATATATATACACACACACACACACACACACATATATATGGAGGGATGGATGGATATCAAACAAATGATGTATGTATACTTGCCCAGAATCCTTTCCATATCTTCACATTCTTGTTGCAAACATTTTAAAAGCTGTTAAATGTCATATTGTAATTAAGTGATGATACAAATGAATTCTAATTTGCCCAAAATAGCTGCTCTCAAAATGTTAGTGTTCAGTTACAGTGTTTAAGAGATATATCACTTGTTTGATGGTTACTGTAACATATTATCTAAGGTGTGATGGTACAAAGTAAAGTTTGATTTCTTGTGTGTAACTGTATTTGATATAGCTTAATATATTTCAATGTAAATCTCTTAAATCTGACTGACCACATACACCATTTTTTTCAGTGTACATCACTGTAAGGTAATATCGATGCAATGTCGTGATAAATTCTCGGTACACCGTGCGACCGCTGCTCAGCTATGATGCTGCCGGTTAGGGAAGAGGAAACGTGTCACTGCGCGCGCGTGCGTGCGTGCGGGCGTGCGTGCGTCTTATTATGTGTGCGCGTGTGTGTTGTTGCGTGTGTGTTGTTGCGTGTGTGCACCATCTCGCAGTCCCGTTCATTTCGGCCTGTTTTGCACTTGGTCTATTTAGGGAGAGATGAGCGGCAGGGTTGGAGATCTGAGCGTGAAACAGGCCGAGGCTTTAGCGCTGGTGAGTATTTCACTCCTGCTTCATGACTTTGGCTTTCCAGTAGTTTTTCTCCCGGAAACGTGGAGCACTTCTGTCCTACCATAGAGAAGCTGGACATTTGTCGCATTGATATTGACAGCCTAATATTCCACCATCATATACATTGGACTAAAGCACCGGAGATGCAAAAACATTTGAAACACTCTGATCGACTTTAGCTCAGTAATAGCACGCCGCTGTATTAGAGGTGATTTTCAGTAAGAACCAAAAAAGGTGGAAGTGAACTGAAGGCATCACACGCTATATTTCCGCTTTGTTTTGCCTAATGTTTACTTTTCTCCGGTATGTCTCTAGCAACTTACACATGAGAGCATACCACCAGGGTTGCCAGATTGGCCACTGCTTTAAGCACAGTGAAATGGACAGCAACATTGCACTTCTTTATAATTTTAATATTTTCGGATATTGAATAACCTTAAAAGGTCCAGCAGCTTAATCCCCTTTTCAGAAAATGTTGAACTGCTTTAGAAAGCTAGAAACATTATCCATCCAAAGAGGGGAAAAGGGTGGCTATGTTTTGGTGGGTTATTTTACAGATAATGTCATCACAATATGATGACAAAATGTCACATATGACTTGACATTTCTGTAGTATTGTATAGGACTGCTAGCAGTGGTGTTGAATGAAAATTCAGTTCAAGGATATATTTTTATTTCATGTCTACAGAAGTAAATGATTGAACATTGAAATTCGGACAGAATTAGATATATATTAAACATCATAATAACAAGATACCAATGATATCTCAGAAAAGTATATGGCAACCTAATTTCTTATGATATTGGTATTAGCTTGCCATTGCCCAGCCCTATCAACTTATTGAAAATCCTATTTTTAAATACAAAGAATAATATGTGAAACCAAGTTTTTGCAGTGATAGTAAACTTAATATTCTGTTGTATTCGTTTTACTTTTTTTTCCCCCACAGAAGTTCTTCTTCTTCTGATGATGAGGATTATTATTATTATTGTTATTATTGTTATTACTTATAAGGACCACTAAGGATTAAGAGTATAATTTTAATAAAAATTTTATTTCATTTAAATGAGTGTAATTAAGCAGATAGCTGTCTGGCAACACTGTAATTCCACACAATTAACTTATTTATTGGTTTTTTTCCCCCTGTATTTAATTGTCCCAGTTTCGGGAGAGGGTCCAAGATGTCCTGCCTCAATGTCCGTCTCAGAGCGACCATTTCTTACTGCGCTGGCTTCGAGGTGAGAACAACACAACTCCGTCAATAAGTGCCGTTAGTTGAGAGATTCTTTTACTAACCTGCTGCCAGTGATATTATAAAAAACAGAGATTTGGTTTCATAAGAGGAGTCAATCCTCCTTCTCACACATTCTCTTATACAGTTGGAGCTAGAGGCAAGTGAAAGGGATCTATTGTTCGGTCCTGACGCAGCAGCGTACACAGTGAGCTAGATTAATCTCAGCTGTAATCCGATTAGAGCTCTAAAACAAAACCCAGCATGTCTGTATAGTCAGCTATGGCTGACCAACTATCCTGTATGGCTGTGAGGACAGTATTAACTGCACACTAGCAGAATGGTGGTATCAGAAAACGACAGCCATTTCAGGGTCTGTAGCTTCCAACATGGCTGAAATGCTAGACTTACTTCAGAATATAATATATAGTAAATATACAGCAGGTTTGTTCTGGTTTCAGTGGGGTCAGGGCAATTTTTAGAGCTTCGCTTACTGAAGTTTAGCGACAACTCGGCTTTGTGATAAAGAATGTCTGTGTTCAGAGTCGCTGCCCTGGAAAGAGTCTGATTATGTGGTATAGTTCAGCACAGGCACAGAGCAATGGATCAGCAAGTGACATGTTAACATTATCACTATTCGTTTATTGTTATTATACACAATAAACAATTTATGCTGGGTGTGTGCTGTTACATTTATCAGATAATGTTGGTGTAAATATTTTAAGGTTGTTTGGTTTATGCTGGTTGAAGGGTGGATCTTCACTGGGGCAGTTTTCTCCTGGTCGATCTGTATATTAAGGGTGCTTATATACAGTATATCCTATTCTTAAAAGCTTGAATGCTCTAATCTGATTGGTCAGGAGCTTTATTTAATTAATTTTCTATAACAGCAGCTCTGACCGTAATCTCAGCTACAATCCGAATTGTTTCTGTAGTAACAGCTCATTCACACAGACTTTACAGTAGATGCTCCACTTCATAACAAATAAAGTGTATAATTATTAATACAATATTAGAAGGAGTCTCCAGTGTCAGTGCTTTGTAACAGATATAAAGCTGTAGCTTTAGAATTGAGGAGTCTGAACTTTGTGCTTTCTTAATAACAATAAGCTCCTTTTTTTTCTTATTAACTCTCTTAAAAAATAGAGCCTAGTGAGAGAACATCTGTTTATAACTGTTATATTAAGTGATACGTTGTTTTGTTGATATCCCATAATGTTAAATGTAACTACAAATAGTAAATCATTTGACTTGTTATGTATAAATACATACAGAATAAAGTTTATATATTATTATAAGATGAATAAACCACTTTGGAACATGCTGTCATAGGAAAATAATCAACATTAAAGTGATAGCAGTAATGCTAGAACACAGAAATGTGATGGGAGGTGCACAAGACAGTGGTGAGACCGGCCATGCTGTATGGTTTACAGGAGTCAGAGCTGGAGGTAGCAGAGCTGAAGATGAGGTTGAGGTTCTCTTTGGGAGTGACATGGTTGGAAAAGATTAGGAATGAGTACATCAGAGGGACGGCTCATGTTGGACGTTTGGGGGACGAAGTTAGGGAGGCCAGATTAAGATGGTTTGATGAGGGAGAGTGAGTATATTGGTAGGAGAATGTTGGACATGGAGCTGCCAGGCAGGAGGCAAAGAGGAAGGCCAAAGAGGAGGTATATGAATGTAATAAATGAGGATATGAAGCTAGTGGGTGTAAGTGTTGAGGATGCAGAAGATAGGGATAGGTGGAGAGAGATGATTTGCTGTGGCCACCCCTGAAGGGAAAAGCCGAAAGAAGAAGAAATAGCCTTTATTTGTCACATATACATTACAGCACAGTGAAATTCTTTCTTCGCATATCGCATCCTTGGAGGTTGGGGTCAAAGCACACGGTCAGCCATGATACAGTGCCCCTGGAGCAGAGAGGGTTAAGGGCCTTAAGGGCTCAAGGGCCCAACAGTGGCAACTTGGCAGTGCTGGGCCTTGAACCCCCGATCTTCCGGGCAACAACCCAGAGCCTTAACCCACTTGAGCCCCCACTGGTACTGATAGCAGTAACTCCATTGTTGATTATTTTCCATGAACAGCAAGAGCCACCATGTTTTAGTCTTTCTTAGACTTCTTGCTTTCTAAATATATGTTACATACCACATGATACTGTCTGCACTTCTGCTTTTCTGCAAATGCAATACCGTGACACAATATCTTGCAGAAGAGATTATGGGAGGCGTAAAAAACATTTTCAGCACAGTAACAAAATTATTGATAAATAATTGATGGCTCCACTGCTATCTGCTAAATGGATCAGAACTGATGGGTCAAGCTGCTTTTTTTTTTTTTAAAGATAATATCAGTGTATGGAAATTTCAAGATATTATTTCATGTGGTTGAAAAAAGAAGTTTTACCTACATGGTTCAACTGAAATTCAAATTCATTTGCAAACTTTATTTGTCACATAAACAATCATACACAGAACGGCATGCACTGAAGTGCTTTATACGACTGTCTGTGTATGAAAGAAATCGATAGAAGGTCAAGGTTCAAAAACTAGAATTTAAAAATAAAACAATATACAGTACGAACATAGAAGTTCAAGGAAATAAAATGCAATCTGCTGTACAAATAAAAGTCGGCGGCTGTACAAGGTAAAATATATAGACCATATATGAAGGGGAAAAAAAAAAGAAAAATGTTTGTTTTGTCATGTTTCAGTATTTTTTCCCCATGTTGCGAAAGCTGTTACTAACACCTTTACACATGACTGGCAATACTTTAGGAGGGCTGCCTCAGCGCTTTAGAGAAGATAAGATAAAAACCAGTGTATATGAATGGTGCTGACTTTCAGTAATATATGATAGAAGTTGTAGAGCGAGTGTTGCTTCAGGTTACTGATATCATCTAGTTTTGCAAGGGACACTTCAGAACACTCGGATTTGCACAGGACTCATTGAAAACACACAGTTTTTGCACATACCTGGATTTTGCACATTACCTTATTATCTTTACCTTTAAATTTCTAGTATTTTGTATTATTTTTCAAATAAAAAAATATTTTCATTTAAAATTTTATTTTTATTTATTACCGTTAACTGTTTGTGGATACTGCTGCCTGCCTGCCTGCCTGCCTGCGTGTCTGTCTATCTATCTATCTATCTATCTATCTATCTATCTATCTATCTATCTATCTGTCTGTCTGTCTGTCTGTCTGTCTGTCTGTCTGTCTAGTTTCACTGCTATGACTCACTTTGTTTTTGTGTATTATAAACTAAAGACATGTCACTCATTGGACTTTCACACTCCTACCCTGTGGAATGAGTAGTCTGAGATATGGCAGATGTCAGATCCGCTGCTGTCCGCTGCAATATATAATCCCCTTTATGAGTATTAAACACTTTAGTGTCTGTGTGACGGGAAGACAGTCAGGTGCAGGCGTGTGTCACACGACAGAGTTAATCTGCTCGCCTGCAGGCGCTGATCGAATGCAGTTACTGTTTGAAGGCGATTTAATTCTTTTAGAGTTTTTCCTAAAAGGAAAGCGGTAGCTGTGTGTGCAGACATTAGGTTACTGATCAGAAGGTCATGAGTTCAAATCCCAGCACTTTCCACTGCCCATGTTGGAACCCTTAAAACCAGGCTCTTAACCTTCATTTGCTCATTTACGTAAACGAGATAAATGCAAGTGGCTCGGCATAAAGGCGTCTTCTAAAGGCTATAAATGTACTAGGGTCAAATGTTATTACATTTATGATTACATTTTATTGGGCAATGACATATATATCTCAAAAGTTTGGGATCACTTGCATATTTCAGCTTGATTTCAGCTACGGAGGAAGACTCCATCAGCCACAATACATCTTGTGGGAGATGCTCCAAGAAGCATGGGGTGAAATCTCATCAGATTATCTTGAAAAATTGACAGCTAGAATGTCCAGGCTGTAATTGCTGCAAAAGGTGGTTTTATATATGTATAATAAACAAATATACACATATACAAAACGGTTCAGTGATGTGGTGTTGTCCCAAATCCCAAATTTCCCAAATTTGATTATTTAACAAAACACTTCTGAAATATTTTAATTCTCTCTCTCATAACACAATAGCTTGCCAATGCTGTCAATTTTTATTTATTAAAGAACAACATACCGTACATTTTGTGGAATGTCCATAAAAACAACTTTCTGTTATCACTTATAAACAAAAGTTAACCAAAAATCAGCCAGCTTAATACTTGGCTTTAAGAAACATGCCCTTTGTCCTGAAGACTCATTGCTGTGATATAAAACTTAATCTATTAAATATTTTCAGTGTCACTGAAGCGCTCACTGCCACTGAAGACTTTTTCCTAAAAGTATATTATATAAGTATATAGATATATATAATATTAAATAAACATCTCCAACGATATACTGTATTTTTGTAAAATAATTTTGTTATTTAATATTTTTAGTCTTAATTATTAGTCCTCTTAGCAAATCCCTGTGAATGAGCTATTACTATAGAAACGATAACAGATTAGAACAAAAAAAAACTTTAATGTAAACCTGTGAGTAAATCAAAACCAGTATAAAGGTTTTTAAAAAAGATGTTTTCTGGTATTCAGCACAGTTTTCTGATCAAAATGGTCATGATGGGATTCTTGATGTTAATTATTTTGCCGCTTCAGTGAAGCTGCTGTATTCAGACTGCAAAGTAAAGTATTTGGCCAGTATTCCATCATGGGGTTTGCAAACGTCTCACGATCATGAGGACTTTAGGCAAAAGTAGGCAAATATGTGCCCTTGTATTTTATGTTCTGGAGGCATTAGAGCTTTTCAAAGCCTGAAACAGTGTATTAAAATATACATTTGGAAATATTATTTTTAAAAAGCAATTTTTTCTCATTTCATAGCATCCATTTAAGCAGTCAGTCAAGTTTATAAGTATAAAGAGAGATGCACTAATACCACTTGTTGTATGGGAATACAAATGGATATTGGAGATATTGATTTAAAACTGACATTGTTCCAGTAAATAAATGAAAAGTAAATAAAAAACCTCTTTGCATGGTTCTGTTGCTGTATTACTATTGTATATGTGCAGGATATGTGTTATGTTGATGATAATAGCACCATGTGATTAAAAAAATTATTCATAAGTCAGTGTTCACCCTGAAATTAATATTCATTATCGAATTGGTTCATTTCTATTTTAAACAGTAAAGATCCAGTCATTTCTACTACAATTTGTTTAATTTTATATTACATTTTAATCTTTAATTTTAACACCTTTAGGCTTTACCTGTGCCCTCTACTCATTACTTCACAGCGTTCACTCCTGTTCTTTATTCTTGTCTGTTTTTCAGCCAGAAATTTCAACGTGCAAAAAGCTGAAGCGATGCTACGTAAGGTAGGACAGTGTTTTCATTTATAATAAAAGTGTTGCTAAAATGTTGAGTCTGAATCCGAGTGTGATTGTGACTTGATTCTATCGAACGCTGGTGCATTTCTGTTTGAATTATTTAGGTGCTATTATGTGCAGCCAGGCGTCTCCCCTCTTCTGTGTCTCAGAACGTTCCTCTGCCACTCATGGTACACGTGTGTTGTAGAAATGAACAATATCGCCATCGGTTCAAACATACACAGGTTACACTACTTCCTGAACATGTGCCTCATGTTTTGGTTTTTTGGAAGCACATACTCTTTTCTGGGAAAAAAAAAAGCAGTAGACCGGGTTTGTCCAAACTGAGTCTTTGTTGGATTTTGGCATGTTAGAGTCATGTTCTGTCATGTCAGGTGTCTCCTGTGAAAACATATATAATCCCTTTAACAATAACATACAGTTTCTGTTTGTAATTACTAGGATAGGTTTTTGAACCTAGTCTGAGCATGATTTCTGCAAATGAGGAGATTGCTACTAGTAGTATAACAATCCGCATTATTTTCCCATGAATAATCTGTGAGATAGATGCAACGTGTAATGTTGTTTTGTAATGTTGTAGTAAAATGGGTAAATGAGTAGAATGTTTTATCTTTCATTAAAAACTTTTTAACTCGTGTCTCTATCTGCTATCAGACACCCAGTTTAACAGTCATGCTGGCTGTTATTCAGAGTGTTACCTAAACTTTAATTTAAACAGGTTTCAAGGTTAGGAAATTGTTAACTTGGTTAAAAAACAACATACAGTATACAGAAATCTCTCTCCTAGATCATTAACCACTTGAGTTACCACCCTCAAAAAGGTTTTTGCATATCCCAGTTTGTTAGAAAGCTGGGGTCAGAACACAGGGTCAGCTATACGGTGATCTTGGAGCAGGAAGGGTTAAGGGCCTTGCTCAGGGGCCCAACAGCAGTAGATTGGCAGTGTTGAGGCTTGAACCCCCAACCTTTTGATTAGTGACCCAGAGCCTTAACTGCTCAAGCCACCACTTGAATTATTATTCAATAATAACAATTAAACAAATATATAACTTATAATAGTGAGGCTTGTACAGTAAGTCTAAATCTGGAGACAGAAGTTTGCGCAGTTCTTCGCACGTGCGGCTTTCTGCTCTGGTATTATCTCAGGACATTCGTGTTAATCAGGCATTACTAAGGTAAAGAGCAGATTTGAGGTTAAAGGTCAGGTGTGAATCAGATTCTGGCCTGTTAGGGGTGTGAATCATCTGTGAATGAATTCAGTATTGGGGTGTGCTGAGAAATAAAATGGCAACAAAAGATCTGAGCAGTCGATTGGATGAGTGACAATTTTAGTCAGACACAATTCAGCAGCTCTTGTGACTTTGCAATAAATATCAAATATAAATATTGATGACGTATATAAATATAGATATTGCAAAGGTCTCTCACCTTTGAATATTCTCAAGAGTATATATATATGTTTATATATATATATATCTCATAATGCTACAAAACACACATAAGCTATTTTATACATGTTCAGAGAGTTAGTAATTACATCCTAATGTGAAGCTCCATAGGAGGTTGAAGAGAGTTGGTTGTTTCTCCATTGCAACACAGTTTCAGGGGTAAAAATAAGCTTGAGAGTTAAAGGGAAATTAGACAGTAGGGATATTATGCTCTGGGGATGTTTTTAGATTACTACTCAGTTCAATAGGCATATAATCAAATTCACACAGTTCTCTTCAAATATAGCCAATGAGACAAAAGATATTTGGTGTTACAGCATACACACATACCCAAAACTTTATATACTTGCTTTAACATTCCAAGAAATGGATTTTTTTTCCTGTTTTGTTGTGTCAATGTTCAGCATTAAATGTCTTTGTCATGTCTCACTCCACAGTGGTGGATAATATGAAGCTCATATGCAAGTAGACAGTATTTCTGTTTTTATTTAACCTACTAGGGACAGTATATTAATAGAAAAGTTCCAAAAAAGGGTTCGTTTTTTCCACAAAAATGTTTCTATCTTCAAAGTAAATGTTGATATTAAACCCATTTCTGCTCTCTGAGTGCTTGTTCATAAGCAAGTAAAATTTGAAGGCGTTTATCTTCAACCAGTAAAATTCTGTTATCCAACAGAGCTAAAAACACACTGAAAGCCAATAGACTCATTTTATATCAGCCTCACAACCAATCATTCATTTCTTTATACTGACCGAAAACATCAGATTAAATCGATGAAGAATTTTGTGTAACATCATGCAAGGTTTGTATATACAAATATAATTTAAAAGTACAAATTCATCTTTTTTAGCAAGGCAGGAGGCAGATTGTTTACAGATTACAGTAAGTAATTGGCAAGTTTGGCAGGAACAGGATGTCAAGTGTGTGGGTGTATACACTTATTAACAGCCCACTCTCACATCCTAATGTGTTATTAAAGACAGATGCACTTGGAGGGTAAACACATTAGGTCAGCAGAGAAAAGACTAAAAGCAGACAGCACCAGTGTACGTAGGACTGTAGAACATAAATATCTGGTATGCTTAAAGTCTTTGATTAGAGTGATAATGATTTTGGCCTGACATAATTTAGATCAGATTTTTCTGATAAAAAGTCATATTTTTTAATTTGCTAAACATTTAAAAATTTCTTCCCTTTCATGTATTTGTTAGTTACAATAGCCTTTTAGTCATGTTCTGAGCAAAACAAACCAACAACAATAACACTGGACATGCTGGCTGATCTTTTGAGACTGATATCTTAAACAGCTTTGTCTTTTCTCCAAATTATTCCTTTCACTTTTTAGCATTTGGAGTTCAGGAAACAGTTGAAGGCTGACACTATCACCACTGACTGGAAGCCTCCTGAGGTATGATCTACACACAGTTGAGAATGGAGCATCAGAGATGTGTTCAGAGCAACATCTTTATTCAAAACTCCCAAGGTCGGTAATGAAAGATTTCACTGTCTGTTCTGACATTGCTGCTTGTTATTAGGTATTAGAGAAGTTTCTCTCCGGAGGAATGTGTGGCTACGACCGAGAGGGAAGCCCCGTGTGGTACGACGTTATCGGGCCGGTGGATCCCAAAGGTCTTCTTCTGTCCGCCTCTAAGCAGGACTTCATCAAGACAAAAGTACGAGATTGTGAGATGCTGCAGAACGAATGCACTTCACAGAGTGAAAGAGTAAGTGTCTAGGTGACATCATGCTTAGTGGTCTGAACAAGTTAAAGGGGCAATATGTAACTTTTTTTTAACAAAACAAAGCTGGAAAATGGACTTAGCAGAGCAGCTGAATCTGGAGCTTGTTTGTAGGCTGAAAAAAATGCAAACGAAAGTCTGAAATGAAAATACCATACCTTTTGCTAGATATTTTTGCGCATCTTGATTTTTAACATATCTTCAAAATGATGTGATTATTACAGGACTAGAAACACATTTAAACTTCAAGTTTAATTAATAACTGCTTCTTTATTTTTAGCACTTGGTATCACAATAATAATGCTAAGCAGAAGGGTTTTTATTACAGTCCAAGCCTGGCCTTGATGACCCATCTAGACAAAAATAGAACAAATCATTTATGCATTGATCTAGACAAAAATGGAACAAATCTTTTATGCATTGATTTGTTGGTGGAAAGAGACAAAAACAGCTCTCAGAACTTAATTACTGCTTTCCTCTCCACATCACCTCCATGTTGTCACTCTCTCTTTCTTTTATTCATTTTAGTTGGGTACAAATGTCGAATCCATCACTATGATCTACGACTGCGAAGGCTTGGGCCTGAAGCATCTATGGAAGCCCGCTATAGAGACGTATGGGGAGGTAGGATCTCATTCTGTTTTCTGCGTACACTGTGCTCAAGTGCGTTATCATTGTCCACAGTTCAGTTCTAAAAGTATGTAAATATTTATATGACTTGACCCCGTGTTGAACAAGGAAACAAGCTTTTGTAAGGAAACAGTCGTCTCTTGAGCAATCGGCAAACTTTTTTTCTCTTGTAGGTTTTGACAATGTTTGAAGACAACTATCCTGAAGGACTGAAGAGATTATTAGTAATAAAAGGTAAGTTGTGCAGTAGGGTGTACATAAATATAGTTAGCATGTGCAGCTGATTGGTCAAAAAGGTGTTCTGTAACAGCAGCTTGGGCAGTAGTGCTGACTGCAAGGGAAAATACTATAAAAACTGTTAGTGTTTTACAAGGCAGTCTAAGGTTAGGCTGCACAGCGTGAGTAACGACAAAGGGTTATGTTAGGTGGAGTGAAATGGGCCAAGAATGAGACAAACAAACAGGAGTTAACTTAAAAGGTGATATAATATCAAATATATACATTTAGTGGGTTGCTATACACAACTAGAAAATCCAGGGACGTCATCAAAACCCCACAAACAAAAGAAAGTTCCTCTTTTTCAAACACAACCTACAAAAATGGTATTTGAACCCCTATTAGCAGTGAACATACATAATACGTGGATATTTATAGAAATGACAGAGTGACTATTTACAGATCCAGGCAACTAAACGGATCAAGGGACGGATCAAGGTCATTGTCAGGATAAGTTCAAGACACAAAAATAGCAATAAGACACGAAACAGGTGAGCATCAACGAAGCGAAGATGCTGGTACTGGATTTTGTCAGAGTTAAATATTGTTGCTCAGTGATGACGTCATCTAGGGCAGCAGTAAGCAAGAGTAGGCAACTGAAGCAGAGTAGAAAGGCCTGGACTGGAGTCTGGAATGGACTGACCTGCACAGAATGAACACAAAGATGAAGCATACACACTGAAACATGTGGGGTGTAACTTTGAGGTTGAATATCAGTTGAATAAATCACTTTGGGGTGGTTTGAGCTAAGAAATTAAAAAACTTTACTGTGGTAATAGACTTCACTCAGGTCTGTCTTGATTGCTCTTTTTAACAGAACAACCTGTAACTTAGTTTTATTCCTTACATATAGTAGAGTAAGAGATTTTCGGAGGGTTAACTAACATAACTTTTTTTTGCAGCTCCCAAGCTGTTTCCTGTGGCGTATAACCTGGTAAAGCACTTTCTGAGTGAAGACACTCGACGCAAGATCATGGTTCTGGGGTGTAAGATAATCTTGCTTATTTAGACCTTCCTGTTGTGTTCATCGCCTTGACCAAGAATCACTTGAATATGCACTAATAATACACTCACACATTTAATGTTTGTGACGTAAACTTTGTCCTTTTGTGTTTCACCAGCCAACTGGCAGGAGGTTTTAAAGAAGTACATCGACCCAGAGGAGCTCCCAGCCATCTACGGGGGGAAACTGACCGATCCTGATGGCGACCCGCGCTGCAGGACCAGGGTGAGTGAAGGTCAAAAGACACACAGGGTCTCAGCTCAGGCTAGGTGGCATATGCTTACTAGTTAAGCTAGTGCATAGAATAATCAGACTGTCATTGCGCCATGATAAATAGTTCTTGCTCCATGCTATACAAAATGCAGAAGGTGTTCACTTGCACTTTCATTTTCTATAAGATACCAATATTAAACCGAGTACTGACCAAGCAACTGCTACCAGGAGTGATGTAGCAGTTTGTGGTATTTTACTGTAGCGCATAAAAAAATTATCTAATCGCTTGTATATTTAGTTGTAAGACATTTAGCAAGTTTCATATTTATTGTTTTGTTGTGCATAATGATGCATCAACTCTCTGAATCACATTCACTAGCTAAACTTGCGTTGTATCTTCTTATTTTTCATAGATAAAACATCGCTTGTATCTAATAGCTTGTATGTACTGAAATAGTTTGGGTGCATGCAAAATCCTTGACATGATACAGTATAAATACATTATGCACTGTACATTATATGGCCAAAAGTTTGTGGACACCTGAATATTACACACACATGCTTTTTGTACATCCTATTCCAGATTTCCTGTTAATAATAAGTCTCACTTTTCACAGAAGGCTTTCTGCTAGATGTGGGGATTTCATTTAGCTACAAGAGCATTAGTGAGATCAGACACTGGGGTTCAGTCAGTGTTCCAGTTCATCTGAAAAGTGTGGTGTTGTGGTGTTGAGTCAGAGTCAGGGCTCTGTGCAAGACACTCGAGTTCTTCCACTCCAACCTTAACACACCAGCAGACGTAGACATTCTATATGACTATGCGTTGTAGCGTCAATTTAGGAAGTCCACATATGGGTGTGATAGTCAGGGGTTTTTTTTTGGCCATATAGTGTACATTTACAAAAACAGGTTTAGACAAGACATTTAAGCTTTTGTCTGGTGTCTTGATACGTGTAGAGTTAGTGGAAAACGGCTTGGAAACTACCACATCACCGTCATATCTTGATTATCACATGCAGGTCAGCACAATTTCATTTCTGATCACGAAAAAAGTGTAACTAGGGAACTAAAGTGGAAAACTTTTCCGGATAATGTGTCCTATGCTAATTTGCATGACCTGGGTCATGTCAAAAAAATGTCAAACATGCTCATAGTATAAATCAGATCAGTGGATTGGGTCAGAAAATAAGTCAAATCAAGTTCTATAGCAATGCAGTGTTTGGGGTCAAGATTAGCTCAGATATTATTATAAGTATCTGATAATCACAGTCTAAGGGAATTTGTTCTGATTCCTAAATGGGTTGTTTTGGGGAAAAAAGATCTGCAACTATCCTTTATTCAGGAAATACAATATTTTTTGCTTACTCAGTGAAAGACAATTCTTCAGGATAAATTTTTTACTATAATGTTAGTCATTGCTGGCTTCAGCATTAGTCTGTAGGCCTGGAAACTCAATGCCAGAGAGTAGCATTATAAAAAATGTCAAGAAGTGGGAAAAGAAAACCCTTTCTGAAATGGCATGACACCAAAGGCAATAACATTATCATTCATCATCCCCTTTTATTGCCATTTGCTAGATATGAATCAATGCAGTGCAATCAAATGATTACATAAGGTTTTATTTCTACAGATATAACATTTAGATAAATACAGTGCTATTTAAGGCGTTGTAATGCTTTATGAAACACAGCCCAGATTGCTTTATTGCACATTGTGGCTTACACTGATTCAGCATTTTTTCAGTTATCAGTTTATCAATTTTATCAGGCAGAGTGAAAACTGGAGCAGATGCACTGTACCTTGCTTGCCTTCGCTCTGTGACAGATATTAATGTTATTATGTTTGATACCGACGTTTTCTAAAACCTTCTGCAAAATTACTTGCTATATATAGGGGAAAAAAATAGCTTACAAACGTTTCTGAGTGGAGTTTAGTCTCATAGATACATAGAATACATAGAAACTGTTAGCCATCAACCTGGTGTTAGAAAATAATTCATGACTATGCTAATAAATCTCTCCGAAATCCAGGCAGTTAGCCTCTATTAGCTATCTGGCCATTATTGAGCCGATATGCTAAACATTTGTAAATATGCCTCAAACATCTCCCAGTAATCCTGTATGTTTAGCTCATGTGAATTCGCTATGAACTTGGAAATCCTGTCAGTTTACCTCATGTTAGCTAGCTGACTAGCATTACCTCTGAAGATTATGAAGATTTCTGAAAATTATTTATGAATCACCTGAAAAATTGATCAAGTTAGCTCATTTTAGCTAGATGACTAACATAACCAGTGAAGATTATGAGCATTTTGTGAATATGACATTAGAACACTTTAATAAATCCTGTCAGGTTAGCATATTTAGCTAGATGACTAGAATTACCAGTGAAGATTATGAACATTTATGATTATGATTTTAAAACCCTTTAAAAATCCTGCCAGGATAGCTTCTGTTAGATAGCTGGCTAACTGTTATGAACGTTGATCGATCTGATTCTCAAAAAGTTTGTGACTAACTTATTTTAGCTTACTGGCTCACAGAATTTGTGAAAATACTTTCTATATAGTAGATATAAAGTAACGTCTTGTCTTCTACTAGAAGATTTCCATATATGAACAGCCAGGGACATTGCATGCATGGTTATAATTATATTTGATTGGAGAAAGATATTTAATGACGTTATGCATGAGTGATAAAGACCAAAAAGTGATTTTTAGTCATTTTGACAAAGATTATACAGCTATGCAATGCAGTGGTGTTGAATTAGCAGGCAAAGTCAGTCACCAGCTCGGCCTGGCTGATTAGCGATTCACAACATGACTAGCATGATGGCTTTGATGGAAGACAGTGCTACTGGCATACAAGGTATAACCTTAGCACTCACACAGAGGAGATGGTGAAAGATGAAACAAAGGGTTAATTCCCAGTGGTCTCACCATTACTTCTTACTAAAAGGCATTGTGGGTAAAATTGTGGGAGTTGAAACCGAAAAAGTCAACTTAGAAGCTAATTCTAAAAGCATCAAGGGCATTATATTATTAGAGTCTCTCATTTCCATATAAGTGGTCTATGTCTGTTTTCCGGAGATGTCAAATATTAGTACTTTCTAGATAATTCTAGATTCTAGAGAAAGATAAATGCATGTTAAGTAGTGCACTCTGTTTACAAATGAATGAATGAAAGGGTTTTAAGATGTAGAAAGTCTTAAACCTGCTGCGTATTTGTATCATGGAGACACGTGAAGCTTTCATATAATCCCACCTAAAGGCTTCTCCAGCTTTTGTGAATTAAATCACCCCTGTTGCCTGTTGTGCTTGGTGCTGACCCAGCAAGATCTCACAATTGCAAATGCAAAGGTATCCTGATATGAGCCAAATGCAGCAAATATTTTTAGAAGGTTAAGATATCATTCTTTATTAGTATAATCCCTAAAAATTCTTGTGAGATCTTATCGTGTGTTGATTTGAGCTCCCAGACTGTCTGATTTTTTTTGCAGCTTTTCTGCTGTAGGCAAGTAGTGCAGCTTTTAGCCATCCTGCCTTACCCGTAGGAAAAATACCATCATGCCTTTAATGGTCTGGTTATTATCTGATCTGTCCTGACATGTTGTCTGCCCATAGATACATAGGTAGAGCTGCATGCTGCCCTCTGCAGGACTGGAGGAGAAGTCCTCATGAAGCACCACAGGATTCCTTTTTATTTTTGAGGGGGTTTATACACTTACATGGGACTGTGATCTCTCAGATGTGGTCCAATTTTCTTTTTCTTTCTCCTTCTTCTTCTTCTTTTTAGAAGTACGGCTTTTTTCTTTGGAGTCGCACATAATACAGGATAATATGGTTTGAAATAGACCACAACATTTCCTTCGTGAAATAGATAAGAACACGCTAGGGTTTTATTTTTGTGACTGAAGACAGCTGAGCTTTGTAGATAACATGTTGAAACTTTATACTGACACATTTTCTATGCATAGGTTTTGTGGATTTTGTGTGTTTGCTTTTCTTAGAATTAAAAAAATCTTTATTTTGTCATCCCATCAGACCAGCCATTGTGTACTGTCCAACCCTAATGAGATGTTTTAGACAATATGATGTGACTCCATTGCTGACTGATTGACCTCATTTCTCTAAATACCCTTTTCATCATTCACTTTACCTATACTACTTTCTCAACCCTTCCATTTTTATATTATTAAAGGCACGTGTAAACTTTAGAAACGTGCTTTATTATGAATTCCTTTCAGAGAATTTAAGTTATGTTCAGTGTGCTGACTGGTCAGGGTGTGAGAAATGTCATGGCAGCAGTTTTTACAAACAGAGAGCTGAAGGTTTTGCCTGAAAATCTGAACTAGTATAGAACATGACATACTGGTGATATTTTGTCATGTAAGTATGCAAATAATACACAGTATGCAAATGAAGCCCATGCCACAGAAATTTACAAGCAAAAAGGGGGCAGACACATGCAGGGTTTCTTTGTGTAATTTCCTTTATTGTTTACCGATATATATTTAAGTTAATAATAAATATCTTCGCTTTGTTATTTTTACAGTACAAAAGGCAGACGGAAGTATTATTTACTTTCATATTCAGTGTTCATAAATTGCCGTGTGTGTGTGTGTGTTTGCAATAATACATGCAAAACCATGTAATATGGACTCAAATGGTTTTTTATGCACTAATTACATGACAGCAAAGTACATACTGTAATCACAAGATGGTCTTTTCCAGCCATCTAACCCTGCTGAAGTGTAAATATATTTAAACCCATTAATATAAAGACAACTGCGAAAGACTAATAGCAAAAGTGTGCGTCTCAATCAAGCTCCCTAGGTAGTGAATCAGTAAATCGTGTACCCGAGTTGAGGCACTGGAGTAACTTTCCATTTAGCAAGATTCTAAATTCATCTTAAAAACAGAACTCTCCTGCAAATTATATTTTCTATTAATGTCTATGTATTTTGTCACATCATATAAAGCACACCAGCCACTTTTTACTCTAACCATCCTGTCGTCTGTGTAAGTTTTGTTCTTCTATCCTTCATTCCATCCTATTATTAAATTCATGTCTTGCCTGAGCTCTACCATGACTAGTTTGTCTTTGCACAGATTAATCAGGGAGGCCTGGTGCCCGAGAAGTACTACGCACGGGATTTTATTAAGCTGCAGTACGACCAGTGTGTGTCTATCAGCCGTGGTTCCTCCCATCAGCTGGAGTATGAGATCCTCGCTCCAGGCTGTGTGCTTAGGTAACACACAACACTTTCTGTAATCTTCCTGTGAACAGTGGACCAGTATAATGGTGTTTAATGATAAGGAAGAAAAAATAATTATTTGTTATGTGTTATTTGATACCGTTTAAAAAAGACATAAGACATTGTTTTACAGTTGTTCATCCCAGGTTGCCAATAAATTACTGCAAAATCTACAGTAAATCTTTTACACTAATATTTTTTAGACATAACCGAGAAAGCAGTATTTCCATGGTGTTTTAATAAACAATTAAATGTTCTAAGAGTTTCCCTAATTTAGAGGGCTAAAAACCTTTGTTATCGCCACACAAGCATTACAGCACAGTGGAATTCTTTTCTTCGCATATCTCAGCTGAGGAAGTTGGAAGTTTATCCTCTTTTCCACAACCCAGAGCCTAAACCTCTTGAACCACCACTGCCCCTATTTTAATCATTTGTAAAGCTCTGGACAGTGGAAATTGGGATAAAAAACAGCCCATATTTTGCTGTTGAGTCAGATTCCTGATCTTGGCTAGCAGCACTAGAAGTGGTCTTCTGTTATTGTAGCCAAATAAGATTCTGAGTTAAGTTAATATAGCCTTCCTGGCAGCATGAAACAAAAAAATTGGCTGTTCTCCTCTGATCTCCCTCATTATCATGTGACACCAACAAGTCATGAGATCCCTTTTTTCCCCCCATTCTGATGTTTAATATGAACATTGAAGCCCTCATCCTGTTTCTGCATGATTGGCTGATTGGAAAAAATACATGAATGAGCATGAAATTGTTGTCAGCTGATTCATTTTTTGATATTCCCCTCTTTGTTCAGGTGGCAGTTCTCCTGTGAAGGTGGTGATGTAGGATTTGGCGTCTTCATGAAGAAGAAGCTTGGTGAATGGATGAAGGCAGGCCAGATGCAGGAAGTCATGGCCAGTCAGCGCTACAACGCACACCTCGTACCCGAGGACGGATCTCTCACCTGCGCTGAGCCTGGAGTGTGTAAGTGTGCAATAAATTCATTGCGCAAATTTTATAGAAAGTTTGACCTCACTTGAACCTTTCCAGAAATAAGCGGATGTAGAAATCACAGACTGCTATAAACCGGTTAGTTTTTTTCCACACAAATGTTTCTATCTTCAAAGTAAATATTGATATCACACCTATTCCTGCTCTCTGAGACGCTCCAAGTGTTTGTTCATTAGCAGCTAAAATCTTCAACCACTAAAATTCTGTGTAAGGTTATCCAACAGAGAGGGACACATGTCTCACACTGAAAGCCAACAGAGACCTGACTCGTTTTATTATATATCCCATTTCCTTTCCTCTGGCAGAAGGAAACCTGAATGTATCGCAAATTACAAAAATCAGTCTAAATTTCAAAGTGTTAATTCTTCTGCTAATGTAATGAAATTAAACCTATATTTACCAATTTTTTTATTTTTTTCTTCTCCAGACGTTCTACGATTTGACAACACCTACAGCATCTTCCAGTCCAAAAAAGTCAGCTTCTCTGTAGAAGTCCTCTTGCCCAGCAACGATAGCCAATCACAGCCTGACTCCAGCAGGTCTCCGGGACGGGATGTGCAGAAAGGTCAATAGTTTGTGATTCTCAACCTGCCTGTTTAGAAGCTGTCCAGCAGGGCAGACCACTACTTGAACACGGTATTTTCCAAAAAAGAAATGTTTTGGAACTGTTCTGTAAAAATGCTGCTTGTGGGAAGAGAAGAATGCCATCTTTCTATTTTTTTTTCTTCTTCTCCGGGTTGAACAGCTGCACAAGACATAGTATTAAAATTCCTTCAGTGTTTACCTTTTCCAGCAGGATCTAGCTCATCAGTTTGGTGTTGTCATGGAGGTTTCTGTACAGCTGAGCTGCAGAAATGGTTTGAAGTAGATACTTGCTTTGGCGCTTTACCCAGAGCTAATTAACTTACTTACACGAATATATCTGAAGAATCACAAAAGCACTTAGTATTATTATTATTTAAGGATTATATAAGCATTAATTGATGATATTGTACTGTGCAAAAGTCTTTCACACCCTTATATAAATAATACAAACTCAAGTTATAGATGTTTATTTTATGAGTTCTGCTTTACTGAATCAATACAAACCCATTTTAGATTTCCATACATGACAAAAACTGTTTATATGTCAGTAAAGAAAGCAACCTATAACATAACAGACCAGTTTTTAGACAGAAATCGTAATGAAGGCTCCTGCAAAAAACACAGGAGCTGTGGCATTATCATTTCCTTTAGAAAACAAAACTACACAAATTGTACCTAAGACTGTTTATCTTTACTTCAGTTCAAGGACTTCATCAGTGAACATTTGATAACTTCAACAAGACAAGCTTCATGTTAAAACTAGTATCAATTTGGCGGCTTAGTGGTTAGCACTGTTGCCTCACAGCAAGAAGGTCCTGGGGCCTATCTGTTTCTCCCCATGCCTGCGTGGGTTTCCTACACTTTCCTCCCACAGTCCAAAAACATGTACATTAGGTTGATTGGTAATCTTAAATTGCCCACAGGAGTGAGTGTGTGTGTGTGTGTGTGTGGTTGTCTGTGTATATGTGTGGCCCTGCAATGGACTGGCGACCTGTCCAGGGTGTACCCCTTCCTTCTCCCAATGTGTGCTAAGATCCCCGTGACCCTAATTAGGAATAAAGCGGGTATAGAAAATGGATTTTGACCATATAGTACACAGTTATAGAATGGAAATGATTTATAATCACACTCTCTGGTGTCACCCAGAAGATGATGAGGTTTCCATATGAGTCTGGTTCCTCACAAGGTTTCTTCCTCATATCGCCTCAGGGAGTCTTTCCTCACAGCCGTCACCCCTGACTTGCTCATTAGGGATCAATTTAAAACATATCATCCTATCTTATCCTGAGTTTAAACGTTTCAGTAAGGCGGCTTTGTGACAAAATCCAATAAAATTGTCTTTAGTTGAATATATATATTTTTAAAGAAGCAAAGGGTTATGTGAACTGTGCTTTATAGTATTTATTTAAGTTTTTCCAGGTTCCTCAGTGTGGATAAAAATCAGAAGGAACCCGGGAACAGGACATGTGTTCGAGAATAACGTCAGTAAAAATGATTAACCAGAGTCTGAATAACATGGATTTGAATTGATAATCACTTTCTTTTGGGTCAGATCATTCATCATCATATGGCGGAAAACAATTTCAATTTCATTCATACATTTCGTTTCTAACCTCTCCGAAAAGAATCACAATGAATGTCGAACGCATTTCAGTGTAAACTTCTCTATGGAAACTAATTTAATAACACTTTCTCAAAGCTTTATTTATACCATAAAAGCCTCTACAGAGTATATGTGTTTGAGTGCAAAAGCTCTCAGACCCTTCAGACAAAATAAAGACAAGGGAATGCTAATTATAACAGCAAGGCATTCAGAGATTTATTTATTCATCATTACAGGGAACAAAAATAGTAAAATAGTGCATGTGAATAGTGGAAAAAAGGATGGTGTTAGTTTAAAGGTCTGCGTCCCATTTTATTAAATCTACTGTAAAACATTCTGTAATAGTTTGTGATTTGTATTTATTTTAATTTCTGACATTTGTTCCAGTTTTGTCTTATTGTTGCAAGACATTTTTCTGAATGAATCAAACGCTTGCACTCCGATGTTGTTTAATAAATCTCTTATATCAGCAAACCTAATATTCACAATTTAATTTATTGTAATGTTCTCTGTATACGGCTGGTGTAATTGGTTATTAAATTATTTTTAGGAGGGATCTGTTGTTTGACCTCAGGAGCTGGTCCTTGTCATTGCATGCATATAATGAGAACACTTATTTTTGAATGAGTTTTTTACTAATGATAGCGTTTCACTGGAATAAGTGGTTGAGTAATGGGACCAGTGATATCAGATCAGTGCCTTTTCTTCTGTAAAACTGTAATGTGTCCAGTGTGTGTGTGTGTGTGTAATTGTGTTCAAGTAATTAGCTGATTAAACTGATATTTCCGTTATGGCAATGGGAGTGTCTGTGTTTCACTTTTTGACAAAGAAATGTTATAGTCACAATATGAAGTAGCTGACTGATGGTATGGGTGGGAATTTGGAAAAGGAGGACTAGACATAGGCATGGGATGATGATGATGATGATGATGATGATGATGATATTGAGGAGTGGACAGAAGACATAAGAAGACAATAGATTGGGCCCATAAAATCAGCTTGCTTTACGCATAAACATAAAATGATTTCAATACGAAGAAGGCGAAGAAGAAAAAAAGAAGAAGAAGAACAATAACCATAGGATTATTTAAAATAAATAAATAAAAATAAATGACAAAAATCCCTGCAATCTCAGAAATATTTTTATTTTAGTGCCAAGTCGAAGGTAAAACGTGCAGTTGGCGCCCTCTGGCGGATATTCACTCCAACTACATGAAGGTTTCCATTATACAGAGTTACCTCATTGCCCAACACAAGAGGGAGCCATAATAATACTCTAAACCGATAACATTCAGCCGTTCATAGATGAGCAAACACCGGAACATGTAAATACATTATGGCAAGAAATACAAACGTGTAGGGAGTACAGCAAGGACCTGCACATCGAAATGAATTATTATCTTGCAGTCTGCCTTAAAAGCAGCGCACCTTACAAACACAAGGGAGGCTCACCCTGGGCTACCGTGTGACGTTCCCGCCGCTGATTGGTGGTATGTTAATCAGGGGGCGGGAGTGGCGAAATGAGTAGGTGACGTCAAGCGTGAGCTCCCAGAGAGAGAGAGCGCATAACAAACATGGCGACAGGATGGTACGGAGGAAAGGGGATTACGCTGACTTTTATTCTGTTGCTGTGGCCCGGAGAGTGCCCGAACGCGGCGGAAACGGCGGCCGAGGCCGGAAGCGAGAGCCGTGTCCTCGGCATGCGCTTGGTGAGAAGCGACAAGCCCGCGGCGACCACCGACGACGGGATCGTCCAGGTGACGGAGGAGAGCAACATCTTGCTCAGGTTGTACGGATTGCACATCAGCAATGACACCTTGTCGCAGGTGAAGTTCATGGAGGTCGGAGACGACGGCGATGAGCGAGAGAGATTTAACAGGACTTGCGACGAGTTCACCAAAGACATCCTCAACAAAGGCGGCGTGAGCGTCAACGGTCAGGGGACCTCGGGGGTCTTGAGCGTAAAGATCAAGCTGCTGAGGAAAAGTGAGGCGCAGAGGGATTACGCGCTGTGCATCAGGAACGACCAGGACTCCACGTGGTACCTGCTGGGAGAGAACGATGGCAGGATACGTGTGGTGGAGGAGAAGAAGTCCCTGCTTCCCCTGTGGCTTCAGGTGATCGTGATCTGCTGCCTTCTGGTCCTGTCCGGCATGTTCAGCGGTCTGAACCTGGGTCTCATGGCTCTGGATCCCATGGAGCTGCGCATCGTCCAGAGCTGTGGCACGGACAAGGAGAAGAAGTACGCACGGAAGATCGAGCCCATCCGAAGGAAAGGTAACTACCTGTTGTGCTCGCTCCTTCTTGGGAACGTCCTGGTCAACACCACTCTCACCATCCTTCTGGACGATCTCATAGGGTCAGGCATCGGCGCTGTAGTGGCTTCCACTATTGGCATTGTCATTTTCGGTGAGATTGTTCCTCAAGCGATGTGTTCTCGCCATGGCCTGGCAGTCGGTGCCAACACCATCCTGCTGACCAAATTCTTCATGCTGGTCACCTTCCCGCTCTCGTATCCCATCAGCAAACTCCTGGACTGCATTTTAGGTCAGGAGATCGGCACCGTGTACAACCGGGAGAAGCTTGTCGAGATGTTGAAGGTCACCGAGCCGTATAACGACCTGGTCAAAGAGGAGCTGAACATGATCCAGGGTGCGCTGGAGCTCAGGACCAAAACAGTCGAGGACGTTATGACGCCGCTTTCGAACTGTTTCATGATTCACAGTGATGCCGTGTTGGACTTCAACACCATGTCGGAGATCATGGAGAGCGGGTATACGCGCATCCCTGTCTATGAGGAGGAGCGCACTAATATCGTGGACATACTGTTCGTGAAGGACTTGGCCTTCGTGGATCCGGATGACTGCACCACATTGAAGACCATCACCAAGTTTTATAACCATCCCGTCCACTTTGTGTTTCATGACACCAAGCTGGATTCCATGCTGGAGGAATTTAAGAAAGGTGTGTTTCCATTCTTCAGGTTAGGTTTTGCTTCATTTAGAGACCCTTTTAAAGGTGTATTTGGGGAAAATCACCGGTAGGTAACCTTTTATATTCCTCTTTTCCCCTGACTGCACACTTCTCTGGTCTCCTGTTCACAATTCTTAACAAAACTTTCCAAAAGTTTCTTCGCGAGAGTCGGAAGCCCTTCAGTGTTGAAAGTTTGGACTTTCTTATTCATCACATTGCTTTTGAAAAACACACACACATCCAACCTACTCCCCTACTCACTGGATCCTGTAAGTCTTATTACCCCACTAATTTAAGTATTATTTCCTCTCACTAATTATAATCCTTGTCCCACAACATCCCCCAAATTCTGTGTGTCTTATATTTCTATAAACAGACCCTGTCTTTGCACAGTCATACATGGCTCAGAAAAGAAAGACCTCTCTAACATTTATCTAAGGCCTCAGGCTGACATTGAGTAACTTCTGGCCTTGTACATAACACATACTTATATTATTAGGAACATCTGTACATCTGCTTGTTCATGCTGTTAACAAATCAGCCAATAAGATATATATTATGGATCGCTAGTTATCAGGAAAAACATCACCTGATCTATTGTCCAGTTTCACTGTAGCCTCAGATTTCTGCTCTACATTGACAGGAGTTGAACCTGATACGGTCCACAAAACGACATTGTTTTGTTTTGACGTGTCGTGATGTCCGAGACGCTTTTCCGCTCGATACGTTTGTAAAGAGTGGATATTTAAGTTTCTATCAGCTCAAGCCTGTTTGGCTGGACTCCTGTGATCTCGCTCATCGACTGTACACAGGACCTCTGCCTAGTGTCTGTTTGTTTTTTTTGGTTTGTTTGTTTTCACACCATTCGAGGGTAGACTCTAGAGACTTGTTGTGTGTGAAAATCTCAGCCGTTTGTGAAAATCTCCAACCGGCTCGTCTGACGCCTGCCACCATGCCTCGGTTAGAGTCAGAGAGATCACACTGAACATGAACTTGAAGCTTTGGCGTGTATCTGCATGATTTTATATGTTGCGCTGGTTCTACATGATTGGGCTGACTGCATGACATGCATGAATGTGCAGGTGTTTCTATTAAAGTGGCCGGCGAGCATATGTTTTACGTGATAATTTTGTACTTTATATTTCTGCAGCCCTGACAGCTTACTCAATCGGTTACATTTTATAGTCTTAGATTATAGAGAGTAGGTTTCAGGACTAGGTTCAGGATTCACCTTCATGCTTCGGTAAATATTCTCACCTGGATTTTGTAGAGATCCGAACATCCCATGAACTTCACCTGAGGTTTAAAGTTGTTGCATGCGACTCAAATTTGTTGTGTCGCTAACATCGCCGAATAGTGAGTCCTGGAAACTGTCCTGTTGTGTTTGTCATGCTTTCTAATACAATCAGAGCAGATTGTAAGGGACTTTTATTTTTCCTAAAACAAAACTCTGTATTGTTTGTTCATGTAGTATGTATGTTCGAAGTTATCATACACACAAGTGGAGTCAAGACGAGGCTTTTTTTCTTCTAGATGGATTTATTATTGTGTATAAAAGCCATGAGAACCGTGTAGGAATAATGGAACCTTCATATTCCTTTAGTGCACTAACAAACTTCACAAACTAGCTCTTTACACTTGGCTTTGGTTTTATCCTAACCAAATTGAACCAAAGAACAGGACTGGCTAGGTTTCCCTAGTTGACTGGGTTATCAGTGTAGGATTTGTCCTCCACAAATGTGTATAGTGATTATTAGAAAGCCTCGTCTTGTGAAACACAAGTGACAGCAGGAGCTGATACAGCAATATAGAGGGTTTTTTTCTTCCTGTTATGTTTGGAGTGTATGTGTAGCACAGTCAGTCGTGTGTTTTGTTATGCCACAGATCCTCAGACTTCTGGGCCTTTAAAATGATCACTGAGCAAAAGAAGTGTACCTGGGTTTAATCAGTTTAGGGTGAAGCAGAATATTTAAGCAGTCGTCTTTCCCTGAGGTCCTGGACCTGGATTTCTGATTTCTTTAAACCTGCTTTGAGATCTAAATAACATTGAAGTGAATTGACGTATTCACACGCTTCCTTATTAGTCCAAAAAAAGCTCCATCGTTTTTATTTTTATTTATGTATTTTTTCAGCACTTGTATCGCTGTCAGCTCCTGTAACGGCTCTTATGCTTGAATTGGATTCTGCCCGAGTCCTAAGTCTCTTTGGATGTTAGTGATTGGCAAAAGAATAAATGTAATGTTATATAAATTTTTACTAAAAAGGCAGTCACGCGAGAGCGAAATAAAAAAAAAAAAAAGGCAGGAAAGCGTCAGGAGCTTCAGCTTTGTGTGGGGGCTTGAGCTTGTTGTTGTGCTCCTAGGCGACAGTGTCAGGTCCTTCTGACTGTGCTTGGACCGGAAGAGCCTTTTTAGACCTAAACTCTTTGTCCTGAGGAAAACTTTAACTGTTAGGACAGTAATAGTAGAAATATTTTGAATAATTATCTCACGACAAGTTGATACACTACAACCTTTTGTGTCCCGGCATCATATTTGTTTTTATAAGACAGCATGTCCATTTAGCCCAAATCGCTGTATAGACACTTTCCTCATTTCTCTCTGTCTCTAGCGCTTATGTAAGAGTTCGCCTTTTCCTGTTTGGCTGTTGGCCAAGTAATGTGCAGTGACAAGCGAAATTGAAGCATTCGCAAGCGTTGTTGCCAAACACTTACAGCAGCCGTCATGTGACGAATGCTTTTAGCTGTTGTTTGGAGTCTTGAAAGCTGCACCTTTATTTTTAATCACCTCGCCCCGGGGGGATCTGACTGATCTGGTCTTAAGCAGTGTGTGAGGAAGTGACCTTCCACCATGGAACGAGTTCACATGGCATCATGAAGCAGTTTCCGGGTCACTTGCAGTGTCTTGAGCGTGTGCTTGTGCTGATTAAGATCTCGGTGTGGTGAAGGAGAAATCTGACGCTGTATCAAAATACATTATGTTTCTAGCAGGCTCAATAATTCCAACAGGACTCTATTGTTCTGCATGTCCTCACCCATCGTCCGGTTTTACCTGATGCCGTCTTGTCCACACCCAGGAATGTGCAAGTCACCGTCTCAATCATCGCGAATGCAATAAAGTATGTGTTTGTTTTATTCTCTGGGCAAATCTAATGACAAAATAAGAGGCATCATAGCAAGGTGTGTCTTGGAGATTGACAGAGAAAACTGCTTGGACCTTATCACACCGTGTTACCGTTCTCTTCCTCATCATCCTCAACTCATCCCAGGCTCCATTTGTAATCATATCTTAATTTCATCTTAACTGCCCCACAGTTGGCCAACAGCAATGATCCAGTACAGACATTTGTTGTTTCAACTCTGCTAAGTGGATTCCTTTTGCTCCATGTTTAGTCCCGTCATGCCATAAGCCTCTCAGAGTGTAATAGGATCAGTCTCTCTCTCTCTCTCTCTCTCTCTGTGGGTTTAAGTCACTGTCTGATAGCAGTGTTTTCTCAAACACGCTGCTCTTCCTCTTTCTTCTTTCCTGTGCTGACTGTGCACTGAGCTTGATCGTGTCTAAACTGTGTAACAGGAAAGACGTGTAGAGAGACGGCAGAAAGCTGAAAGATTGACAGCTGTCTAACAAATAAAGTGCTGGAAAATTTTGGGCATGTCCTCTGCTTGTCCTTGTTTAACCCTGTCACCAACAGATCTTGTGTCGCGTCTTCACACACACACACACACACACTGCATCATTTATCAGCATGCTGTCAGGAGACACACGTGATTTTAGCGTGCTGCTAATCCTTGAACTGTGTCAAATGCATACATACGGGTTGGAGGAAAAGAAGAACACAAACAAAAATGGCTCAATGACTGGATTAATAAAAAATAAAAAATCCAGACTTGCTTTTCTGATTAGAAATTTAGTTATATTAGATTTTACACAATAGCAAATCTGTAATGCAACACTCGGCTGTCGAAATATCGGACAATCACTAGTTCATGTTCTTATTTCCTAGGCTAATTTTTTTGGCATCGGTGTAAAATCCCAATTAAAAGACAAAATATAAAGGATTTCCTAATAATGTGTTTGTTCACTATGTGAGGTGTAACATAAAAGCAGTTCTACCTGGTGCCTTGCAATGCCTTGTGTTTTGCTTATATTTTAATATCCTCTGGACTCAAAAGTGGGTTAAAGTGCCACACTCGGCTCGGCTTCGATCGCTCAGCACGAGAACTTCAATCCAACAAACTTGTTGTATCTCTGTAACTTGTTTTCACTCAGTGACGCAAGCCTTTATATACATACATTTCTTCAAAAACATCAGCTTTTTCCCCCTCGCCTGCTTTTCTGTCTAGATTCTGCTATTCGACGTGGTCTCCGGTGTAAAGGTTTGGCATGTCATCTTTTTCTGAGATGCTTTTCAGCTCAGCACGGTTGTACAGAGTGCTTATTTGAGTTACTGTATACTTCTTTTTGAGCCAGTTCTGTTCAGTCCTTGGTCTCATCTTCGAGGTGTCTGCATACATAGAACAAGGAGATTTTTTTTTGCGTGTGTGTGTAACACATACCCATGAGTCATGGTATTACACAAATTGCTTTTGCAGATTGCTTTGTGCTCGTAGGAAGGCGGAGATTGAGCTACCTGCTCTACCATCCTGCTTCCACGCAGTGATATGTCTGGGTGATGGAGCTGCAGATGTGCGGCCATACTGGAAGTATTTCCATGTCAGTGGGTAACTCATGTATAACAGTCATTTTTTTTTTGTTTAGAATTTTTGTTTCATTGGCATCATAGTCAACAACAAATCCGAAATGTCCCCACACCACAGATTTGAAAGACGACGCTGCTTCCTCGTATTTCTGTCTCACTTCACCGCTCACCAGGGTTAGACTAAATCTGACACCAGGATCGCAAGCATGGTTACCGCCCCTAACTTTAGCGCTCACTGATTGGATATTTACTCGCGGGGAGGCGTGTCTCTTAGCGCGTAGACATACAGTACAGGCAAACAAATAGGCGGTTCAGAGAGTAATAAAACGCATAGTTAACCACATATTGAACCGTGGAGGTCGTACCGAACGGTTCAATATTATATTGAGTATTGTAGCATTCCTAGTGTCCATTGAGGTGGGCATTAAAAAAAATGAAAAAATAAAGAAATCAATTTTTAGTTTTTTCTTATTTGTTTTCTGCTTTCTTTTATATTTTTGATTTATTCACATTTTCTTTTTACATTTTTGTTCATTTTTTTCTCTGTTTTTGTGTTTTTCTTTTTGTGTAATTTTATTTGTAGTATTCTCTCTTTCTATTATTATTTCTGATTTTTTCTTAATTTCTTTTTCCTGTTTTCTATCCTTTCATTTATTTATTTATTCATTCATTCATTTATTTGATTATTTTAATCTTTTTCTTTCTAGCATTTTAAGTTTCACCTTTTATTAAGTGGTCTTTTTCTTTCTTTTTTTTTGCTCAGGGAAATGGAATCAGGTCTGAAGGTGTTAATTCATTTTGTAATTATGAATAGCTGTTCCCAGGAACACAGGACTAGTGGCAGGTTGAATAAGTATGTTACAGGACATTGTGCACACACACTTTCACACAGGCGTGTCTTTGGGAGGTTGGACAACACTGGAGAATCCGGTGGAAACCCACACGGACACGGGTAGAACATGAGAACCTGGACACGGAGAGTAACCGGAGCTCAGGACCGACCCGGGGAGCTGTGATGACTCTTATAACGTAGATTATATTTGTTATAATCTCTCTTCATGCCTAGTCACATGATTGACTTCGACACATAGCACCTTTCCTATTCTGTAGGAAACCCATTCTATTTTGTCCATATGTTGTTTTTTTTACAGACACGATTGACCAGATCTGAATTACGGAGGCTTTTGTACACTGGAAATGCAGCCACGTGTTCTGATATTAAATTATAATAAGTGACCTTCTAAATGATACGCCATTTAAAGATCACTGGAAAGTAATATGAGTCCACTGGTGAATTTCTCAAAACCTTTAGAAATTTCTTTTTATTAACAAGCCATTATGTTCTTTTGCTTTTCTATCCTGCATTAGGATTTGGTCAGGATTTGCATTTCTTGATGACAAAATAGTCCCATTTTTCATTCGGTATGAAAATCACTAGGTTTAGTCTATTTCCATAACATTCATTTCTCATCAGAAATGTTTGGACCTGACTTTTTCCCTACCGTGCATCAGTTTAGGATTATCCGAATCGTGACTCATCTAAAAATCGGGTGGTTTTTCTCTCCCCCATACCTCGTTCAGACAGATTCAAGAGTGTGTGTTGTGCCTTTAAGAAATTGTTTCGAAAATGAAGTAATTTATTAAATGCTAGCTAACTGGATCTTCAGGTTTACCATTTGACCTTCTCACTGCTTTTTAGCGAGTTTAATGAAACAGTGCGGGTTTGCTTGTTTGATTTGCTTCAGTGAGATAACGCATCTAATCCTAATAAAGAGCCAGCTGTCTGCATACGTGCCTAAACACTGAAGAGGATGTGGGTGATGCCTCCTCTCTCTTGCATGTGCAGAGGACATGTAAACTTCATGAAGGCAGACTGCCACTGGAAATATTAAATTATGTAATGCTCGAGCTTACAATTGCTCTATACGTGTGTGAGAAATGTGATTTTAGTGTGTGATTAAGCCCTGAACACACACTGGTCAACGTGTTTGGGTTATGCAGCTGTATAAAGGGTGATGATCTTCAGGTTAATTATGAGCAGTGGAATTCTAATGCACTGAGGCAGGGGAAGTGTGTAAAAGAGCTTATATTCACTTCCCCTGTCCTAGAATATGCAGTCTCTTCTTTTCTGACTCGTGCAGTCACCTTCCATTCTAGTGCATACACACTCTTACATTCTGTTGCATACACACTCTTCCGTTCTAATGCATACACACTCTTCCATTCCACCTAATACACACACTTCCATTCCACCTCATACACACACTTCCGTTCTAGTGCATACACGCTCTTCCGTTCTAGTGCATACACACTCTTGCATTCCATTGCATACACACGCTTACATTTTATTGCATACACACTATTCCATTCTAGTGCATACACACACTTCCATTCTAGTACATAGGCACTCTTCTATTCTGCCTCATACACACACTACTCCATTCTAGTGCATATACACTCTTACGTTCTACAGCATGCATACTTTATCCTGTAAAATAGTGTGCATGCTTTTTCTGCACTGGAGCATGCACACTTCAGGTTTATCAAAGCATGCACACTTCTCTTGTACAGGAGCATGCACACTTTAGATTCCTGTAGCACGCAGACGTCTCCTGTACTAGAGCATACTCCTTTGCACATACCTCCATCAGCATCTTCTACCCTGGAGTATACACTTTTCCCATTCAATCACATGAGAAGTGTTCATTCAGTCATATAGAAAAATTATGCATGCTTTGTGGCAGGGAAAACTGGGCCAAACTTGCATAGGGGTAATTTTGAGGACATTTTGAAGTTCTGAAGATGTGACATTCTTTAGTAGGTTAGGTGCGCATGCTCAGGTATGGGGATGGTGTGTATGCTCCAGTATGGGGATGGTGTTCATGCTCCACTATGGGGATGGTGTGCGTGCTCCACTATGGGGATGGTGTGCGTGCTCCAGCATGGGGATGGTGTGCGTGCTCCAGCATGGGGATGGTGTGCGTGCTCCAGCATGGGGATGGTGTGCGTGCTCCAGCATGGGGAAGGTGTGCGTGCTCCAGCATGGGGAAGGTGTGCGTGCTCCAGCATGGGGAAGGTGTGCGTGCTCCAGCATGGGGAAGGTGTGCGTGCTCCAGCATGGGGATGGTGTGCGTGCTCCAGCATGGGGAAGGTGTGCGTGCTCCAGCATGGGGATGGTGTGCGTGCTCCAGCATGGGGAAGGTGTGCGTGCTCCAGCATGGGGATGGTGTGCGTGCTCCAGCATGGGGAAGGTGTGCGTGCTCCAGCATGGGGAAGGTGTGCGTGCTCCAGCATGGGGAAGGTGTGCGTGCTCCAGCATGGGGAAGGTGTGCGTGCTCCAGCATGGGGAAGGTGTGCGTGCTCCAGCATGGGGAAGGTGTGCGTGCTCCAGCATGGGGAAGGTGTGCGTGCTCCAGCATGGGGAAGGTGTGCGTGCTCCAGCATGGGGAAGGTGTGCGTGCTCCAGCATGGGGAAGGTGTGCGTGCTCCAGCATGGGGAAGGTGTGCGTGCTCCAGCATGGGGATGGTGTGCGTGCTCCAGCATGGGGAAGGTGTGCGTGCTCCAGCATGGGGAAGGTGTGCGTGCTCCAGCATGGGGAAGGTGTGCGTGCTCCAGCATGGGGAAGGTGTGCGTGCTCCAGCATGGGGATGGTGTGCGTGCTCCAGCATGGGGATGGTGTGCGTGCTCCAGCATGGGGAAGGTGTGCGTGCTCCAGCATGGGGAAGGTGTGCGTGCTCCAGCATGGGGAAGGTGTGCGTGCTCCAGCATGGGGAAGGTGTGCGTGCTCCAGCATGGGGAAGGTGTGCGTGCTCCAGCATGGGGAAGGTGTGCGTGCTCCAGCATGGGGATGGTGTGCGTGCTCCAGCATGGGGATGGTGTGCGTGCTCCAGCATGGGGATGGTGTGCATGCTATAGTGCAGAGAAAGTGTGTGTGTGTAGAAGGGAATTTTTCCTGCTCTGCTGCAGGAAAGGATGGAGAAAGAAAGGCCAGCATTGCCCCAGAGGCTACGCTGAGTCGGTGAGTAGTGTGTGTGTGCACGTGAGCTCAGCCATGTCCTCACATCAGTTGCTTCCAAACGGCTGACTCATCCGATTTACAAAAGAGCGAGTGTGTGTAGATGAACTAATGGCTTTGGAATGAGCTATACAGTGGTTGGAAGTCAGCTTGAGCTCACAGCCATGCGGTCATGACGTTACTTTATCTTTTGTAATGGGGCATTAATGAGGGCTATTGCTACACCTAGCGTGTAAGCCCGCTTCACCACAAACACCATTGTGAAACATTTTAGTCACCCAAAACTCGCAGCTAAGATTTTCTGTATTCGTATTTGGAAACAGTAGTCTTATATACTTTTGAAAAGCATCTTTAAAGGGTATTTTTTTTAATCATACCAGATGCTGATCTACCTGCCATAATAAACTGGTGAGGGATTCACGGTTATTAGTTTGCCTATAGAAGCTGCATAGAGATGTCTATTTGCATAGAGTGCATACATTTTAAAAAAAATAAATAAATGCCCCAGGTTGGCATGCTGGACAGTGCTAATTTTTAAAAGTCTTCGGCTGTTCTTTAACGCAGGTTGTGGTGTCCGTCTCACAGCTTTGTGACAGCTTTCACTCTGCATGTGTTTAAATGTTAATCAATGGAGCTCTGAAAACAAGTTAAATTTTAAGAGCAGGTTGAAGCTCTAAACACTGCTTTATACACACACACACACACGCACACACATACTCAACACTAATCTAATTTAGTTAATTTAGGCTAATAAACTGTGAGTGAACGCAATGCCAAAGCATGTTTGTCATAATCTCATTATCCAAAACGGGCGATTCTCAGAGGCTGGTCAGTGTGAACTGAATACATGAATGAATTTTGGGTCTGTTATGAAACAATTGGCCTGCAGATTGAATAAAAATTACAGCTCAGGTTCTTAAATGTTGTTCTTTGGTGCTGAGGGTGCTGAACTCTTGTTTATGCAACACATGATGCTGAATTTTATTTTTGATCTATATTTCTTGGAAAACTGAAAATCTTTAGCTAACTGGTAAACCTTTCACTACTTCCGGCCTTCTGACTACTCTGGTTAAATAACGGTTAAAAAAAAAAAGGGTAGTCCAGATGTTTTTAGACAGAGTGAGATGAAGAAGCAGCTCCGCCCCCTTAATGAGTTAACGTTGACTCGCTTCTACGGACAACTTTCTTTTTTCTTTTTCTTTTGTTTGAATCAGGAAATTCACTTCTGTCTTCATAAAACTAAATCGGTGCCTCCGGAACGTTCCTAACTTTTCTTCTGATCAGTAGAGTTCACTACAGCAAACTCCAAGAGTTCCCTGTCTTAAAAAAAATGTCTATTCTGCAACAGGAACTAGAAAAGCTTAGCAAAGTTCTTGGGTTCCTGGAAATGTTCCTGTGTTGCTAACGGCTGCAAAATTTCATTTAGAATTTCTACGTTTCAAAAACGTGACCAAGAAACCAAGAATAGCCAAAATGTTGGCTCGTGGGAGTAAACATGGACTTGCAAGTTGAGCATGAGCTAATTGTTGCGAAAGTGCAGTGAAGGATGATGGCAGGTTCTGCCTCCTGAAGTCTTATATAGATTAACATTTCGCTAAACATTTAAGGGAGTGGACTTTGTTAGAGAGGATTCGGTCAATGTATCACAGTGACTCTAGCTGTATCAGTTTAAGGCTTTAAATATCTGCCATTTCATATATTTGTATTTGGTTTGAAGTGGAAGAGGTCTAAACTGGAAGTGGGTTCTTTTAAGCGGTGGAGGTGTTTCAAATATCGTGACAGATATACTGCCTGAACAAGTAGTCTATGATTTGGGGAATTTATATAGAATTATCACTAAACTTCAGATAAACTAAACTGTTTAGATTTTGGATTCGATCCAAACAGTGTCAAAGTCACAGCGAGGTCAAATGTCTGAAATTGTTTTTCATGAACAGCTTCCTTCCTGTGCGTCATGCTTACTTACACTTCATGTCCAGGAATTTAAGACTATTGGAATATTTGTAGGATTTATTTACTGATTATTGAACTGATTCAATCTGGAACCAAACAAAGACAAGGTCTCAGCAAGGCCAAATAGTTTTTCTTTCTTACATTGAAGTATATTTAAAGGGTGTTTCTGTCATACAAATAAGCAACAAGAAGGACTAGACTTGTTGGTGGCTGGTCAAAAAACACTGACCAAATAAATGGTGGTTGGGGGAAGAAGAAACCCAGAGGTAGAAAATGCCAGCACTGTCAGCATGCTCTTTAAATTCTGTCATTTCCTAGGAGCCAGTTACTAAGGATGTATGAACAGACAATTATGTTTGTCCTAATTTGAATCTCAGTGTGTGGGGGAAAAAATAGTTCTCAGTCCCGGATAATTTCTCATCCCAGGTCTGATGCCCAGCTCTTGATCCTTTCTGCAAAACTTACTAGAGCTTCCGTTCGTATCTGGATTCATATCCGTTTAAAACTTTATCTTTCGGAATATGTATTTAGTTTCATCCTGACATTCATGTGCGTTGAGCGATCATAGAACGTAAATACACGTTATCACTGCTAGGAGTCTGGTGACCGGCCATACTATATGGTTTAGAGACAGTGTTACTGAGAAAGAGACAGGAGTCAGAGCTGGAGGTAGCAGAGCTGAGGAGGTTGAGGTTCTCTTCGAGAGTGACACGGTTGGACAGGATTAGGAACAAGATCATCAGAGGGACGGCTGGACGTTTGGGGGACAAAGTTAGGGAGGCCAGATTAAGATGTTCAGAGGAGGGTGAGTGAGTATATTGGTAGGAGAATGTTGGACATGGAGCTGTCAGGCAGGAGGCAAAGAGGAAGGTCAAAGAGGAGCTCAATCACAAACTTCTGGACGTAGCATGTGGAATTTTTATGTTGATAGTGTGATTATTTTATTCCATTGTTCATTAGCAGGTACTGTATTGAGACCGTGACAAAGAGTGCCTTCTTGGCCATGTTGGTTTGTTTGGTTATCTCCTACAGGCCTTTTTTTGTGTGTGTGTTTGTTTTATAACCACATTTCATCTAAGACACTTACGGATAGTCAAATCCTCAGCACTATTACATGAATGTGACAAAGTGAACTGGCAAAACCAGCCTCGTCCGGTCTTCTGTTTTTTTGCGAGCTCAGTCAACACAGATGTGGCTGAAGCCTGATCCCGTATAAGCTCTCTTCCTCTTCGATTGTGTATTCGGAGCATCTGTGTGTGTTGTCGTTGTGTTACTCCAGGACGCACTTATTCCCAATAAGCTGAACCCATGCATATTCTGTTTTGTCAGGTGCTCACAGATCATTAAAGCGATCAAAGCAGTCTGACAAATGACTTTAATAAACACGATTTAATGAATGTGTCAAAAGACAGAAAAACAGGAAATTTGAGATGCTTGTAGGTAATTGGTAGCAGCAGACCACACACTGCTTTAATACCTTTTAATGCTATTGTAGCCTACTGCAGCAACATCAGTGCTCTTTACTCTCCGGCTTAATGTCTTTAAGCTGGCCGTATTGCAGAACATTGAATATTAAGGTGGATATAAATATCCTTGCGTCAAAAAGGGTGGGCTAACGTCTGCTTTCCACACAGCATGTATTATTTTTAAACTTGGGTATCATGATAAACAACAAACAACGGTCCAGTGAAATCTGAATAGTGCTTGAATATAGCATAATGTAACAACCATCACTTGCAATGAAGTCATTTAAAAACAATTGATTAGCTAATAGATTACAGCGCATTTTTGTCACAATACTGTAACAAATACACAGTCCACCATTTTGTTATTTCTAATACCAGGTCAGCCGTAATGTGTCTGAGTATCTGTGCTGAATTCGGGTTCATTTCTAGGGATGTATGGGTGGAGCGAGAAGCTTCTGGAAAACAGCTTGTGACCTCCAGTTTTATTATGACACAATATAACGTTTCAGAATATTTTTTATTTATTCACCACAGTAATATTTTACTATTGCTTATATGTAGCTTGCTTTTACAGTTCTTATCCATGATTCACAGAAAATCTGCCATCTTTATCTTTTCATATTAGGAAAGTCTCAAAAATATATTGTCGCTATTTACTACGTCTATAACATCATTTACAAAAAGTTATATAGTACATTTATTATTAGGTAACACAAATAAGACCCTTCTAATGTCTGTTTATTTATTTTTCAATATTGTCTCACTATACCTTTTGGCTTTGAAGTGGACACCAACTCTCTAAATCTCTTCTTCTCATTAGTTTACTAGATAAATAAGCAACACCATAACGATATTATTCAGTCGATCAGTGGATGCTTTCAGATTCTGAATTACTCTTTTATTAATAGACCCCCTTGAATAAACTCTGACTTGGACTATTTCCATGCATTAACTCTGACTGGCTCTGATTTAGGATTCTGTTTACTTTTTCTGGCCCGTAAATTGTCTCCAGCCGAAGCAAAGCAGCTTAGCCATGTGTCTTTATTTTAAAAGGTAACCCGTGAAGGGCATGTAGTTTCAGCAAGGGCAGAGCGGTTGTTTTTTGGAAGAAGAGGAAAGCTTGTCAAAGTTTTCATTGCGATGGCAATTCGCCACACAAACAGCATAAACACTACGAACCTCTCCTTAATGTTTAACCCACGTACACACCTAAGACTTTGACTACAATCTGAGTAGGTTAATTTGCTTAATTTCTTGTGACATTGTGTCATTGTGTTTTTCCCCCCAGGTAAGTCTCACTTGGCCATCGTCCAGAAGGTGAACAATGAAGGTGAGGGCGATCCGTTCTACGAGGTGCTGGGATTGGTGACGTTGGAGGACGTCATCGAAGAGATCATCAAATCAGAGATTCTGGATGAGTCTGATCTTTACAGTAAGTAACCATGATGAGAAAGCAAAATGAAATATCTTAGTGTTTCGACACGCAGCCTGATCTACTTGTACGATTGCTTGCAACACATTCGACACGCGCTCTTTACCTGCTTAGTCATGATGAATGTACAATGTCTCCTTTGCATTTTCATGATGATGTTTACTCACTGTATATATATGGGAGTTTTGTGGTAATCATTTACGCAAGTGTTTCTTTGTGTGTCATTCTAGCTGACAATCGGACCAGAAAGAAGGTGGCGCCCAATAAAAACAAGCGTGACTTCTCTGCCTTTAAGCATGAGAGCGAATCTAAAGTTAAAATCTCTCCTCAGCTACTATTGGCTGCCCACCGATTCCTTGCCACAGGTAACCACATAACATTTATCTCATAATTACAGACAAATAAAGAGATAAAAATGCAGATGGTTGAATGACGATTGTCTTATTTCTAAGTAAATTATTATCCTGGGGATAATAGGAGGGAATAATGTTGCTTTGATGTAATAGATTAATTGTTAAACAATTAGAGCTGTTTTTGTTACACATAAAGAACATCTATTTAAGCATGGTGTTGAATTTTTGCTCGTATTACAGCGACACCACGATTTATTTGCTCATTTGTGTGTTTCTGCAATGTCACTATCGCAAAGGCTAAAATCACAGACCTGATACCTGACCTCAAGCGCAAATAAACACCCTGAACTTGTTATTACTCAGAAAATAGTTTCCAGGAGGCACTTGAACTCAGCAGGACTGTGGTATTTGTGGTCATCCCTTATGAGATCCTCCCATGCAGCGACGTCCTGCTGAGGTTCAGATGGTTAGTGGGTTGCTGCTGGTAACAAGCCCCCTATTAGATGGAGTCATGGTGCTGAGAAAAGTGTATGAGCGCAGGCAGGTGGGAGGCAGCGTGGGTACGAAACTGTTTCTGTGGTCAGGAGAGGGGTTAGGAGTGTGAGGTCACCTTCCTGTTTTAGTGAAAAGCAGGTTAAAAAAAAAAAAAAAAAAAAAAGATCATGTAATGCAAGAATGCACATGATATTAAGCTTGACCTGTACAGGGAAGCTGTTGAGTCATAGTGAACGGAAAATTGTGAGATAAAATCCCATCTGTGCAGCTGAACAAAACACTTAAGTTGTAGCTACACGCCTGGATTACAATGGGTTCTGTTCTAATGGATTTCAGCTAAACTTCATTGAATTTTACTTTACATTTTTCTCTTTCACCATGTCTGTACAGAAGTAAACCTATTCAGCCAGTCTCAGATCTCTGAGAAAGTCCTGCTGAGGATCTTAAGGCACCCCGACGTCATTCAGGATATCAAATTCAACGAGAATGACAAGCGATCGCCTCATCATTACCTGTACCAGCGTGGCAAAGCTGTCGATTACTTCATCCTTATACTGCAGGTATTTTCACCATTACTGACTAATTTACTCAATGCTCAGTGGGGATTCTGAGTTTCTGACAGGGAGTGTATTAAAGGTGAGGTTAGGAGACACTTTTCTTATAACATTCTCCTCACACTGAGGTGAAGATCTGGTTTCGGTGCCATGCCAGACATTATAAATAGGCAGACAGCATTTAACCAATCAGAACAATGATGTGTCTCTACTTCCGTGTCACAAAGTTATCACTCCTCTGTGATTTAATTATAGTTCACTAAGCATTGGTTTGATGTTTAAGAGAGGCACTGTATTTTATTACGTTTTGCATTGAAGACACTATTATGAAATGTCTGAAATTTAACGAAATAGATTTCAACTTAAAACTAGAATGAAATCAGAAATGGCTCTCATACGATGCTCATATCAACAAGTCGCTCATAGGGTTAGAATTTCCTGGTTACACTTCTTGACTATATAGTACACAGTTATAGAAGGGAAATGATTTATGTCACAATGTTTATTATTAAAAAATAGCCTGTAAATAAAATGTAATTGAATTGCATTGTGTTTGTAGACAACTACCAAGTGCTTTAGAAACACGCTGACTTTAATGAACCACCTTTACATGCTTTGAATTACTGATCTGTGGTCTGCAGTAGTTTACAGAAAGCTCTGATCACACAGGAACCAGACAAAGGTTAGGTATTTAGATATTTTACATAGCATTAGTTCAATCATTCAGAAGACCTCACACACATCATGTCCAAGCTGACGTGGACACGAGGATCTTCCCGAGCCTGTTAAGATTGTACACAGGATTGCAAACAGTAGGATTCGGTAAGCAGATAGATGGTTTAATGTTACGCTTTGGCTCAGCATTCAGAAGGAAACACACTGAGATCTCTCTTAATCAGCAGATGGAGCTAGCAGATGGACAGTGGGAGCTTCAATTTCTTTGCCGCAATAATTGAGGCCTACAATGATTTTTCCACCGCTTTATTTAGTTTGAGATATAAGGAATGGGCTAAGGAATCTATAGTACAGGCTCCATTTTGTCGGATAAGTTCATTTAAGAGCCGCAGCGTACGCGAGTGGAATTTGTAATGAGGTGAATTGTAGACGTTGTGGCATCCCTTCGGCGCAGGTTACTAAAGTTAAACGCAATTAAAACGAACCGCGGGCAAAATGATTCATGTGTATAAGTAAGGAGGGTCAGATGGTGCAACCATTAGGAGGCTGTGTGATCTGTAGGGAGCGTTTGCCCTCTCTTCCTGAGTCCTAGACTACATGGGCAGAGGACAGTTGGGCATTTCCTCTATTTAATGATCCCCACTAGGCACAGAACAGCTGTGGGTTAGATGGGTCGGCTGTCGAGCCATGCTGACATTGCCTATAGGCACGGCTCTTTTCTAAGTGATCCCACTTATGCAGTCAGAGTAACGAGTGGAGCTCGGAGCCAGCAGTCAGCACATGGCAGTCTATTAAAAAGAATTATTTTTTTTCGTGGAGCTCATTTGGACAAGCAATCTTTAGATGACAAGCAAGATAAACAAGTAGAATTATTTAAGCATCGGAGGTGTTCTTGTGTCATAAATTATAAGAGCCAATCAGGTTGGAGTATGCAAATCTAAGACGTTCAACATTTTCATGGTGCTTCTAGTTTTGGAAACAGATCCAATTTGCATAACAAAAAAATCTGGAGTTCTTAGAAATAAGTGTTTATGTAATAAATACTTTATATATGTTTTAAAAGTGGCCTCTTGATGCATTAATATAGGTCTGTGCTGTCTATTTATATGTCTTTTTGTATCAGTAGCTTTAAAGTAAAGCTCTCGCGCTCTCTCTCTCACACACACACACACACACACATTCATCCACAGCTTTGTTGTGTCAATAGTATAAATACTCATTAGCCCCCAAGCCCCATCCCCCATAAGTGGTCATAGTGGTCTGCTCTTGGCAGAAAATTACAGGCCTCACAGATGGAGCGATCCATTTAGACTCAAGACAAGGGGGGCGGGGGTTGTTTACATGTAAACGTTCGAAACCCATGCGTCCCACAAAGAACTACTGAAATCCCACCACTACAGCGTTAGTTAAAATCTGAACCAGACTTAAGAAATGAATAAAGGTGTGTGTGTGTGTGTGTGTGTGTGTGTGTGTGTGTGTGTGTAGGACCTGGCTGCTCTTTGGTGTGTGAAGTAATCTTTGTACTTAAGTGACATATTTACACCGTAACAGTCCAAACGTTCCTCCTGACTCCCTCTCTGTTGATCATTTCCCATCCAGAGTAAGTGCATATGTTATTACAGACAGAGTTAATAGGCGTGTTGGGTGATACACATACAGCTTACTTAAGTTGTTTTCCATCGACCATATGCGGTTATTATTTTAATGAGTATAATTCCTGTTTTGTGTCCCTGTTCTAATTGACACTATTTTGTCAAGGGAGTTTAAGAAGCACAATTAGCTTCCTCGCTTGCCTTTTTTCTCACCCGAGTGCTGAGAGTGTGACCTTTATGAAAGATTAATGCTTTTGTTTTTGAAGCCGTGTTGATTGTGTCACAAGTCATCAAACTGCAGCTCTCTCATCTTGCCTGTTTTTTTCTGTTTCAACTTATGACAAAGTGTAGCACCTCTTCCGAAACGAATCTTGTCGCACCAGGAGCAAAGCGATCCAAGCAGCGTCTATTTTTGGCTCCACAGGCTTTAATACTTCCTCTGACCTCTTCCTCTGACACGCTGAATCAGAGAACGAACATAAATAAAGCACGGCAAACGGACAGGGCTGTTATCACTTGCGCCAAGCTGCATTTCTGGGTAATTATTTTCCTGTTAGTCATTTTTACTGTATTTTAAGGGAAAAAAGACGCATCGTGGAGGTGAAATGAAAAGGAGGTAAACCTGAAAATGAAGCATTGATGAGAAATGAAGGACTTGATGTTGAAAGATGAAAGATGGATCAGGATTAGGGCTGAGGATCCTAGCAGCAGCAGTTCACAGCGGTGCTCCTTAGGAGTTTTAATAAGCTGCTGTAGTGACCTTTACTGGCATTCAGAGAGACGGTGAGAGACTCACTAACACTTGGTGTCTTGCCCTAGTAGGATAATTGGCACATTAATACTTAATAATACTTAATATATAATATCGTATATAAAGGTGAAGGACAAATCCAAAACACACACACACACACACACACATATATTCAGGTTGTCTCTGTGTGTCACAAGTGGCAGTTTAGCTTCCTGTTTGTATGAATGATAGGCAGTTGACATGCAGTTATTTTCAGGAACACTGCTGGCTCGAGTTGTCACACCACCACACACACACACACACTCACTCACTCACTGTATTATTCATACAGTTAGAATGTCAAAGTCTATACGATTTGCAGAGAGCTTCTAGCTCTGTCTTCGATCTTCGCTGAGGTGTGCATGAGATTTCTTTAATTAATTAATTCTTGAATAAATTAATTCTACTTTCTAATCACAAGAATTTGACTCTATTCAGATTATGCCATTAAATTGTTTTCCATTTAGTTTCATGTTAGAATTAACTTTTTTATTTTTTTTTATTTTATCAGAAGCCAAAAAATGGAATTTGCTCTTGTTTGGTTGTGTCAGAAGTTCAGTATTGAATGTTTTTGTCATGTCTCACTCCACAGTGGTGCTTAATATGAAGCTCATGTGAAAGCAGACACTCGGAGACTCCTGACTCATTTTATATCAGACTCACAGCCAGAAATAAATCATCCATTTGTTTATACTGACTGGAAATGTCAGGCAGGCAATTTCCATTTCAGATAGTGTGATAAAAAGGGTTAAATCTCTTCACTTTCACTGCAGCCACTAAATCATTCAGCAGAGATATATGTTCAATATGTGCAGTGCTGATAAATATTGAATATGCTGGATACTTATTATTGTAATTATTTATTTATACCAAATAAGAAAATAATCTTTAAAAAAAAGGCAAATCAAAACCAGAGAGAAACCATAAATCACTTTTTCTTCTACCTGTGCCCCCCCCAATTTTATTTTATTTTATTTTATTTTATTTTATATTTTATTTATTTATTTATTTTTTTATTGTATTTTATTTTATTTGTAATTAATTATTTAATTAATTAATTTGTTTATTTATTATATTTTCTTTTTTTTATATTATGAGGTCATGATTGATCCCAAAGCTGCGTCAGGGTTCTTGTTAAACTTGCTTGTTAAAAGCTGTCAAGAAAACTGGTGCTAAACCTTTGACATAACATGATGCAATTCTTGCCTGGCCTTTAAAAAATGTGGATAAAAATCCAACGTTAAAAACAATTTAAAAAATCTTAATAATAGAATTGAAAGTGCTGGAGAGCTGTGCAATTTTTTTTTTTTATAGAATTAAAAGGTGAAAAATGTTGTCTTTTAATTGGTCTGATTCATTTGTTCCTCCTAACTATGTGATTTATCCTGGTTAGAGATGTAACTGATCCTGAGTATGATTAATGCGTGAGCTAGGAACATATGTCTTTGATGGGATGCGGGTCCATCACAGCGCACATTGCATGCACACCTTCATGCACTAATTCACACCTAGGAGCGATTTAGCATATCCAGCATGTTTTTGTAAGGTGGGAGGAAACCAGAGAACCTGGATGAAACCTGAGTGGATGCTGTGAGAACATGAGTCCACACTTCCGCACAGCCAGTAACCTGAGCTCAGGGGTTGTGAGGTGGAGACTCTACCCAGTTGCACCGCTGTACTGCATGGTTAATTTAATCATATCCTAAAATGTCTGTGGAACCAAGACCTAAGCAAAAGTTGAGTCAGTTTTGGTCTTGGTTTTGGTCTGGTCTTGCTCTGTGTGCTTATTTCCGACAGGGATGATCTTCTGGCCTTTACTGCTACAGAAAATGTGAGTCAAAGTGAGAGGAAAGTTTTCACAATATCTTGTTCTGTGCTCACCAGTGTTGTTCCTGATGATAGTTTTGCCTAGAAATGTCCTGCTGAGACTCATCCTTCTGATAAATGATTCTCACACAGAAAACTGAGGACTCAATACATTACACATTTGAATTGACACAAGCCAGAAGACGTGTGATGCAAGAACTCTGCAAGCTCTGGCATTAAGGGCGTTCCCGAAGGTGGAGTCGATCTGCTTGTCTATGTCAGTGTAATGACATGGATGATTTATGTGTAATAAACAGGCCATGGGTGGGGAGGGTTACGTTATACAGAATACCTTTGCTCTGAAACAGTGGGCTAGCGATTACACTGAGTGAGAGAGAGAGTGTGAGGGAGAAAGAGAGAGAGTGAATGAGAGAGAGTGAGTGAGTGTGTGTGTGGGGGAGAAAGAAAGAGTGAATGAATGAGAGCGTGAGTGTGCTTTTGTGTGTTTGTGAGAGAGAGAGAATGAGAGTGTGAATGAATGATGAATGTGTGTGAGTGTGTGTAAGAGAGAGTATGTGTAACTGTGTGCAAGCGTGTGTGAGAGAGAAAAAGAAAGTCTTTGTCAGAGAGAGAGTGTGTGTGTGGTGTGTGTGTGTGTGTGAGAGAGAGAGAGTGAGTGAATGAGTGTGTGGGGGAGAAAGAGAGAGAGTGAATGAATGAGAGTGAGTGTGCTTTTGTGTGTTTGTGAGAGAGAGAGAGAGTGAGAGTGAGTGTGTGAATGAATGAATGTGTGTGTGTAAGAGAGAGTATGTGTAACTGTGTGTGTGTGTGCAAGCGTGTGTGAGACAGAGAAAAAGAAAGAGTCTGTGTCAGAGAGAGAGAGTGTGTGTGTGGTGTGAGAGAGAGAGAGAGAGAGAGAGAGTGTGTGTGTGTCTGTGTGTGAGAGACAGAGAGAGCAGATTCAGTCACAGTGAGGATTAATTGTGCTATGATGATGCTGCAGTTCTCACATTCCCAGCTAAAGCTCCCTTCTTATTGAATCAAATACACACACACACACACACACACACACACACACACCTGTTTTTCGCCACAGGCCCGTTTCTGTGCTTGTCCATCCACCCATCTTTCTCTTCTGTCCACTAATCTGTCTATCTTTAGCCATCACTTAATGCTGCCTTCACAAGCTCTTCAGATTGTCCTGTTTCCCTCTTCAAAGTTTTTATTACATTATCACCAAAAATGGACAAAATGCAACCAAAGCTTAGAGATTTAAGCGTCATAATTTGGTGTATGGCCTAAACAGAGGGAACGTAATTGGGCAACCAAAAGAAAAGTTGTATTTGTTCTTTTGCATAATAAAAGAGTGAAGTTTGACTCTCAGAATTATTGGAAACTTGTATTTACAGTAATTCCAGTAGTACTTGAAAACAGCACAAGCGCATGTTATCGTATTTGATATTCAAGTCAAGTTTTTTTTGATCATCATTTTGATCCTATAAAGCTGGTGCAGTTACATAGTGAAAGACATTAAGCTACATAAAACAAGCAGAAACTAGGGACTAGTATAATCACACCGTTCCACATGAAGTACATGTGTGCAAACTTGTTTAGACAGTGCAAAACAAATAGCACAATACATACAATAGAAAGCACTACAAGGCAGATAATACACTACACTACAGTAAAGTAGCACACAAAGAGCAGCGCAGATTAATATACCGTCCCACAGAGTGTACGTGAGCATGCTCATAGTTATTACATACACTATATTGCCAAAAGTTTTGGGACGTCTGCCTTTACATGCACGTGAATGTAATATGGATTCACCCTCCTTTGCAGCTATAATAACTTCAACTCTTCTGGAAAGGTTTAGGAGTATGTTTATGGCAATTTTTGACCACTCCTCTATAAGCACCTGGGTGAGGTCAGGCACTGATGTTGGACGAGAAGGCCTGGCTCGCAGTCTCCACTCTAATTCATCCCAAAGGTGTTCTGTCGGATTGAGGTCAGGACTCTGTCCAGGAAGGTCATGTTCCTCCACACCAAACTCGCTCATCCATGTCTTTATGGACCTTGCTTTGTGCACTGGTGTGCAGTCATGTTGGAACAGGAAGGGGTCATCCCCAAACTGTTCCCACAATGTTGGGAGCATGAAATTGTCCAAAATGTCTTGGTATGCTGAAGCTTTAAGAGTAAGCCAAGCTCAACCCCTGAAAAACTACACCTGAATTCAATGATTTTGAGGGATGTCCCAAAACTTTTGGCAATATAGTGTATTTATGTAAAATATTAATTTCTAGATGTCTTGGATGTTGATGTGTGGTTTGTTCTATAGCAACACAAACCTGTGTGTGTGTGTCTACAGGGTCGTGTGGAGGTGGAGGCTGGTAATGAGAATATGAAGTTTGAGACGGGGCCTTTCTCCTACTATGGTGTCATGGCACTTAACGCCACATTAGGTAAGTGGGACTGATACACACACACACACACGCACACACTTTTCTTTCAAGCCTCAAATACTCCTGAGTGATTCCCACCTCTCTGGAGTTAAGTGGAACATTAGAAGATTTTATCACATAAACACGTGACAGTATTACCAAGTTCCACCTAAAACACTCATTTTGTGTCATAATCCATATTTAATCCACCCAAAAGGGCCACCCATCATGATCAGACCATGGGAAGCATGCATGCGTCATGGATCTGAATCATCTATGATGTGTTACTGCCACCTAGTGGTCGAAGTTAACACTAGCATTCCAGCCTTTAAAACACTTCCAAGAAAACGCAGTGTAGTTTTTTTCCATTGCTTTTGTTTGTCTCTTTGTAACTGTCTTCTCTCACATTCTGTTTTCCATCTTCACATGGAAACTTTCTCAGAACCGCGCCATCGTGTCTTACAGCTCCTCCTTTCCGCACTCCCTCAGGGAAAGTTTCTCGTCTGCGCCACCTCTCTCTAATGAGGTGTTCTATCTTCTCCCGTTTTCCAGGTAAAACCTCCGGCGTGTGAGTTCTCTAACTGCGCACTGGGATTATTAACGGGTGTGGTAGCAGCCATGCATCTATTAGACCCTTTTTATTCCTAATCCTAAATTAAGATTACTAAAAAGGGTGATGGAGATGATCCTTGAACAGCATGAAGCGTGTTCACAACTAATTTTGAAGTTCGATGAAGTGCACATGTATATCACGTCCTTCCTTTGGTCATTCAGCGCTTTGTGTTGCCTAAAGCATTGTCCATTTTGTCCGTTCGATGTCAATTTTATGCTCCTAGGCACATTCTGTATTTGTTAAAATGTCACTGCAAAGACATTTGAAGTGTGTGAAGCATTATGGACATTTTTGGCTGATCATAAATGACTCGAAGTACATAGAAAGATTTAATAATGATTAGGACCAGAATAATTAGGAATTTTTCGATCAAAACTCTCGGTACTTTTTATAGTACTTTTATAAATACAAATTTGATAAATTTGTACAATAAATGGACGTAGCTGTACAAGAAAAAATAAATAGACAAAATATAGAAGAAATATATAAAAATATAGCGTGCATGTTCTACACTATGACTGATATGCATGGAATATTGCTGTCTATAAGTGCTCATTTGCAGTATTTAGTGCATATTTGTAAAGTTTTCTGTGCAGAAAGTCCATTTAAGGGACTGGATGTTGTGAGCCAAGTCCAGATAAGGTCAAGCTCTAAGTCTTGTCCCGGTTGAGGGTCCGAATAGTCTGTGGTTAGAAGCTCCTCCTCATTCCCTTTGTGTCTGCCTTGAAGGAGCAGAAGCGCTTCCCAGAGTCATAAAACTAAATAATATTTTTTTATATTTATATATTTTTCTATCACAATAAGAGCATGAAGTGACCTAGACAAAACAGTTTGCTTGTTCAGGTTCTTCCCAAACATTTTTTTGCCTGACTGCGAGGATGGATAAATATAGAATAAATTACTCTTACCAACCTAACCTTGATTATTTTTCACTAACTGTATGTCGTTTTTAGGAACAAGTTACTTCCTCTTTCATTTGCATTATAGCAGTTACAGCCATCATTCCCTCACCAGCCTCTCTTCTTCTTCTTTCACTCGAACCGCAGCTTGTGATGTTACAAAAAAACTGAAACGTCCTTAAGACTTTCTCATGGCTAAAAAAACTTGACAGAGACCAAATGGGAAAGGATTGCACAGCCGTGAAACTGGAGACTCTTTCCATAAACATTAAAATAAACAAACCTTTATAAAAACACCATATCCATGACTATTATTTTTCATTTTTAAATTACACGGTTGTTTATATATTAGCTTCTTATTAGTCATAGATTATGTAAATGTATAGCCGTACACGTGTTATTACTATAGAAACGTACTATATAAAAATAAATCTGTTATTTATATTAAACCTTCATTGTCAAAGCTGCTGTTATAGAAATTGAACCCTCTGACCAATCAGATTCAAGAATTCAGCTTCAGTGTGTTATAAGGAAAGATGGCAAACAAGCAATACATAATCGTATTTATGGATTTCCATTAACTCCCACTCTCGTATTAAAACATTTAAAATATTCACAGTGGGGCTAACTTTTTCCTTATCATAACTTTATGATCATGTAGAGCAGGGGTCCCCAAACTACGGCCGCCGTTAAACACCATTAACATTCAACATAATGTACCATTGCAAACAAACAGGTGACGCACGAGCCAGCAAGAAAGCTCAAAGCAACAACAAATTGGCCAAACAGTTGGGAAAGAGAAAACCTGATTCAGAATGTAGGGTATTTAACCAAAAGTAGACAAGGTTTTTGTTCATTGCAAAGAAGTGGCTGTCAAGAAACAGTGTCTGAGTTCAAAGAACAGAATCCCCTCCGACACTGTGAAACCCACCACAATGACAAATATGCTAGCTTGCAAGGCCAAATGAGAGCGGACAAAGTGTCGAAAAGTAATGATCATTTGTCTGTATGGTGCATAACAAAATAATAAACTATTCTAGCATTAGGAGGCATAATAAATACATTTTAAATCATTATAAAATCTCCACAATAATACGGGCCATGTAATTTTTTGGTACAGACCAACCCGGCCCCCCATTAAAGAAAGGAAAAATGAAAAACAGGAAAAAGTCTGGGGACCCCTGATGTACAGTAAATAAGACTAATGAGGGGACATTCGTAGCGGTTGTTTGTGTCAGCATTCCGCCAGTAGAGGGAGCTAGCTGACTGTTATGAAGATATCCTCACAGTAATCCTGCGTTTGTGGTGTCTCTTAAATGATAATATGCTCATTGTAATAGCATCATGACTCAATCCTGGACACCTCTGTGAAAACATATCTTCTTTTTACCGTGTTAAAGCACAGAAAGCTTATGAAATACTACTTTAAGCACACTTTTACACGCCTGAGTGGTTACTGGTTCTGTACCACAGCGATTAGCTTTAGCAATGAGTTGGCTAAAGAGAGAGACACTTCCTTCATATCTCCTTGACTCCAGACACAATCAGACCATATTTACAAGATAATGCATTGTCGTGCTGTCACCAAGAAAAATCACAGAATTCATATTGAACATTTAGGTGAAGGAGCGTATATTCCTGCTGCTGCTGCTGTTGTTGACAGTTGAAAGGTTGTAAGATTTCATTGTTGTAATACTGTAAGAAGCCACAGAGTGTCCTGTTTTACCTACCTCCAAAGCCCACATAGCAGACTGGTCTGGGCCAGATCTGGCATTAAGCCGGCACTGCTGGCTGAGTTCTGGCATGGCAAGTGGTATGTCAAGCAGATGCGGACCGGGTCTGGCAGTGATGTCACTGTTTATATGATGGCATGCCAGACGTGGCCCGGTTATGGTTTGGTTTATATGGTGTGGCCCAGTCCTAGCGTTGTGCTGGCCCATGTTTGGCCCACCTCTGGCAAACCAGATGTGGGCCACCAAAGGGCCGTCATTCTTTGTGGTATGTGGGCTAGGTGTAAGTGCATTGTGTGGGCCAGATCTGGGCCAGACCTATTTTGCTATCTGGGAGTAGGCTGACACGTTATTAAAAGAACAATAAGTAAATAAACAAGCTTGTCAGTAGACAAAATCGAGCAGCGTCGGCAGCAAGCTAGCCGGCTAATGTTAGTTATAACTGTAATGTTTGTGATTATCTTCTCAAAAGAATAGAGAGTATGGTTAGTGATACCGATTTAACCAAATTGACTGCATATGAACTGAATATAAAGCCAGGTATGCTGGTATAAACTTCCTGTGAAAGTAGAAAGCGGTGCTTTGCGTTGCACATAGTGTGAGTGGCCATGTTGATTCGACATTGCTACGTAAACAGGGAAGGAAGTGGTAGTTGAGAAGACTGATGTGGTGTTGACTTCACCTCATGTTTTGTTCTGGATTATCCAGTTTCCTCCCACCTCACAAATTTATACCAGTTTATTGAACTGGTTCCACTAAATCACCTCACGGTGTGAATGTGTGTGCGCGCATGTGATGCAGTTCAAATGTTCAAAATGTATTAAAATAATATAGATTTTTATAGGTTCAGACCTGAGTCAAGATAACATCCTCTTTATTTCTCACAAGGTTGCAGGAAACCTGGAGTCTAGTTGGGAGACACCTTGGATGTGGTGTTAACTAACTGTAGTGCACAATCTCACACATGCACACACCCACACACTGATTCACAGTTTAGAGATGCCAGGACTGGGTGAGATATTCAGAGGAAACTTCTGAAGAATAGGGAGAACATTCAAACTTCACCCACATACAGGGTAGAGAAGGGAACTGAACCACCAAAATTCTGTGAATTATTCCAACATTTACCCACAACTACTAAACCATTGGGGAACATTTAACCTACACTTTTCTCCCCTTGTCAGTGCCCTGGCAAACTTCAAAATGGCTTGTAGTTGTCCTTACCCAGCATGCAACTGTGTTGGAAGCGCTGACCTGCATGAGCCACATATGAAATAAGTTTTGTTGCTCTTCTGATTACCATGAACATGCTGTTCTCTATATATCTCTATGCTCACAATATAGACTGATAAACTGATATATTCGCTCTTCTAGGATTTCAGGTGTCTCTGTATGTGTTTACTCTGAATTCTCTCGCTCTGTCTCTGTAATGGCTCTCGGCTTAATATATGGTGGTGTGAGCATACGTTTTTGTATGAGCGAGTAAACTTGTGCACCATATACACTTAACTTGTATCCTACTAAGCCTGTGTGTGAAATGAATAAGGATGGGAATTTCATTATATAGTATATTACATAGTTCGTTTCGTATGTGTGTGTGTGTGTTTCAGAGTTTCGTTCACCGTCTCACATCAGCGGACTAAACCGTTCGTCGTCTCTTAACTACACGGATCGCTCTGAGTCCCTGTCCATCAGTGGCAGCAACACGCAGCTGAACAGCTCCTTATCTGCACAGTACGTCCCCGACTTCAACGTACGTGCGCTGACGGACCTGCAGATCGTCAAGGTGAGCACAGATATTTTGTTTCGAATTCTTCACATTTATGACATCCAGCAGACGTTCTAATCCAGATCGATTTACAGAAATTCCTCTAGTCTCTATCGATGAATACGCTGATACAGGATCATTAGGTCACAGACTTAGGAATACCATAACATTAGTTGGGATTTTGCCAGCAGCTCAGGACCATAGATTTATTCAGGACAGGATGGCATTGACACAGCCTCAAACTACATGATTTAATAGTCTGTTATTTAGTGACCTTTCAGACAAACTCTGAAATAGTATTTCTGTTAGTGCTAGTTTCAGTTCCCACTTTCGACTACTAGGTCAGTGTGGCAGTGAGCCTGTGTTGCCTAGCAACATCTGGAAAGGCCAATGGATCATCGCCTTATATCCCTCGAATACCTTTTTTTTTCTTTCTTTTTTTTAAATTTTTGTCACCCAAAAGAGTTGAGCTGAATCTGAAAGTTATGGACGGAGTTCTTAAGAAATACTTTATCAATGCTGACATTTGTTAAGAAGGTGGTTTATATTGTGGGCCACTGCTACAAACCTGTGATTTGGTAAAAAAAATTATTAGCTATACTAAACATTAAACTGTTTGTTTCTGTAAGGAATTTGTGCTTACATACACTATATTGCCAAAAGTATTCGCTCACCTGCCTTGACTCGCATATGAACTTAAGTGACATCCCATTCCTAACCCATAGGGTTCAATATGACGTCGGTCCACCCTTTGCAGCTATAACAGCTTCAACTCTTCTGGGAAGGCTGTCCACAAGGTTTAGGAGTGTGTTTATGGGAATTTTTGACCATTCTTCTAGAAGCGCATTTGTGAGGTCACACACTGATGTTGGACGAGAAGGCCTGGCTCTCAGTCTCCGCTCTAATTCATCCCAAAGGTGTTCTATCGGGTTGAGGTCAGGACTCTGTGCAGGCCAGTCAAGTTCCTCCACACCAGACTCTGTCATCCATGTCTTTATGGACCTTGCTTTGTGCACTGGTGCACAGTCATGTTGGAAGAGGAAGGGGCCAGCTCCAAACTGTTCCCACAAAGTTGGGAGCATGGAATTGTCCAAAATGTCTTGGTATGCTGAAGCATTCAGAGTTCCTTTCACTGGAACTAAGGGGCCAAGCCCAGCTCCTGAAAAACAACCCCACACCATAATCCCCCCTCCACCAAACTTTACACTTGGCACAATGCAGTCAGACAAGTACCGTTCTCCTGGCAACCGCCAAACCCAGACTCGTCCATCAGATTGCCAGATGGAGAAGCGCGATTCGTCACTCCAGAGAACGCGTCTCCACTGCTCTAGAGTCCAGTGGCGGCGTGCTTTACACCACTGCATCCGACGCTTTGCATTGCACTTGGTGATGTATGGCTTGGATGCAGCTGCTCGGCCATGGAAACCCATTCCATGAAGCTCTCTGCGCACTGTTCTTGAGCTAATCTGAAGGCCACATGAAGTTTGGAGGTCTGTAGCGATTGACTCTGCAGAAAGTTGGCGATCTCTTCGCACTATGCGCCTCAGCATCCGCTGACCCCGCTCCGTCAGTTTACGTGGCCTACCACTTCGTGGCTGAGTTGCTGTCGTTCCCAAACACTTCCACGTTCTTATAATACAGCTGACAGTTGACTGTGGAATATTTAGGAGCGAGGAAATTTCACGACTGGATTTGTTGCACAGGTGGCATCCTATCACAGTTCCACGCTGGAATTCACTGAGCTCCTGAGAGCGACCCATTCTTTCACAAATGTTTGTAAAAACAGTCTGCATGCCTAGGTGCTTGATTTTATACACCTGTGGCCATGGAAGTGATTGGAACACCTGATTCTGATTATTTGGATGGGTGAGCGAATACTTTTGGCAATATAGTGTATGTCTCATGAATAGTTAAGTTTCAGCATGTAAATCGAATAAAAAAAAAAAAAAGCACGAGATTTCGCAAGTTTTTCGAATCTGAATCACTTACTGAACACTAAATATTTAGACCAGTGCTTAATTTGTGGATGAATAATTTCAAACAACAAAACCAGCAGTCTCTCGCCGCTGTGACCAACACCAACCACACAACTTCAGTTTTCCCGGAACATGACATCAAACGGTGTCATGACATATAAACGGTGATAGCGCAATCATAAATGCCCCAAGTCGAAGTCATTTAACTCTTGAAAATCTATTTCGTGCTCGACTCCATGGGCAGGTCTATTGCGTTTTGCTTCATTGTAAGCTGTTCGAAATACTGTAGAAGTATTAATCTGTTCAGCCTGTACATCAACAACTCTATAATTGTGTACTGACTGGCTCTTCTGGCTTTCTGCTACCATATGCGATTTAGTACGACTGTGCTCAATGTCATTTATCTGATCAGTGGAAGTTTCTGTCACCGACGGCGTGGTTGCGTCCTCCGTTATTTCTGACCGGTGTAACTCGCTTTGCTTCTGTCTCCCGCTATCTTCATCCAGGTGTGCAGTTCCATCTTCTCGGTATCTCTTTTGATCAGGCACACCATCAGCTTTTCTTGTGGATTTAAAAAAAATGAAAATATTTGACGGCCTCTTTGACATTTCTAAAATATCATATTTATTTAGGTAGACCAATAAACCATTTTTTCTTTCCGCAGCTCACTGCGCGCGAAACAATAATCACCAACCAGTTAGAGTAATTGTAAACTTAAGAAAGCTGATTGGTCAAAAACATATTTTGAGGACCAATAGCTAAACATTACCTCTAAGTGTATTTGCATAAACCCACTCAGCCTTGCTCGCTGTGTTTCACTCAGTCATTCACACACGCGCGCGTGCACACACACAGATACACACACACACACACACATATGCTATTAGGTCACCAGGCACAAGTTAATGCCGGATCGATTAAAATAAATACCGGAACGCAAAACACAAAAATCGGACATTTTCCGGGACAGGATCCGACAGGATCTGGCTCAAATTAAGCACTGCTTTAGACAATTCTGGAGTTTTATCTGATGTTAGAAACTTGGTGTTTTTTCCCGTAAACCATCATCAGATCTCTTGGCTTAATGGCCATGTGCATGACGAATACAAATGAGTAAAATATCATAAGACGGATATTACCATTTGCTAGAAGTTGATTTGCTGCCTAGCAGTTTTTGTCAGTATGCTGATCTACCCTGCCATTAGCCAAGAAACCTTAGGTGAAATGAACTAAATGTACTGTAGCATGCTTAGACAAAGTTTCATAGGGAGGTAAAGGAGACATTTCATTTTAAGCAACTCGCTCATGGTTCACACCGCAGCCTGGGACACGTCCATAATGAGATCTACACTGACAGATATAGTTGTCATAGATAGATACTTTATTCATTCCAAAGGGAAATTCACAGTGTAGTCATGTAGCATGAGACGGTCAATACAGATGATGAAATGGAATGATTGATGATATTTTTTGAGCACAGAGTGCGTCAAGATCATAAGTTCATTCTATAAAAAAAAATATCACAGAAAAATCGACTACCGCGTTTGTAAAGGATTTTGAAAGATTTTTCTTTTTCAGATAAAGACTAAATCTGTGACCCACATAATTTCCATGTAAAAACTGGATGCAATACAATCTGCTGAAGTTGTATTTCTGTTTAATTTGATTTACTTAACTTTTTTTGTTTCATTTGATTCATTTAGCATTTTTAGACTGAAAGGATTATTTCCTACACATGAGAGACTCACACACAGTCCTTTAGCGATGATCTGTAAATCTACGCCTCAGTAAACATGTCTTATTTTTCTGTTAGTCATGAAGAAAACCTGAGTATCCCTGATGATACTGACAGATTTTAGACCCGAGATTCAAAACCCGACTGTTTTACAGTTAAGAAAGTAAGAAAGTTAATAAAAAAATTTATGTTAAATGCTTTCTCTCTCTCTCTCTCTCTCTCAGATCACTCGGTCTCAGTACCAGAACGGTCTGATGGCCGTTTTTGAAATCAAACGTTTTTCAAATCAAAGGATTTTGAAAGATTTTTCTGGATGCAATACAATCTGCTGAAGCTGTATTTCTTGGATCAAATGTACTTCCATGTTACAAAATTTATCTGGAATTGATGGACTTTAACAAATAGTGTTTTCTCTCCCACATTTTAACATCACGTCTTTGAGTGAGCTGAATCAGCTCAGATTGCTTTTCTTGGCAAAACAACAGTTGTTGCACAGCTGTCTGGCTGGATGATGCTGACTTAGGTTATGAAGATGTGGGTGGGTTTTTTGTATGATTTAAACACCTGGGTAATCAATCCAATGGAATTTGGCTGCGCCTAAAAAGATACGTGACAACGAGACGTTTGTCTTCGCTTTTTTACCTCATCTCGGACAGTGTCTACGTCATGCCTGTTGAGCAAGTTTTGATTCATTCAAGTTTTGCTTTGAGAACAGATTTCACTCTGTAAATCTCGGCACTTCATTATTTTGTTTTCTGAAGATTTATAATGATTTACTGATATCAGTGAATCTGATACGATATGAGCGTAGCCCGTTACAGAGATATGATGAATACAAAGCATGGTGGCTTAGTGGTTAGTGCTGTTGCCTCACGGCAAAAAGGTCCTGGGTTTGAATCCGGGGTTCGAACAGGTGGAGTTTGCATGTTCTACCCGTACCTGTGTGGGTTTACTCTGCGTACTTTGGTTTCCTCCCACAGTCCAAAAGCATGTACATTAGGTTGATTGGTAATTCTAAATTGCCCATAGGAGTGAGTGCGAGTGTGTGTGGTCTTATTTCATTTAATTCATTTTTATTTCATTCACTTCAGCAGTCTTATTTCTCATTTTCATTTCATGTGATTCACTTCAGCAGTCTTTTCATTTAATTCATTTTCATTTCATTTGATTCACTTCAGCAGTCTCATTTCATTTAATTCATTTTCGTTTCATTTGATTCACTTCAGCAGTCTTATTTCATTTAATTCATTTTCATTTAATTTGATTCACTTCAGCAGTCTTATTTCATTTGATTCATTTTTATTTCATTTGATTCACTTCAGCATTATTTCATTTAATTTATTTTCGTTTCATTTGATTCACTTCAGCAGTCTTATTTCATTTGATTAATTTTTATTTCATTTGATTCACTTCAGCAGTCTTATTTCATTTAATTTATTTTTGTTTCATTTGATTCACTTCAGCAGTCTCATTTCATTTAATTCATTTTCATTTCATTTGATTCACTTCAGCAGTCTTATTTCTCATTTTCGTTTCATTTGATTCACTTCAGCAGTCTTATTTCATTTCATTCATGTTCGATCCATTTGATTCACTTCAGCAGTCTCATTTCATTTCATTCATTTTCGTTTCATTTGATTCACTTCAGCAGTCTTATTTCATTTCATTCATGTTCGATCCATTTGATTCACTTCAGCAGTCTCATTTCATTTGATTCATTTTCATTTCATTTGATTCATTTTCGATCCATTTGATTCACTTCAGCAGTCTCATTTCATTTGACTCATTTTTGTTCCATTTGATTCAATTCAGCAGTCTTATTTCATTTGATTCATGTTTGCAGTTGCGTTTCATTTGATTCGCTTCAGCAGTGACATTTCATTTGATGTATATCAACTGTTTTGTTTAATTTGATTTACTTAACTTTTTTTGTTTCATTTGATTCATTTAGCATTTTTAGACTGAAAGGATTATTTCCTACACATGAGAGACTCACACACAGTCCTTTAGCGATGATCTGTAAATCTGCACCTCAGTAAACATGTCTTATTTTTCTGTTAGTCATGAAGAAAACCTGAGTATCCCTGATGACACAGATTTTAGACCTGAGATTCAAAACCTGACTGTTTTACAGTTAAGAAAGAGCGAAAGCAGCTGAGTTAGTAGGCAATTTTACTATTTTAAAATTTATGTTAAATGCTTTCTCTCTCTCTCTCTCTCTCTCTCTCTCTCTCTCTCTCAGATCACTCGGTCTCAGTACCAGAACGGTCTGATGGCGTCTCGCTTGGACAATTCCCCCCAGTCTCCCGACAGCGGGCAGATGCGCCCGGACAACAACACGCCTGTGGTGTCTCAATCTCCATCCGACAACACGCTCACACTCCCCATGACGGACACGCCGCCGGACGAGCACACTTCACTCCTGAACGAGCAGAACTGCCTGTCAACTCGCCAGTCCAATCACAGCACACACAGCGAGATCTGACACTCGCGCACAACTTTCTAACAGCATGCTTAGAGACTACCATCAAACACACTAATTTATACACACACACACACAGACTGTTTTTCCAGCCTGATTAGCGAAACCGGCAGTCGCCTGAAACACATACCCATACACCCATATAATCCATTTAAAATACTGATATCCTTCGGTTGTACAAAGTTGCCAAAATAAAGGGCAAGAACTGGATGGAGGAAGAGAAAAAAACGGCGTGATTGCACTGAGAAGTTTTGTCTGGATGAAGCGCCTGGACTGAGTAGTTTTGGAGCAAACAATCCATCTGGGCATTTTAAAGACTGATTTTTTAATTTTTATTTTTAAAGAAAGATTTGTTTCGAAATGAAAAGTTTTATTGTCTGGTTTTTCAAAGCAACATGGGAGCAGTTGAGGAGAAAAGCAGTTGACATCAAATGTGAAATAAGAGGTCCAGCTAGACCGTAGATTACAGGAATATTCCAGCGTTTCTTCAGATTAATCTCTATCCACTGCATGTCTGGCATACGTGTGAGGAGTCTCAATGCGGAAAACCTTTATTTATATAAAGTTGTAAAAATTAAGCTCTAAATTGATTGTTTTTGGTTTACGTTTTAAAACAGTTTTGGATAAGCGAGAAGGGGTTATGTGTCGACAAAGTAGATTAATATCCTCCCTAAAAGTCAACACTTTCTCTAATGTTCTTTTTATTATTTTTTTTAAGTACCAGGAAATGAGTTAAAATTCTTGACTGCAGTAATCTGGCCTGTGCTACAGATGTCTGAGGAAAAGATTAAGTAGAAAGCACTGAGGCTTGAGGCTATTTTCTAGAGTCATGTGTTGTCATGCTCCGAGTTGTGTGCGTGCGTGCGTGTGTGTGTGTGTGTGTGTGTGTGTGTGTGTGTGTGTGTGTTCATGCTCTGAATGAAGAATCTTCAATCTTAATCTCACCAAAATCCAAGATGTATCTCAGGGAAGACACTAAAGCACCACATCTATAATCTATATGTTAAATGATTCTCTGTTTTTCATCATAGAACAAGTGACCAAAAAAAAAAAAGAAAAAATAGAGAGAAACTAAAGCATGTGGAAATTTCATCTCGTATCGAGTCCATGTATTCGCCTACTGTAAGTGAAGGGTTTTTTTTTTTTTTTTTTTTAAATGGTTTTCGCTTATGTCTAAAGTGAATCACTGTCAAAATCGTGAGTCTAAACGCTGACTCCATAATTGTTTGGGTTTTGTGTTATTTCTTATTTTTGAAAGTGAGCAATGCTGTGTCAGAGAAAATGATATTCTATCCAGTTTCAGTCTTGCAAAAATGAGCTTTAAGAATGGTTCAGTTTTTGAACTTGAAAATAACCCTACCAGACACACTCATATACATACATACACACACACACACACATACACACACATGCACACATGTATACTGTATTTATTTGACGTATAAATTCAAGTTGTATATTTTCTTGTGAAATGTACATTTTGTCTTCTTTTATTTTTCTAATTGTGTTTTATGGTTCTTGCCTTCAGAACATATATTTCAGATCAACAGCATGTCTCGGTACTGATTTATCACATTGTGTCACATTTCTGGTCCATTTAAAAGACAATCCGTAGTCCCATCCAAGCCAAAAAAAAAAATTTTATTTATACAAAATTGGCTCCCAAGAGTCCTGGGTATAATTATATGGGTTTTTGTTTTTTGATGATGTTAGCTTTTCTTGTTTTGTTTGTGTTTAAGATCTGGTTCTTTTTTTTTTCCACTGTGAGGATTTTATTTTGCTTTATACCAAATCTGGAAAAAATAACACATCTTTAACAACCTGTATGCAGGGCAACAGTGTTAGCCAAATAAATATCAGAAAACTGATATCTTCTTCATGATCTTTGATATCTGTTCATCAGAAAAAGAGAGAGAGAGAGAGAGAGAGACAGCCATTCGATTTTCACTGCTTCATGGGTTTTGTGGGTTTTAAGCCACGATTGTGAAAGATGCTGCTAGATTTCTAGGTTGTTGTCTGTTGTCTGTTTTGATGTTTGTTCTCACGAGGTTGATATATGATGATTTATTAAATTAGTTTTCAAGAATTGTGAAATACTTTATTACACTCTTAATCCTTCAGGATTTTTACTCTTGCAGCTCAGTACTAAATGATTTAGCTATGGTTTAACTTAGTTTAGCTAAGTGTCGAGTGAGCTGGACCAATAGACAAATAACACAATCATTTATCTTATTTCAAGACATTTATTTATTGTATCAACATAGATAGATAGATAGATTTTCATTTATGTATGCAAGTGCCTTGCATAAGTATTTACCTTGGAGATTTCAACATTAAGTGTAAAAACATTTTTAATCAACAGTTTCTGAAATTCATGAACCTACAGGAAATTCTCAGTAAATGTGAAGTGTGCGTAGGGGTGCCATTTTCACCCATCCATCCATCCATCCATCCATCCATCCTCTGTACCACTTATGCTACAGAGGGTCACTGGGAGTCTATCCCAGGAAACACGGCACATCCTGCATGTGGTGCCAATCCATCGCAAGGCACATATAATTTAACAGATGGCGATCTGTTGACAACACATTTCTTTCTACTCTGAGAGGAAACACCAAAAGTACAGGAAGAACAGACAAGGCTAGAATCAAGCCCGTAACCCCAGAGGGGCGAGTTGAAACGTGCTAACCACCAAGCAACCATGTGTGTATTTAGTTACTCACTGGCCAGCCAAAACATTATGACCACCTGACTAATTTTGTGTTGGTCCTCCTTTTGCTGCCAAAACAGCCCTGACCTGTCGTGGCATGGACTCCACTAGATCCCTGAAGGTGTGCTGTGGTATCTAGCTACAAGATGTTAGCAGCAGATCCTATAATTCCTGTAAGTTGTGAGGTGGGGCCTCCATGGATCGGACTTGTTCGTTCAGCACATCCCACAGATGCTCAATTGAATTGAGATCTGGGGAATTTGGAGGCCAAGTCAACCTCAAACTCGTTGTTGTGCTCATCAAACTATTCCTCAACCATTTCTTTTCCTTATTTTCACATTTCTTTGAAGTTGAATTTATTTATATAAAATAGTTGACGCTATATTGAATTTATACATCGTGTGTTCGTGTGCGATTGAATAGGAATTTATTTATTTATTTGTTTGTTTATTTGTAAATATCGCTTCTTGGGGAAGTTTTTTTGTTTTCCTACCTATATTCCGGCCAATTCATTCTCCTTCTCTAGGATTGGCTAGTGGTGTCGTGCTTTTGCGCTGGGATTGGTTAGTAGTTTTTAAGTCACGCGCAGCGTTCTGCACCGTCCAATCAGCGGGCCGTTTCAGAAGTCGCTGTTTTGTCGCTAAACAGGTGGGTTAAAAATAACGACTTTTCAAATCTTTGAACTGACCAATCGGGTTGAAGTGGGCGTTAACCCCGCAAAATTCAACTGTCGGTGTTTTGGTGTCTGCGTGCAGGCGATTAGTTGCTGATCAACAATAGATAAATAAAACATTAACGGATTTAATCGAAGAGAATGGAAATAAAAAATGAAGACCCGGCAAAAGTTTCGCGAACAGGTAGATTTTAAACTCCTTTTTAAAACGGATTAACTGTTTGTAACAAACTTTACTGTTGTTCTTGTTTGTTTTGACCGCCTCATGGTAGCCGTTATAAAATACATAATGTTCCATTTCCGGTCAGCACCATTCGTGGTTTGTTGTGATATTGGCGAGTTCAAATGTAGTCTTATTGTAATAAATGTTTTATAACGTCCGAATTAACTAGTAACATGTTAAAAGGTGGACTGAAAGAATGAGTGAGCCCAGAGGGTCCAGTCAAACGTGCTAACCACTAAGCGATCATATGTACATTTAGCTATTCACTGACCAGCCATAACATTATGACCACCTGCCTAATATTGTGTTGGTCCCCCTTTTGCTGCCAAAACAGCCCTGATCTGTCGAGGCATGGACTCCACTAGATGGAGTGCTAGAAGGTGTGCTGTGGGATCTGACACCAAGATGTTAGCAGCAGATCCTTTATGTCCTGTAAATGGATCGGACTTTTTTGTCCAGTAAATCCCACAGATGCTCGACTGGACTGAGATCTGGGGGATTTGGAGGGCCAGTCAACACCTCGAACCCCCATCAACACCCCGAATTGACTAGCTAACATGTTAAAAGTTGGACTGAAAGAGTGAGTTGGCTCTCGGTTTTGCTTTGTCCTGCAACCAACAGCTGTTTTACTGAATTATATCTACATTAAAAACAAGGTGTCTGTAGATTAGCTAGCTGTGTGTAATGTATGAAACACACGTTTCAGATTTCAAACTAACACTTCGTTTATTTGTGCAAAACAAAGAATACAACATGAGGTGTATGCTTATGTAGAATAGTGCAGGATTTCTCAAGCATTTTGCATCCAGGAACCCCTTTAATGGTCAAAAAAATCCTCCACAAGCTGTTATAAATCCAGCATTGATCACCATTTTGCGAAATTGTGCCTTAATATACCCGTCTACAGGAATAAGAGTGAACACATGACATTTCATGAATGTTAGTCATCATTTAGATGATTGGTTGGAAATATAGGGCGTTTAATGAATGCATTGTGCTTTAATGTGTTTGTGGGATTTAGAAGTTTTATGGCATGAATACACTGACCAGGCATAACATTATGACCGCCTGCCTAATATTTTGTTGGTCCCTCTTTTACTGCCAAAACAGCCCTGACCCTTCATGCACTGTGTATTCGGACACATTTCTATTAGAACCAGCATTAACTTCTTCAGCAGTTTGAACAACAGTAGCTCGTCTGGCTCAGGGGCAGTGGTGGCTCAAGTGGTTAAGGCTCTGGGTCGTTGACCAGAAGATCAGGGGTTCAAGCCCCAGCACCGCCAAGTTGCTACTGTTGGGCCCTTGAGCAAGGCCCTTAACCCTCTCTGCTCCAGGGGCGCCGTATCATGGCTGACCCTGCGCTCTGACCCCAACCTCCAAGGATGGGATATGCGAAGAAAGAATTTCACTGTGCTGTAATGTATATGTGACAAATAAAGGCTGTTTCGTTTTTGTTTCACACGGGCCAGCCTTCGCTCCCCACGTGCATCAGTGAGGCTTGCCCACCCATGACCCTGTCACCGGTTCACCACTGTTCCCTCCCTGGACCACTTTTGATAGATACTGACCACTGCAGCCCGGGAACACCCCACAAGAGCTGCAGTGTTGGAGATGCTCTGATCCAGTAGTCTAGCCATCACAATTTGGTCCTTGTCAAACTCACTCAAATCCTTACGCTTGTCCATTTTTCCTGATTCTAACATCAACTTTGGGTCTTTGAATTCCTTTTTTCTTTTCTGTTGTTTTCTCCGGGAAGGCAGTCATAAAGTGACATAGTGTTGCATTAAAATGGGGTCGAATTGGTTCTAACTGCAGTTTTAACTTGATTTGTGCTGTTAATGTGGTGTGATTCGCTGTGGCGACCCCTGAAGGGAAAAGCCGAAAGAAGAAGAAGAATGTGGTGTGGATTTCTTTAATACGGGTTAAGAAAACACAATGTGTGACATGAGAAAATATTCTTGAAAATATGAAAATGTTCTTTCATGTAGCGTCTTGCTTTATGTTATCAGAGTCTGCTGTGACTCATTTTTTCCACTGTAACCCAGAGCACATGAGTCAGATGTAAAACATTAATTATTATTATTATAATTATTATTATTATTATTTCTGGACTTTTGTATCACATATGTTGTTTGTAATACACACATTTTACAGTAGAATCAGAATTAAGCAGACTATAAGTTTAGGAACTAAATTTACAGAAATAAAAAACATCTAAAATTCGTATTTGCCTGCTTTAGACTGAATTGGGGTCGTGTTAGCCCAAAACTCCTGCCTTTACTGTATGCTGTCGTTATATACACTATATTGCCAAAAGTATTCGCTCACCTGCCTTGACTCGCATATGAACTTAAGTGACATCCCATTCCTAATCCATAGGGTTCAATATGACGTCGGTCCACCCTTTGCAGCTATAACAGCTTCAACTCTTCTGGGAAGGCTGTCCACAAGGTTTAGGAGTGTGTTTATGGGAATTTTTGACCATTCTTCCAGAAGCGCATTTGTGAGGTCACACACTGATGTTGGACGAGAAGGCCTGGCTCTCAGTCTCCGCTCTAATTCATCCCAAAGGTGTTCTATCGGGTTGAGGTCAGGACTCTGTGCAGGCCAGTCAAGTTCATCCACACCAGACTCTGTCATCCATGTCTTTATGGACCTTGCTTTGGTCACTGGTGCACAGTCATGTTGGAAGAGGAAGGGGCCAGCTCCAAACTGTTCCCACAAAGTTGGGAGCATGGAATTGTCCAAAATGTCTTGGTATGCTGAAGCATTCAGAGTTCCTTTCACTGGAACTAAGGGGCCAAGCCCAGCTCCTGAAAAACAACCCCACACCATAATCCCCCCTCCACCAAACTTTACACTTGGCACAATGCAGTCAGACAAGTACCGTTCTCCTGGCAACCGCCAAACCCAGACTCGTCCATCAGATTGCCAGATGGAGAAGCGCGATTCGTCACTCCAGAGAACGCGTCTCCACTGCTCTAGAGTCCAGTGGCGGCGTGCTTTACACCACTGCATCCGACGCTTTGCATTGCACTTGGTGATGTATGGCTTGGATGCAGCTGCTCGGCCATGGAAACCCATTCCATGAAGCTCTCTGCGCACTGTTCTTGAGCTAATCTGAAGGCCACATGAAGTTTGGAGGTCTGTAGCGATTGACTCTGCAGAAAGTTGGCGACCTCTTCGCACTATGCGCCTCAGCATCCGCTGACCCCGCTCCGTCAGTTTACGTGGCCTACCACTTCGTGGCTGAGTTGCTGTCGTTCCCAAACACTTCCACGTTCTTATAATACAGCTGACAGTTGACTGTGGAATATTTAGGAGTGAGAGAATTTCACGACTGGATTTGTTGCACAGGTGGCATCCTATCACAGTTCCACGCTGGAATTCACTGAGCTCCTGAGAGCGACCCATTCTTTCACAAATGTTTGTAAAAACAGTCTGCATGCCTAGGTGCTTGATTTTATACACCTGTGGCCATGGAAGTGATTGGAACACCTGATTCTGATTATTTGGATGGGTGAGCGAATACTTTTGGCAATATAGTGTATATATATATATATATATATGTCGTCATGTGCATAAAGAGTGCTTTAAGCATCTATATACAGTGAAATTCACACAGCCAAAATGAATAGTAGCTCTTATGTAGTAAAAGTAGCAAGTAAAATTTTAGAAGTAAAAGGAATATGCTGTCATAAAGTGACATAATGGGAGATATTGCATTAATGTATTCTAGCAAGTAAATATACTGATATTCTTTAAACTATGTAACAGTATGCGGTCAGAAAGTTTAGTATAAGTAGTCCATTAGAAACGTAATATATTTGATAGGTGGTTATTAGGTGACAGAACAGTTTAGACACGTGTCATCAGTAGATACTTAACATATGCTTGTTGAGTGAGCCTTGAAATATGATGAAATAGATGAAATGTTGTGTATGACCTAATGGTGTGTCAATTTACAGAGATACGCAAGCAGAAACTCGCAGAATACCTTGCAGCGAAAGGCAGGTTAAAGCCACCTAATCCCAAGTAAGTCATTCTGTTTATATGATTTTATTCCTGAAATTGTGACGCTTTGGTAGGCACAGTGACAAGCCACTGATTTTCTCATGTTTTTTCTTTCCCTTTAAAGGCCTTACCTAAAGAACAGTGCTGTTCTGACGAATCCCCCAGGAGCTGCGCAGAAATCTCGTACTGTAAGTTTACACATCACGGTCATACAGGAACTGGGTTCTCACACATTCTAGAAAATTGATGCCGCAAACACTGTGCCATATTTTGTCATCGTCTCCACTGCCAAGTGATCTATATGTGCTGAATTCGGTTCAGTTCAGTACAGACCTGACTGTACAAACGCCAGTTTCACACACTCGTCCTGGATATAGAAATACCCTTTATTTGTCACATATACATTACTGCACAGTGAAATTCTTTCTTCGCATTTCCCATCCTTGGAGGTTGGGCTCAGAGCGCAGGGTCAGCCATGATACAGCACCCCTGGAGCGAGAGGGTTAAGTAACAGTGGCAACTTATTAGTGCTCGGGGATTGAATCCCCGATCTTCCGGTCAACGACCCAGAGCCTTAACCACTTGAGCCACCACTCACTGTGGATATGTTCCACATTCCATTAGACCGCATGATACGCCGATCTTCAAACGTTTATAATAAGGAACGGAAACATTCTGAAAACCTCGGGCTTTCACTTATTTCAATTCAGAAGTGATTAGCTATTTGACAGGCCTACCATTAAATTTGTGAAAGAACATAAACTGTATTAAAGGTATCAATGTTTCTGGTAAATCTCATTGCTTTTGCGTTAAAACAGTTAAAAGTTGTTTCTTATCTTTTTAGTAACGATTGTTGCATCGATTTATTTCACTCGTTGCGGTGAGCGCTTAAATTGAACGTTACAAATCACCAGAACGTTACGTCCCATCCGAAGGTGTAGATATCCCTGGATTTGGATTTTTTGTTACCCTGCTTTGTTGTATTGCTGTGTGCTAGAAAAGCCAGTCATGTTAAATATGATATAATGGATGAGTAAACTTTAAGGGTGATGTCGTGTCAAAATCAGCCAGGCGCCTAGAACATTTTTTCCGCTCATTTTGTTAGTATGTGCATATCCAGTTATTTCCATCATTCGTGTATTACATACATGCTCCAGCTAGTTTAAAAATGTTCATGCAATTAGATGATGAAATTCCCACTATCACTTCATTGCCCGTGGCTGCGTTCAGCGCAATACCAACTGGTGAATACCAGTTTTCTGACATCATTTACAAATAAATCTCTTTGTGTAGAGATTGTAAATGAGGCCTGTTGCTTGCATCATGGCAGTACACATGGAACTGAAGCAAGTTGGTTAGATTGCTCCCTTACAGCTATTTGGAAAGATAGAGTTATTGTAATTTGAATGGTTTTGAATTTGCATTTTCTTTTGTCCAAACATACATTCATGATTCTGGTTAGATAGAAATTCAAGGATGTTTAGTGATTACCATGTATTATTGTTGCTAAATTTATACAGTCACAACTGCATGATGTACACAAACACACACACACACACACACACATACTTTTAATGTTTTTGTATGATGAGAAAAAGCAGAATGTTTCAGAAAGTTCCTAGATACTGGTTCTAGTAACTCAAGAAACTTATTATTTTCTTCTGGAAAAAAAGGAATCTCCAAAAATAATACGGCTGACAGAACTGATGGACACACTACATTTAGAAAAAAAGACTCTAAAAAATTTGGTCACCATTTATGTCTTTTCTGCAAACCTGTGTTTAATATGCTTCTGATGCCTACATTACCTGCTTTTATAGCTGGTCAGCACTTGTCTGTAGGGTTTTTGGAAGTGATGTGTTTCCCCTTTAGTTATTTCTGATGTTCTTTCATGCATATCTGTTAGAATGTAAGTTCCACTTATTTGCAGGTGTTTTATTTGTCTACATTTAAAAATATTCGTATTCCTAATAAAAATATGTAAACAGGTAAACAAGTAAACAGATTTTTTAGAGTGCAAAACCACTTTAAGAAGCTATTTCACAAGCTATTTGACAGAGCATTATTTTTCCTCCTTTTTTTCCTCCAAGGTCATAAAAGGAAAGGAGAATACAGCCCCCAGTGTTACGGGTGCCAAAAAAGACATACCAAAAGAGAATGTACTGGCTGTTCTTACACGTCTCCCCCTAAGAGCCACCATTTCCCAAACAGCCTCTCAGCAGGCGAGAACATACTGCAAAACAGCTTGCGCAGTTAGAAATGCCTCTATCAGAGAACAGCAAATAAAACCAGCTCTATACAGAAATGTCACAGCTCAAAAGCAAAACAAGACTGTTAAGAAGGGTCAAGTGTCTGTGTCCAGCCAAGCACAAGCTCTTCCCACGTCTACATTGAATGCACGTGCAAGCATCGTCAAAACAGACCTTCAGATAAGGAGTTTGGTCACTGGTTCAGAAAAGGTGGCTCAGAAATCTCAGATCAGTTGTCCCACAGTGAAAGAGCGCCGAAGCAACACTGTTCCAAGCTATAGAGACTCTAAATCTTTAATTAGTAAACAGGCCACAGTGACCCTGAAGCCAGCTGGGGGAACTAGCAATTTCAGTAAAACAAAAACTGATTTGAAGAAAACACTGAACAGATGTCCCGTAGCAGACAGATCAGCCAAGACACAAATAATTTCCCAAGATACACGATTACCAAACAAGGTGGGAAATAAACCAGGGCTTTCTCACACCCAGACAAGTCTTGCAGTTCCATCCAAGCAAGGATCCTCTCTCTTGTCGACTTTTAAAATCGAAAACGCTTCAAAATCAACCAGCGAGACTGTGACTGGTGTTACGAAAGCAGCGCCACATCAGCAGCAGCGGCGTACCACATTTAAACTTCTCTCCAAGCCCAGGGTTCAAGCCCCAGTACCACAGAGTCTTCCACGCCCACCCAAGCCGTCCAGCCTGACCAATGGGTCGAAGGTGCAGCCAAAGACTCCCAAGTCAACATTCAATCCTGGGACAAATGGCGTCAGGACGGTCCCCCTGGACAATAGTAATAAACCAACCACTGCTCAAGAAGAGAGACTGTGAGTCGCTATGAAACGTTTTATATTGACTAAAATAAGACTGGGCAATATGGAAGTAATATGTTACTTTCACTATACTCAATTTATATCACAATATTGAAGGTTAATAACAGTGAGAGCTAGCCCAGAAAGACGATAAAATATGCCTTTATTTGCCCTCTACAGAATAGAAAAACAGGAACTTCTGCGGTTTTTGTATCTGATCAACACTTTATCGCATCACTTTGCAGTTACATGAAAGCTAATTACAAACAAATGGATTGTTAGTAGGCATATGTAAATAATCTTTTCTTCCTCTAATGAATGCAGTTGATAAAATTCCATTCAATACTATTAAGGGAGTTTTCTTCCTTAATTGTTTCTTTTGAACACAGCAAATAAGGCCAAATGTTTCTTTCTCAGAGCCAGGGTTCAGTCAAATAGAATGTAAATAATTTGTGTATTGTGAAAAAGCCGATGAACTGGAATATAAGATTGAAAGACAAGATTAGAATTGAACTCCAGTAGGAATTTAGTTAGGAATTAACACACAGTTTAAAGGCTCAGTAACATGAGCTGATATCTTTTTTTTATTAAACATTATTGCTGGCCACCACCTGCTTAAACGGTGTAGGTTTTGTGGTTTGGGATTATTTCTGGGAAATATTATCACCACGTCTCCCCATGTACTGTGTAGACAAGCCCTTATTATATTCTTTTCTTCCCACTACAGTGAAAGGTCAGACATCCTTATATTGGGTTTCTGTTTTTAAACATCCTATTAGACTCTGAGAATGTGAGAATTTATCACTATGTCAGTATAATAGTGTCATATTGCCCAGTCCTGTCCAAAATCACATGTTCCTATTTCATTATTTCGGTTTTTGCTTTTTGTTTTTTGCATTGAATATAATATATCCATGGTATTAAGTAAATTAAGGTGGTCCATTGGACAACCATAAGTAACAATATTTTTCCAAACTACAGCCGTAAACTTAAAGAGTGGCGAGAGGCAAAAGGCATCACGTATAAACGTCCGCCGATGCCTGTACAGCCAGCGAGGAGGAAGACGACCGCTCTGCCTCCTCAGGGATACTGGAGTAGAATAGAACAAGAGGACGAGGTCCATGGCTTTGTCTGTGCTGTTGACCAGTCTCTGAACGACTGCATCAAACTTCTTCAGCAGGTAACATGATCACGGTGCTATCAATATAAGAAATATGTCTGGCTCAAAATTCTAAAAAGCAGCAGAAGTCCAGTGTCTTATTCTGCTTTCTCTGACTCAGACACATGTTTATGATTCTGAACTAATTGCTTCCTGTGTAACACATTGCGCATTTTCTTTTTCTCATCTTCGTGGACCAAGTGAGTAATAAAACATGACGGGACATGCTGTCATCGTGGAAGATAAACATTGATGTGGTGGTCTCATACTACTGCTATTTCGCCACTATTCCTGTTTTTAACCTATTGATGAATGGCGCAAGAGTCACTTGCATTAGATGTGCTATAATTATAATATATATAATTACCTTTACCACCACTCTTATTTTTCTACCTGTTTTGAAGTTAATGAGACAAAACAAATCAGCTTGTCATGTTGCCCAGAAAACAATGAGTTTTGCAAAGCACTGACAATTAACTGATTAATTAAATTGACTGATTCATATAGAAAGTTATTATTTCTACTTCATACTAAGTGCTTTGAGCTGTGATACAATATTATACAGACAATAGAACAGGGCTGTGGTGTAATAAAAAATTCTTGACTGTATTTTAAATGTGCTTTAGGCCAATATTTATGCAGCCAATAAAAATGGATGGAGGATTAACAGGAAAGGGTTATGGGATATAACTCAGGCTTATGGAATGTGTTTTAAAAACTAGTTAATATTCCATGTCATCTAAAGTATGACTGAACAGACATATTTTAGTATTTAATAGTTAATTTAATAGTACACTGCTCACATTTGACTAAGGCTTTTGTGTTTGTATTGCACATACTGGTATTTGCTCAATTTAACCCTCCAAGCTCTTGCTTTATTGACATTCCTGGGCAAGCCGAGGTTTCTTAATCATTTTTTTCCCCCGCATAGCAGCTCACATGTTGATAGAGATCAACATATATACAATAAAGGCCAAATAAATATCTGCTACTCTCAGTGTTAAAGCAGTTATGTATAAACACACAGCGGTCAGGCATAACATTATGACAGTAAAGTAAATAAGACTGATGATCTCCTCATCATGGCACCTGTTAGTGGGTGGGATACATTAGGCAGCAAGTGAACTTTTTGTCCTCAAACTTGATGTGTTAGAAGCAGGAAAAATAAGCAAGCATAAGGATTTGAGCCAGGACCAAATTGTGATAACTAGATGACTGAATTACAGCATCTACAAAATCTCTGCTGGGAAACCTTGGGTCCTGCCATCCATGTGGATGTTACTTTGACACACACCACCTACCTAAGCATTGTTACAGACCATGTACACCCTTTTATAGAAACAGTATTCCCTGATAGCTGTGGCCTCTTTCAGCAGGATAATGCGCCGTGCCACAAAGCAGAAATGGTTCAGGAATGGTTTGATGAGCACAACAACCAGTTTGAGGTGATGACTTGGCCTCCCAAGGATCTCAATCCAGTTGAGCATCTGTGGGATGTGCTGCATAAACAAGTCTATTCCATGGAGCCCCCACCTCGCAACTTACAGGAATTAAAGGATCTGCTGCTAACATCTTGTTACCAGATACCACAGCACACCGGCAGGGATCTAGTGGAGTCCATGACTCGATGGGTCAGGGCTGTTTTAGCAGCAAAAGGGAGACGAACACAATATTAGGCAGGTGGTCATGATGTTACTGTATGGCTTTTCGGTGTACATACATACATATATGAGAGAGAGATATTCATGGTTCCAGGCATGTTATATATTGAGGAATCCGTCTCAAACTACTGCGAGAGAAGCACAAGATAATGCTTTGTGAATGTTTCCACATTCCACAGGAATAAATATTGCTTGCATAATAGGTAAAGTCACCTTTTCTTTTAGTTTTAAGACATGCTCTGCCATTTCCATCAATTGTTAATTGTAATAGACTCTGTGCACGACCCACTGCCTACATATTTACACTAAAAGCTTCCGTTTTAGTGTTCTATGGTAAAAGCGTGGTCTTTCTGTCAATTTTTTGATTAACTAGCGATTACAAATTTTTATTTATATATATGTATATATGTATATATATATATATATATATATATATATATATATATATATATATATATATATATATATATATATATAGAGAGAGAGAGAGAGAGAGAATGAGAGAGAGAGAGAGAGAGAGAGAGCACTCTAAAAAAAATAGGAGACCACTGCAAAATGATCAGTTTCTTATGGTTTTTTTTTCCAGGTACATGTATTGGTGAGATGAACAGTTTTGTTTAATTTTTTGTGAACTGCTGACAATATTTTTCCTACATTCAAAATATAACTATTGTTATTTAGAGTGTATATTTAAAGGAAATGACAACACATCAAAATAACCCATGATCATGCAGTATTTGCAGAGCTTTAATAACTCAAATAAAACAAAATGCAAATGATTTGTAAACAAATTGTGTTAATGCTTTGGCTAAATAACATTAAGAAATCAGTATTTGGTGGAATAACCCTGATTTGCATGCGTTTTGGCTCCATGATCTCCACCAGTTTCTCACATTGCTGTTGGGAAACTTTATACCACTCTTTTTGCAAAAAAGCAAACAGCTTTTTGCTTGATGGTTTGTGACCATCCATCTTCCTCTTCATGACATTCCAGAGGTTTTCCCAATTGGTGAACCCAATAGGGTTCAAATCTGGAGATTGGCCAGTGGTCTCTTATTTTTTTTTCCAGACCTGTGTATATATATATATATATATATATATATATATATATATATATATATATATATATATATATATATATATATATATATATATATATATCAACTATAGTAACATAACATTTTAGTATATTATGTTAAAATAGTACATATTGTAATATATTTTATTAATGAGTTCAAGAAGCTTTAAATGCCTTTGGTGTGAAGGTGCAACGTGCATCGCTATGTATCGCAGTGTCCCTCTTTCCATCACAGGGAGCATCAACCAGCTATACACAATTGCTTGCCTCCTTATGAACTACCACAATGACCCCTTGGTAAAAGCATGGGCATAGGATTAAAGACTAGACAAAACACTTGCCGTAGGGGACGGAGTAATCTGAATTTATTTGTAGATAATGTAAATATGTTGATTAATTGTAAACATTTTTAATAATGTGTCTGTAAATAAATAACTTTGATACAGCGTTTCTGTAAACATGTAAATATAAATATCTTTACTTTAATAAATTAAATTAAATTTCTAAACATTATAACATTCTAAACATCATAAAATATGAACAATAAATCCATCCTTTATTTCTCTAGTTTTGTCTCCCTACTCTCACACTATGTGGCTTCTCTGTCTTCCTCATAGATCTGAAACAAGTCGCCCTCATGCTGATCTCTCCTGTCAGAAACTGGAAAAAAATGACATTTATAGCTTTAAAGGGTCATACAGATCGTATTAACATAATAACATTAGTGAAACTATAAAAACAAAAGACTTTAAAAGGTTAAGTAAACAGAGCACAAAACACTGACTCTAAAAGTATGCACCGTCACAAACGAAACATTAGCTTATTAGACTGAGAATATGTACCTTCAAATAGGGGCGATATAACTCGAAACATACAGTTTGAAGCCCTTCTCCATTTGACTTGAAGGAGTGACCGGTGCTAATCTTACAATTCGATTGACATCATTCACTGTAATCCGTGGAAGTTCCCGCAAGCAGCGAGTGTAAAATGTAATAAAGGTAATAAACGCTTCCAGGCCAGCACCGGAAGTTGAGGAGCAACTGAGATTAAACACAGAAGTAGTCGTCCATGGAGTCTGACTGCTGTGCCCAATGTTTCGAAAATCAAATCTACAGATTTTCTTGATAATTGTCGCAGTCTTACTTTATTTCTTACTCATATAATATAAAAAATAATCACAAGCCCTCTCCATTATTTGTTTCCTAACAGGGGTGTCCTGTAGACCAGGTGCGAGATGTTTTGTCTCGGGTGCCAATGGCACAGAAATTTGCTAAATACTGGATCTGCCAAGTGCGCTTGATGGAGCAAGAGGGTAATCTTGATGTGCTGCCAGCATTTGAAGAGGCTGTTCGTCTAGTCAGAGAAGTAAGTACTTCCTGCATGCTCCTAAATTGTCGAACATGCACACCCATATCCCTTTCTCTTCCCTTTGTCCCTTTGAACGCCCACATCCCTTTCTCCTATTATTGTACACCTTTATCTGTCTCTGGTTATGGCATGAAGGAAGCCAAAGGAATGTCAGCAATTAAACTTTCAACATCTTGTTACAACAGATAAGCTTAACTGCTTACAGTGGAGTCTGATATTCAAAGCTTTTATATGACCTGGAGTTCATAAATGACCTTAAATCATGAACTGGGTGTAATAAAAAGCTTTATCAAGATATGGAGCAGTAGACAAGAACACACACACCTCAGTCATTTTCCTCATTCCAGTGGTTTGTTTTGGTGAAATTTGGGAAGGGGCACATGGACTATTGGAGCACTCGAAAAATGGATTTTTACAAAAGGTTATTAAAGGATATCAAACTGACGAAAAAAGAGAGAAATCATACCTTTAATTGAAGTACACATATTCAGGTACATGTGTCAAAAATATTGCTATAAAAACAGAACTGTTAATGCCTATATCCGATGATAGGGCAATAAATCAGATGTTTAAAAACTAGAGCTTTACGAACCTGCCTGGTAATGACAAGTGAATTTTTGCTCCTCATATAAAAGGAGGGTTCAGAGAGGCAAATATTTACCCAAGGATTGGTGGTTCGCTTAAGGTCAATACAAGCCTCTGAAATAAAAAAAAAAAGTTTTTGACAGCAAGCACTGAAGGTTATAAACAACAGAAGATACTCCCCACTCCAAAGTCTCAGTGAAATAGTGTGAGAACTCTTAGCATTATGGTCCATGAAGTATGCAGAGAATTTAAATGGAAACCAGGCATCAGGCATTAAAGTTAGGTTGCAAAACCTACCAGTAAATGACATTTTCTTCTATCAAAATACATCATGACGGGAGGTTTTTTGTTTTGTTTTGTTTTCTTCATTGCTTATTCAACTGAAATGTACGATTTCTAATTTAGACATTTGTTCATAATCTTATTCACCTGTCCTTACGGAGGATGCCGGTCATTCTGGAGCAGACTGTATGAGTTGTTATTGCTTCTAGATACAATTTATTTTATTCAGATAGCGGGTCGACTTGGCATATAACTATAATAATTAAACAATCAATCAACTGTCAACTATGATAAACTATATAAACTTTGTTAGTCATTGGTAATCTTACCATCCCAAGCTCCAGTACTTTTATCTGTTTCTTGGGGAAATAATCCATGCAGCATCAGCTCCTGTTTTTAGATTTAATACCTAGGAATATTGGACCAGTGAATTTGCATCATACAGATTTGAGGAATAAAATAATGCCAAGCCCGGTGAACACCTTTTATTGTAAGGGTTTAAATTTGATTCAATAACCCTATGTTTTTTTTTTTGCCCATCGGATCTGAACAAAAGTGCCTTATTCAGCTGGTTAATGATAACTTCTATTGCCTTTTTATTTGATTTTACAGCCTGTTGATGAACTGCGCTCTGTGGTTTTTGAGATCCTAAAGAAGAAAGAAGCAAAAGGTAAAATCCAAGTGTGTTAAACTAGGCGTTATTTTTAATAACCCTATATAGAAAGCTTAATCATCTTGCCAACATTTTTAGGTTCATCCTCAGAGAGAGAGAACGATGTAGGCATTGATGAAGATGGAGAACACAGTTACAGCTTGTGCACCCCTAAACCTGTCGGCGCACTGATCCGCGGAGAGAAAAGAGACTCGTCTGTAATAAAATACAAGATCACAGCCACTCCTGGGTATTTGATCATTTTCTGTTGTATACATGGGCATAGCTTAATAAACCAGATGCTGTCATTTATGGCTTGTGCACTGGTTTGGGTTTCTACCACGAGCTATTATAGGAATAAGGAATAAAAAACACTTACTGTTTTATAATCACAGCCTGCCTGTGGTGTTTCATTTTAAAAATACCACCTATTATTCAGTGGCTGAGTTAACCAGCACTGTTTAAGCAGTCAGAATCGAACCTTGTCGTGTATGACTTTTAACGTACACACAGTTGGGTCCAGCATAAGTTGTGCCTACGATCGTCTCCGAAAGTACTGCAAAGGCAAGGCGAGTTTTTCCAACACTGAAGTTTGATAGATTTTCATAGCTTCAAAATGGCTTGTGTTTCTGCCATAGGCAGCTCTCTGGTCTTCATGTTGGTGCAGCCTTCACTGATGAAACCCAGGGCTGATTCAAGATTAGACATTCAATCTAACAAGACATGCATGTGCAACAAGAAACACCTGTTAGTCAAGTGTTCTAATATTTTTGATCCTGTGAAAAATGGGTGGAGGCAAATAAAAAAGTGCTAGATTCTAGATCAGCACATCTAGATTTAAATATCAGGAATTAAATACAAAAAAATTCTGATCTCCTGTTTATCATTTGCTCTCATCTTTAGCGTATAGCAAAAATGACAAACTGGGCCTTAAGTTTCAAATGCTTTCAGAAGGGAATAATAATACATAGCCAGAAAATAAGAGGTTGATGAAATGTTTTCCTTTTGTTTAGTGGGAAAAGGAGCCAGCAGAAGCCAGGGTATGTTAATGGCCACGAAATCCGCTTCATCACTCCAGTGCGCCGTTCTCTGCGTATTGAGAAAACATCCTCCCGTTACCCAGCAGTCCTGCAGGAGTGCGACCCCTGTATCTCCTCTGTTCATGAACTCTTGGCCGAGGATGAAGGTCAGAATGGGGTCACACGTACAGCAGAAACACCGACCTCTCCGCTCTACGTGTATCGAGAGAATGAAGCCCTGAGGGAGCATGTGCAGATCCAACTGGTTTATGATGATACCGATGCATCATGAAGCCGTGGCAGAGAAAGTGCCGCTCCAACCGGTTTTATAACCGTTCTGATGCAATATGAAGCCGTGACGGAGAATGCTGCAAGTTCTACAATAAAATGATTACATGATTATCTAAGTAATACTGCTTTTTTTTTTTTTTTTTTTTTTTTTTTTAAACCAAGCACATCATCACTTTCACTGTATTGTGAAAGTGTTACATCCTTTTTTATTTTTTACAGTGTTGTGGGAAGAAAACCGGAAAGATATTACTCATAACTACATGCTTAGGCTGGTAGCACCCTAAGCATCATAAAGAAGACATTCTTAATGATTGTAAATCTTTTTTTAGAGACTGTATATGATATGGGATTAAATTGTGGCAAACCAGCATCTGTGGTGTTTTATTTATACCCAAATTTATTAACTTCTCTGCTGTTCTGTTTCGTTTTTCCGGTTTTTAACTCGTCATCAACAGCAACGTGGCAAATGTATCAGAGAATGATCATAAATCTATCAGAGAATGATCATAAATCTATCAGAGAATGATCATGCAATGATTTATCACGACTTGAAAGACAAGAGATAACAGTGTCGCACACCCACACAAGACAAACCTTGAGTCAGTAATAATTTGTCACTTCGTAAAGGTTTGAGGCACTCCTTGAAGTGTTATGATTTTCATGTGGGTGGCTATGACATGCTACATTTGATTTACATTTTAGAGGTGTATTTATAAGGTACACTTTATTTACAATTAAATACATTCTTGTGGTTCATGGATTGCTGGCATTAGTCCATTAAGGATACCAAACTGCTGTGATATTTATTAATAGTTGTATACTCGCAAAAAAGATACACAAAATCAATAAATGAATTTTTAAATCAATTAAGAGTGTAAGTATGTGTATATACATCTACTGTATATATACAGTGTCTCACAAAAGTGAGTACAGCCCTAAAACATTTTAGTATATCTTCTCAAAGGACAATAGTATAGAAATGAAACTTGGATATATTTTAGAGTAGTCAATGTCCAGCTTGTATAGCAGTATAGATTTAGTCCTGTGAAAATAACTCAATATACAGCCATTAATGTCAAAATAGCTGGCAACAAAAGTGCACCCTAAGTGATAACAGCTTTATATCGTTTAACCATGCAAAGTCACATGTCCTATTCATCATGTTCATGTTTTTGTCAGCTTGATAGGACCGTTCAAATTTGTGTATCTTTGGTGCTTTGAGTACAATTCACTCATACTGACCACTGGATGATCAACATGGCAAAGAACTCTTAGAGTTACTCTCCACAAAGATGTTAGGCTACAAGAAGATCGGTAACTCCCTGAAAATGAGTTACAGTACAGTGGCCAGGGTCATACAGAGGTTTTCCAAGACAGGTTCCACTCAGAACTGGCCTTGCAAGGGTCGACCAAAGAAGTTTTGAGTCCTCGTGCTGTGAGTCAGGTGCAGAAGCTGGCTTTAAAAAACAGACGCATGAGTGCTGCCAGCGTTGCTTTAGAGGTTGCAGAAGCAGGAGGTCAGCTTGTCAGTGCTCAGACACTGCACACTGCAACAAGTTGGTTTGCATGGCCGTCATCCCAGAAGGAAGCCCCTTCTGAAGCTGGCTCACAAGAAAGCCCGCAAAATAGTTTGCTGAAGACAACCTGTCCAAGAACATTAATTACTGGAACCTTGTCCTGTGGTCTGATGAGACTAATATAAACTTGTTTGGGTCAGATGGTGTCCAGCATGTGTGGCGACGCTCTGGTGACGAGTACCAAGAAAACTGTCTCTTGCCTACAGTTAAGCATGGTGGTTGTAGCATCATGGTCTGGGGCTGCATGAGTGCTGCTGGTACTGGGGGGCTGCGGTTCATTCAGGGGAAACATGGATTCCAGCCTGTACTGTGACATTCTGAAGCAGAACATGATGCCCTTCCTTCAAAAACTGGGCCAAACGGCAGTTTTCTAACATGATAATGACCCCAAACACACTGCCAAGATGACAACTGCCTTGCTGAGGAAGCTGAAGGTAAAGGTGATGGACTAGCCAAGTATGTCTCCAGACCTGAACCCTATTGAGCACCTGTCGGGGATCCTCAAGCGGAAGGTGGAGAAGTGCCATATGACTAACATCCAGCAGCTCAGTGATATCATTATGGAAGAGTGGAAGAGGATCACAGCAACAACATGTGCAGCTCTGGTGAACTCCATGCCCAGGAGGATTAAGGCTGTGCTAGATAACAATGGTGCTCTTGACACTTTGGACACAATTTTGACATGTTCACTTAGGGTGTACTCATTTACATTGCCAGTTATTTAGACAGTAAAGTCTGAGTTATTGTTAGAGGACAGTAAATCTGTACTGCTATACAAGTTGCACATTGACTACTCTAAAGTATATCCAAGTTTCATTTCTATACTATTATCCCTTGAGAACGTACAGTATAATAAAGTGGTTGCTGAAATGTGAGGGGTGTACTCACTTTTGTGAGATACTGTACACACATACAAAGATCACTCATCACAATTAATTTATTAATTTTTCCCAGGTAAATAAATGTGTGAAAAAACAGTCTTTAAACTTTTGTGATGGCTTTAATGACTTCCCCCAGGTTTAAGATATTTATTTGTTCACTAAGCCCTAGTAATCTCCTTCAAAACTAATACAGTTAGTTTTGAAGGAGAGCAGCTTTGAGCCGTTAAGCCATGGACCTCAACAGAGAATTAAGGAAGATCTCTGAAGATGTGCTGTTGTATCCGGCACAGAGAAGTTAGCAGCGGATACATTTGTTGTTGTAGCTGTGAAGGGGAACCTCCATGGATCGGACTTGTTTGTCTGGCACGTCCCACAAATGCTTGATGAGATTGAGATCTGGGGCCAAGTCAACATTTTGAACTTGACCCCGGATCTCACTAACTAACTCTTTGTGAAGTTAGTATGCAGTAATGTTCACTGTAGATGGGATATGTCAACATGAAAATCAGAACCCAAGGTTTCCCAGCAGATACATAGCATCACATTGCCTCTCCTGGCTTGCCTTCTTCCCATAGTTTTTTTTGGTGCCATCTCTTCCATAGGCAAGTACCATGATGTAATAGTAAATTTCATCAGAGCATGCCACCTTCGTCCATTGCGCCAGGGTCCAGTTCTGATGCTTACATGCCCATTGTATGAGCTTTCAGTGGTATACAGGATTCAGCATGGGCTCTCTGACAGCTACACAGCCTTATACACAACAAGCTGTGCCTTCTGACCCCTTTCTATTATATCCAGCATGAACTTTTCAGCTATTTGTGCTACAGAAACTCTTCTGTGGGATCAAACCATACAGGCTATATAAGTGAAACTTGTTTCAAGCCAACGTCTCAACCATCATTATTTAAAGAGGCTAGATATCTCAGGTTGCTATACTATTACTACAGAAGAGTGGCTTTTTCTTTTATCTCAGTGTACCACTAAAATTTTGTATGCAGAATTACAGATCTAGATTATTTTAAATATCTAGAATATTGCAAATATTGGTTATAACCTTTTGTCTGACAATTCATCTGACCAAAACAAATAACACATACATAATTTATTGTTTAAAACTCAAAAGTTTGAAAGGCCAGAGCAAAGAGTCAACATAGATTATATAGAACTAAATGATGCTTCATACTGAATGCGTCTTTGAATCTTTGGATTTAGATTAAGAATTCTAGAAACCTTTGAGCAGAACTGTCAACTTTCAATTATGGCCTTCCTGGAGAACATGTGTTTTAGAGATTTTAGGCATGCAGGGATTTTTATGTCTGTCGCCGCTGACCGAGGTGCTGAGCTTTGGTTCTTTAGCTGCAGTGGTTCCCTTATCTGAGGAACAAAGTGATGTAAGCATTAAGAAGTTTCCAATTCTAACTTACAACAATATGATATCTTTTCTGTCATTCAAAGTTGTTCTAACATATTTAGGGGGCATTAGCAGGAATTATGCCAAGATTGAGCCAAAAACAACCAGTGGGACTCTCCAATTAATTAAACCTTCACAGAGAAATGTAGCATACTGTAAGCAAAGAAATTTGTTGTGATATGGCATTCTGCTTTAAGGCAACCTGTATAATCCTGTAGCAAAGCGTGACTAAACAAGCATCATAAAGGTTATTCGTTCATTACAATTCATAAAAATAAAGCATTCAGATTTTATCAGATACATAACCATGGACAGTACAACATGTCGTGAAATGCTTAATAACTGTTTGTGGCACAAGAAGTACAATAAAGTCATTTATTTTAAACACTGATTTGGCATACCATTATGACCACCTGCCTAATATTGTGTTGGTCCCCCTTTTGCTGCCAAAACAGCCCTGACCCATTGAGGCATGGGCTCCACTAGATCCCTTGGTATCTGGCACCAAGATGTTAGCAGCTGATCCTTTAAATCCTGTAAGTTGCGAGGTCCATGGATCGGACTTGGTTTTTCAGCACATCCCACAGATGCTGGATTGGAATGAGATCTCCGGAATTTGGAGGCCAAACCAACACCTCAAACTCATTGTTGTGCTTATCAAACCATTCCTGAACCATTTTTGCTTTGTGGCAAGGCACATTATTAAGGAGCTGTAACAATGCTCAGGTAGGTGGTACCTGCCAAAGTAACATCCACATGGATGGCAGGACTCAAGGTTTCCCAGCAGAACATTGCCTAAAACTTGACACTGCCTCTTCTGACTTCTGACACCTTTCTATTAGAACCAGCATTCACTTCTTCAGCAATTTGAGTAACAGTAGCTTGTCTGTTGGATCGGATCACACGGGTCAGCCTTTGTGGTGAGTGTGTGTGTATGTGTGTGTTGTTAGTATGAATACAGATCTGTGGCATGGCAGATCAGTATGACTACTGTAAATAAATTGCAATATATCCAATATTTTCTGTGCAAAAAAGTCTGTTTGACGTATTTGCTGTTGTGTAGAAAGTCCAGAAAAGTTGCATTGTCCTGGTTGATGGCCCAATTACCCATCAGAACCTCTATATGTCCTCCCCTTTCAGTAGGGAGCAGAGCTGACCAAATAAACACTGACAGTATCAAAATGCCACAATAATGTGTGTTGATATGTAATACCATGTGCAATACCATACCATCTGCAATATCACATCATGTACAATATCATATTATGTGCAGTATGTTCTAGTTCCCTAGCATGTTTTTTGTATACATTTTGTATATATAGAATATTTCATTTATTTTTCATTTCTATTTTTGAATACATTTTGTACTTTTTCATATATCGATTATTTTGTTAATATTTATTTTTTCTTCTTCTTCTTCTTCTTCTTCTTCTTCTTCTTTCTTTATTTTTTAATTTTTCTTAATCTGAAGCAGTCTTTGGTAAAAGAATTTTTCAGCATTAATAAAGTTCTAGCTTTTCTTAAAGGAGCTCCCCCTCATTCTCATGAGCACTCCCTTGACTGTAACAGTGAGAAGACCTTTGCTATTCTTCTGGCCTCGATCCAGTGCTGCTGGCTATAGATAGACTAATGGTCAGAGAACTCAATATGACCCCTGGAGAGCCACTTATTTTGCAGGATACTGCTCCCAAACCAGGCTGTGATGCTTCCAATCTGAATACTTTCAATGGTGCTGATGTAACTTAGAGGAAAGTCCATGTGTACTATATAAGCTACATTTTACATTTACATTTACATTTCTGGCATTTGGCAGATGCTCTTATCCAGAGCGACATACATAAACAGCAGTTACGTTTTGCTGGGATTATTTCCAGCTGATGAGCTGTCATCCAAGATGAAATGTCCGCCAGACATGCTGAGATCTGGGCAGAAGCTATGGTATCTGAGGGAGGGAAGGAGAAGATAAGTTGGGTATCATCAGCATAGCAGTGGTATGAAAAGCCATGTGAGGATATAACTTTGTCAAGAGTGTGGGTGTAGAGGGAGAAAAGGAGAGGACCAAGTACTGAGCCTTGTGGGACACGAGTAGAGAGTCTGCATGGGGTAGATTTCGATCCCTTCCATGTTACCTGATATGAGCGACCATCCAGATAGGACGCAAACCATTCCCATGCTGTTCCACAGATTCCAAGACTCCTGAGGGTGGACAAGAGAGTCTTGTGGTTAACCGTGTCAAATGCTGCAGAAAGGTCAAGGAGGATGAGGACCGATGACATAGATTGAAATGGTATGTACAATGAGTTTAAATACAAAAAATTCCCTGCCTTTCCAGGTTGTGAGGCCAATAAATAGTTCCTTTCAATAGTTTCAAAGTCTTTAATGAAATATTCAGGTATTTTAAATATTTGTTTAATATGTCAGAAATTACTGTTAACTCTCAGTGCTGGTCCCAAGCCCAGACAGATGGGAGTCTTGTGTCAGAAAGGGCATCTGGCCTGTGCCAAATCAAATGTGTGTCACATCAAATATGGAGACCAGATGATCCTCTGTGGTGACTCCCCGAAAAGGAAGCAGCCCATGAGAACTACCACAACATGGAAATACCAGAGAAATACCACAACCACAACAAACTCATACTTAAGATTGGAAGTTATGTAATTAAGCACTACAGATTTATTCAGCTTGTTTTTGCACAGCTATTTGGACAGCTGTGATAACAGTTTCTTCTGTGGTTTATACTACTACTAAAAAAATGTTCTTTTTTCTTTCTTTCTTTTCTTTTTATTTATTTATTTTTATTTCACCAAAGCTTAAGGGATAGATTGACAATTTGTTTAGGGATCAAGTGTATGTTCTACAGCCAGACAAGTGGCTCTGAAATGTGTATTAAAGGGAAGAATGAATAGCTCTCGATACTAGGATAGTTTGAATACATGCTACTGTTTCCGAGATTAATAAGACCAGCTAAATGCAAAGTTTTCCCATCATATGAGATGTGCATAAAAATCAGGAAAGGTTTCTGTATGAATCTTAAATTTAATTAGTGCATCGTTTCCCTAGAAACGTCCTATTCTAATTTCAGAGCTAAGATTACTGAATGAAAGAAGATATTTAAAATAGTTTATCAGTCATTGATTACATCCTCTCAGAAATTCACACATTTGTAGCGTGCCTTAAGTCTCTAAGGTGTATTTTTTATAGATATTATTTTATATAGATATTGTGTGTTTCTGATATTACAAAAAGGACCATTAATAAAAGTTAAATAGCTGCTTTATTATTATTGTTGTTGTTGTTGTTATTATAATAAAAATAAAAAACAAACCTTTTACCAATGCTTGGTACATACATAGTACATACTCACATAAATCATATCCAGTATAACTTAACATAATATGCAATATCAGCACGGACATTGAGTACACGAGAACATAGAGACAGTAGTGAAGTACAGTATACAGCTGTATATTAATACTGATGTGAAGTGGTTAAGGGATATTTTTTTATCCGAGAATCTATTTCATAAAGCGAGTAAGAAACAGATGTCTGTAAGTAGACTAATGTAATCTAATTGTATTTATACAATGTAGTACGTACATTACACATGCATTATACAATGTAGTAAATGAAATGTAGTAAATGTACTTGTAGTAAATTGTAGTTACAAACACCAAGATTACATGTCATGATATGAGGGTTGCCATCAAAGATCTGAATGGAATGTACACATTCTTGTGCCAGCTGAACACACATGAACCAAGAAAGCATGACCTTCCTGCACCAGTGTCTTTTCCCATATTTGTAATAGGAAAGTGTTTTAAAAAACGTATATGGAACATGAAATACTCATACTTTTAGCTTTCAGTAAAACCTCTTTTTCTGGACTGTTTTTTGACCATGATTGGTGGCGGCACCCTTGCGTTGCATACATTCCCCTTCCTTATGCCACTGAAAGACCTGATGCTTTTTTTGTGTTTTGTATTGAATGTATTGACTTTGAAATGATGGCCTGATGGTTTGCAGCCAACTGTGACCTCTTCATCACAGACACACAGGTATCGCCTAGGTTTGTCCACTGAGCTTAGGGTTCCAAATGAGCCTTTAGTTGAATCCCATCTGAACAGGAATTTGTTGGTGAAATCATTGATCGTGTTATGTGCATTAATCTGCAAAGGTGGAAGGGAAAATGACATTTAAAACCAAACATTAACCAAAAGGAATCAACTTTATCAGACGGGAAAATTAGCATGTTTCAGCATCATATATAAAAGGCAAGGCATAAATAACTGGAAAAATATTTATCGGACATATTCAACATTTCAGTTCAATTTACTTTACATGAGGCATATATATTGTAATTTTAGCCTAAAACAAGACAGGACAAAGCTCTTATTGAAAATGAAGGTTATGTAGAGCAATTACCTCGAAACAGATTTTTTCCCCCTCCAATCCAAGAACATATTTTTGCTGATTCTTCTCAAAGCAGAATGCCAAGTATATTTTTTGGAATTTTCTCACTCTGTACACAGTCACTGAACAATGGAGAGATGTACATGACCAAATTAAAAATCACATTACAGACACAGGTACTCTATCACTCCTATGACATTAATGACATTTTATAAACACACACACATATCAGAATGTTAGAAAGATCTTGCTTTACTTACAGTTTGGTTCTGAGCTCTGCACACTTTTCACAACAATCTTTCCATTGCACTCGCTTGTTTTTGAATGCTCGAAAGTTGCCAATTTTCCACCGCTGATCTCCAGGCGTCCGGGAAAGCTCTCTGATTTGTTGGATCCCATTATTTACTGCATTAAATGACATTATATGGCTTTATATAACACAAGCTTACAATGAATAGCTGCAAAGTGCCTAAACTTCAGAGTAGACAGCTGAGCATTGAGACATAGTGTAATTGATTGATTGATTGATTGATTGATTGATTGATTGATTGATTGGTTGGTTGATTGATTGCATTTTATAAAATATAACACCATGGATGGTAAAGTGAGGATGCGTTTTGATTTTTTGTGGTTCATTCCACATATATGCGATCATATTTACATCACAACCTAGATATTCCTAAGATAATGAGATTTTTGTATCAGCTAGGTAATTAAGCCCTTTTTGAACTGGACATGTTTACATTCTTCATTTTGCTAAATAATAATAATAATAATAATAATAATAATAATAATAATAATAATAATAATAATAATAATGATGATGATGATGATGATGATGATGATAAAATAAATAAATAAATACGTTTTCATTTCTCTCTCTCTCTCTCTCTCTTTAAAAAATAATGAGCTTGTCCTTAAAAATAAATCCGACTACCAAATCATACACTGATCGCAGCAATAGAATATAGAACATTTTCGGGAATCTTTCGCTGAATCAACAAAGCATGACCAGGTATTAATATCTGCTATCTGTTTACAAAGAGTGTATGTTGATGTTCCATAAATGCAATAAAAACACACTGACCTGTCTTGAAGAAGAAATGCGTCGATTCTGCTTCTGCAGGACAGACACCAGGTCTGTAATATTTATAGTCCAAAAAAACAGACTACCGGCCAATAAAAATAACCCAGCCCTATATCATATCTCAACGCATGCCCCTCCCAGAGATGTCCACAACTTCATTCACCATCAACAGTATCTCAACATGTGCCGGAAACAAATTTTTAAAAAATTAACCCCTTACGTACATTTTATTACGTTATTTTCTGAGCTGTTAACTTTTTTCCCCCCCAGAAAATACTTCCAGCATGATGACATTATGATTGTTTAACAGTCATAACACCGGCTTTAAAACCATATAGCGCAAAAGTGAAGTGTGTATGCACAGAAATGTAAATAATTCATTATTGTCCTACACTCTTTGCGTTTACATTACACATCACCAGAAGAGGATTATTGTCTCAAACCTCTTTTGTCTGCTGCTCTTGGCCGTGAGCCACATTCTAATGGTTTAATCGGAAGGTTAGATGTAAAGGAAGTCTGCATTTTTCAGGTTTATTACCTATAGACTTTATCCAAGATCTTTGGCTTCTGTATTAATGTGCCAGTAAAGCTGAGAGGTCTTGTTGAGGGGGAGCTAAGGGGTCTTGTTCCAACATGATTCAGCATACCAGTGCCTGTGGGTTTGCCAAGGTTGGAGTGAGAAAAATCAAGTGTCCTGCACACATTACTGAGCTCAACCCTGCTGAAGATCTTTAGGATGAACTGGAACACTGACCCCAGATCTCCTCACCCAACATCAGAACCTGACCTTACTAATGCACCTTTTTGTAAAAAGGCACACTTCAAATGGAGGTAATTATAACAGCAAAATTTACACCATTTTGTCTAGGGGTTTTTTTGTTAGTTAATAAAACAAAAACTTCCAAGAACAACAGGTTTTTTGAATATCTTACCTACATGTGAAGGAAAACTGTATCTATCATATTTTTTAAAAAGCATGGTTTAACATTTTGGTCAAGAGAGGCTTTTCATCCTTTATTAATCATTATTTATAAGCTTTCATGAGCCAATTCACTGAGCCCTGAGGCAATTCAGGTAAAAGGAATGAGAATTCACCACAAATTGCATACCAGTCTATGGCATCAAACACACATACATACATACATACACTGATCAGCCATAACATATGAGCACTGACAGGTGAAGTGAATAACACTGATCTTCTCCTCATCATGGCACCTGCTAGTGGGTGGGATATATTAGGTAACAAGTGAACATTTTGCCCTCAAAGTTGATGTGTTAGAAGCAGGAAAAATGGGCAAGCGTAAGGATTTGAGCGAGTTTGATGAAGGGCCAAATTGTGATGGCTAGACGACTGGATCAGAGCATCTCCAAAAGTGCAGCTCTTGTGGGGTGTTCCCAGTCTGCAGTGGTCAGTATCTATCAAAAGTGGTCCTGGGCGGCCAAGGTTTATTGGTGCACGTGGGGAGCGAAGGCTGGACCATGGAGCAATGGAAGAAGGTGCCCTGGAGATTTGTGATTGTGATTTGATGCAGATTTCATAATATCCCTTTAAAAACTGGAAGACTGCTGTGACTGAAGACTTGGAAAAGTTTCTAAGCTTGATCGTACAAGATGATGTATTTTCTGCCAGGTTTTAGTCACGTCATAACCATTTGGACTGAAACCTGTGGTGTCATCATGCTGTTATCAACTTTAGCAACTTTTTTTATGATGTGCAATAACCAAGTGCATTTTCTTTTGTGATTATACAAATAATGTAAAAAAATGTTCTTTTTCTTTCTTTCTTTCTTTCTTTCTTTCTTTCTTTCTTTCTTTCTTTCTTTCTTTCTTTCTCTCAATACTAGAGGATAGTTTGAATACATGCTACTGTTTCTGAGATTAATACCTACATATTGTAAATAGTTTGAAGTATCTATACTTTTATAGATATTGTGCGTTTCTGATATTACGAAAAGGACCATTAATAAAAGTTAAATAGCTGCTTTATTATTTTTATTGTCTTTGTTATTATAAGAAAAATAAAAAACAAACCCTTTACCAATGCTTGGTACATACATAATTCATATTCACATAAATCATATCCAGTATAACTTAACATAATATGCAATATCAGCACGGACATTGAGTACACGAGAACATAGAGACAATAGTGAAGTACAGTATACAGCTGTATATTAATACTGATGTGAAATGGTTAGGGGAAATTTTTTGTCAGAGAATCTATTTCATAAAGCAAGTAAGAAACAGATATTTGTAAGTAGACTAATGTAATCTAATTGTATTTATACAATGTAGTACGTACATTACATATGCATTATACAATGTAGTAAATGAAATGTAGTAAATGTACTTGTAGTAAATTGTAGTTACAAACACCAAGATTACATGTCATGATATGAGGGTTGCCATCAAAGATCTGAATGGAATGTACACATTCTTGTGCCAGCTGAACACACATGAACCAAGAAAGCATGACCTTCCTGCACCAGTGTCTTTTCCCATATTTGTAATAGGAAAGTGTTTTAAAAAACGTATATGGAACATGAAATACTCATACTTTTAGCTTTCAGTAGAACCTCTTTTTCTGGATTGTTTTTTGACCTTGATTGGTGGCTCCACAGTGTAGCGCAGCATCCTTGCGTCGCATACATTTCCCCTCTTTTTGCCACTGAAAGACCTGCTGCTTTTTTTGGTTTTTGTATCAAGTGCATTGACTTTGAAAAGATGTTTTGGTTCGCAGCCAACCGTGACCTCTTCATCACAGACACACAGGTATCGCCTAGGTTTGTCCACTGAGCTTAGGGTTCCAAATGAGCCTTTAGTTGAATCCCATCTGAACAGGAATTTGTTGGTGAAATCATTGATCGTGTTATGTGCATTAATCTGCAATGGTGGAAGGGAAAATGACATTTAAAACCAAACATTAACCAAAAGGAATCAACTTTATCAGACGGGAAAATTAGCATGTTTCAGCATCATATATAAAAGGCAAGGCATAAATAACTGGAAAAATATTTATCGGACATATTCAACATTTCAGTTCAATTTACTTTACATGAGGCATATATATTGTAATTTTAGCCTAAAACAAGACAGGACAAAGCACTTATTGAAAATGAAGGTTATGTAGAGGAATTACCTCGAAACAGATTTTTTCCCCCTCCAATCCAAGAACATATTTTTGCTGATTCTGCTCAAAGCAGAATGCCAAGTATACGTTTTGGCATTTTGTCACTCTGTACACAGTCACTGAACAATGGAGAGATGTACATGACCAAATTAAAAATCACATTACAGACACCAGACACACACACACACAATCACACACACACACACACACACACACACACACACACACACACACACACATATATATATAATAGAATGTTAGAAAGATCTTGCTTTACTTACAGTTTGGTTCTGAGCTCTGCACACCTTTCACAACAATCTTTCCATTGCAGTCGCTTCTTCTTGAATGCTGGAAAGTTGCCAATTTTCCACCGCTGATCTCCAGGCGTCCGGGAAAGCTCTCTGATTTGTTGGATCCCATTATTTACTGCATTAAATGACATTATATGGCTTTATATAACACAAGCTTACAATGAATAGCTGCAAAGTGCCTAAACTTCAGAGTAGACAGCTGAGCATTGAGACATAGTGTGATAGATTAATTGATTGATTGATTGATCGATTGATTGCATTTTATAAAATATAACACGATGGATGGTAAAGTGAGGATGCGTTTTGATTTTTTGTGGTTCATTCCACATATATGCGATCATATTTACATCACGACCTAGATACTCCTAAGATAATGAGATTTTTGTATCAGCTAGGTAATTAAGCCCTTTTTGAACTGGACATGTTTACATTCTTCATTTTGCTAAATAATAATAATGATGATGATGATGATGATGATGATGATAAATAAATAAATAAATAAATACGTTTTCATTTCTCCTATGTATAGAGACACTAAAGGTACAAATGTAGAAATGTTGTTACCTTTAAGGGTATTATGACAGCGACAAGAAACGTACAGCTTTCAGAGTGTACTATGTACTTTTTAGGGTATTTCGCTACCTCAAGCAGCCCAATATCACATTACTCTCTCTCTCTCTCTCTCTGTCTCTCTCTCTCTCTCTCTCTCTCTCTATTTAAAAAATAATGAGCTTGTCCTTAAAAATAAATCCGACTACCAAATCATACACTGATCGCAGCAATAGAATATAGAACATTTTCGGGAATCTTTCGCTGAATCAACAAAGCATGACCAGGTATTAATACCTGCTATCTGTTTACAAAGAGTGTATGTTGATGTTCCATAAATGCAATAAAAACACACTGACCTGTCTTGAAGAAGAAATGCGTCGATTCTGCTTCTGCAGGACAGACACCAGGTCTGTAATATTTATAGTCCAAAAAAACAGACTACCGGCCAATAAAATAACCCAGCCCTATATCATATCTCAACGCATGCCCCTCCCAGAGATGTCCACAACTTCATTCACCATCAACAGTATCTCAACATGTGCCGGAAACAAATTTTTAAAAAATTAACCCCTTACGTACATTTTATTACGTTATTTTCTGAGCTGTTAACTTTTTTCCCCCCCAGAAAATACTTCCAGCATGATGACATTATGATTGTTTAACAGTCATAACACCGGTTTTAAAACCATATAGCGCAAAAGTGAAGTGTGTATGCACAGAAATGTAAATAATTCATTATTGTCCTACACTCTTTGCGTTTACATTACACATCACCAGAAGAGGATTATTGTCTCAAACCTCTTTTGTCTGCTGCTCTTGGCCGTGAGCCACATTCTAATGGTTTAATCGGAAGGTTAGATGTAAAGGAAGTCTGCATTTTTCAGGTTTATTACCTATAGACTTTATCCAAGATCTTTGGCTTCTTTATTAGTGTGCCAGTAAAGCTGAGAGGTCTTGTTGAGGGGGAGCTAAGGGGTCTTGTTCCAACATGATTCAGCATACCAGTGCCTGTGGGTTTGCCAAGGTTGGAGTGAGAAAAATCAAGTGTCCTGCACACATTACTGAGCTCAACCCTGCTGAAGATCTTTAGGATGAACTGGAACACTGACCCCAGATCTCCTCACCCAACATCAGAACCTGACCTTACTAATGCACCTTTTTGTAAAAAGGCACACTTCAAATGGAGGTAATTATAACAGCAAAATTTACACCGTTTTGTCTAGGGTTTTTTTTGTTAGTTAATAAAACAAAAACTTTCAAGAACAACAGGTTTTTTGAATATCTTACCTACATGTGAAGGAAAACTGTATCTATCATATTTTTTAAAAAGCATGGTTTAACATTTTGGTCAAGAGAGGCTTTTCATCTTTTATTAATCATTATTTATAAGCTTTCATGAGCCAATTCACTGAGCCCTGAGGCAATTCAGGTAAAAGGAATGAGAATTCACCACAAATTGCATACCAGTCTATGGCATCAAACACACATACATACATACATACACTGATCAGCCATAACATATGAGCACTGACAGGTGAAGTGAATAACACTGATCTTCTCCTCATCATGGCACCTGTTAGTGGGTGGGATATATTAGGTAACAAGTGAACATTTTGCCCTCAAAGTTGATGTGTTAGAAGCAGGAAAAATGGGCAAGCGTAAGGATTTGAGCGAGTTTGATGAAGGGCCAAATTGTGATGGCTAGACGACTGGATCAGAGCATCTCCAAAAGTGCAGCTCTTGTGGGGTGTTCCCAGTCTGCAGTGGTCAGTATCTATCAAAAGTGGTCCTGGGCGGCCAAGGTTTATTGGTGCACGTGGGGAGCGAAGGCTGGACCATGGAGCAATGGAAGAAGGTGCCCTGGAGATTTGTGATTGTGATTTGATGCAGATTTCATAATATCCCTTTAAAAACTGGAAGACTGCTATGACTGAAGACTTGGAAAAGTTTCTAAGCTTGATCGTACAAGATGATGTATTTTCTGCCAGGTTTTAGTCACGTCATAACCATTTGGACTGAAACCTGTGGTGTCATCATGCTGTTATCAACTTTAGCAACTTTTTTTATGATGTGCAATAACCAAGTGCATTTTCTTTTGTGATTATACAAATAATGTAAAAAAAATGTTCTTTTTCTTTCTTTCTTTCTTTCTTTCTTTCTTTCTTTCTTTCTTTCTTTCTTTCTTTCTTTCTTTCTTTCTTTCTCTCAATACTAGAGGATAGTTTGAATACATGCTACTGTTTCTGAGATTAATACCTACATATTGTAAATAGTTTGAAGTATCTATACTTTTATAGATATTGTGCGTTTCTGATATTACGAAAAGGACCATTAATAAAAGTTAAATAGCTGCTTTATTATTTTTATTGTCTTTGTTATTATAAGAAAAATAAAAAACAAACCCTTTACCAATGCTTGGTACATACATAATTCATATTCACATAAATCATATCCAGTATAACTTAACATAATATGCAATATCAGCACGGACATTGAGTACACGAGAACATAGAGACAGTAGTGAAGTACAGTATACAGCTGTATATTAATACTGATGTGAAATGGTTAGGGGAAATTTTTTTATCAGAGAATCCATTTCATAAAGCAAGTAAGAAACAGATATTTGTAAGTAGACTAATGTAATCTAACTGTATTTATACAATGTAGTATGTACATTACATATGCATTATACAATGTAGTAAATGAAATGTAGTAAATGTACTTGTAGTAAATTGTAGTTACAAACACCAAGATTACATGTCATGATATGAGGGTTGCCATCAAAGATCTGAATGGAATGTACACATTCTTGTGCCAGCTGAACACACATGAACCAAGAAAGCATGACCTTCCTGCACCAGTGTCTTTTCCCATATTTGTAATAGGAAAGTGTTTTAAAAAACGTATATGGAACATGAAATACTCATACTTTTAGCTTTCAGTAAAACCTCTTTTTCTGGATTGTTTTTTGACCTTGATTGGTGGCTCCACAGTGTAGCGCAGCATCCTTGCGTCGCATACATTTCCCCTCTTTTTGCCACTGAAAGACCTGCTGCTTTTTTTGGTTTTTGTATCAAGTGCATTGACTTTGAAAAGATGTTTTGGTTCGCAGCCAACCGTGACCTCTTCATCACAGACACACAGGTATCGCCTAGGTTTGTCCACTGAGCTTAGGGTTCCAAATGAGCCTTTAGTTGAATCCCATCTGAACAGGAATTTGTTGGTGAAATCATTGATCGTGTTATGTGCATTAATCTGCAAAGGTGGAAGGGAAAATGACATTTAAAACCAAACATTAACCAAAAGGAATCAACTTTATCAGACGGGAAAATTAGCATGTTTCAGCATCATATATAAAAGGCAAGGCATAAATAACTGGAAAAATATTTATCGGACATATTCAACATTTCAGTTCAATTTACTTTACATGAGGCATATATATTGTAATTTTAGCCTAAAACAAGACAGGACAAAGCTCTTATTGAAAATGAAGGTTATGTAGAGGAATTACCTCGAAACAGATTTTTTCCCCCTCCAATCCAAGAACATATTTTTGCTGATTCTGCTCAAAGCAGAATGCCAAGTATACGTTTTGGCATTTTGTCACTCTGTACACAGTCACTGAACAATGGAGAGATGTACATGACCAAATTAAAAATCACATTACAGACACCAGACACACACACACAATCACACACACACACACACACACACACACACACACACACACACACACATATATATATAATAGAATGTTAGAAAGATCTTGCTTTACTTACAGTTTGGTTCTGAGCTCTGCACACCTTTCACAACAATCTTTCCATTGCAGTCGCTTCTTCTTGAATGCTGGAAAGTTGCCAATTTTCCACCGCTGATCTCCAGGCGTCCGGGAAAGCTCTCTGATTTGTTGGATCCCATTATTTACTGCATTAAATGACATTATATGGCTTTATATAACACAAGCTTACAATGAATAGCTGCAAAGTGCCTAAACTTCAGAGTAGACAGCTGAGCATTGAGACATAGTGTGATAGATTAATTGATTGATTGATTGATCGATTGATTGCATTTTATAAAATATAACACGATGGATGGTAAAGTGAGGATGCGTTTTGATTTTTTGTGGTTCATTCCACATATATGCGATCATATTTACATCACGACCTAGATACTCCTAAGATAATGAGATTTTTGTATCAGCTAGGTAATTAAGCCCTTTTTGAACTGGACATGTTTACATTCTTCATTTTGCTAAATAATAATAATGATGATGATGATGATGATGATGATGATGATGATAAATAAATAAATAAATAAATACGTTTTCATTTCTCCTATGTATAGAGACACTAAAGGTACAAATGTAGAAATGTTGTTACCTTTAAGGGTATTATGACAGCGACAAGAAACGTACAGCTTTCAGAGTGTACTATGTACTTTTTAGGGTATTTCGCTACCTCAAGCAGCCCAATATCACATTACTCTCTCTCTCTCTCTCTCTCTTTAAAAAATAATGAGCTTGTCCTTAAAAATAAATCCGACTACCAAATCATACACTGATCTCAGCAATAGAATATAGAACATTTTCGGGAATCTTTCGCTGAATCAACAAAGCATGACCAGGTATTAATACCTGCTATCTGTTTACAAAGAGTGTATGTTGATGTTCCATAAATGCAATAAAAACACACTGACCTGTCTTGAAGAAGAAATGCGTCGATTCTGCTTCTGCAGGACAGACACCAGGTCTGTAATATTTATAGTCCAAAAAAACAGACTACCGGCCAATAAAATAACCCAGCCCTATATCATATCTCAACGCATGCCCCTCCCAGAGATGTCCACAACGTCATTCACCATCAACAGTATCTCAACATGTGCCGGAAACAAATTTTTAAAAAATTAACCCCTTACGTACATTTTATTACGTTATTTTCTGAGCTGTTAACTTTTTTCCCCCCCAGAAAATACTTCCAGCATGATGACATTATGATTGTTTAACAGTCATAACACCGGCTTTAAAACCATATAGCGCAAAAGTGAAGTGTGTATGCACAGAAATGTAAATAATTCATTATTGTCCTACACTCTTTGCGTTTACATTACACATCACCAGAAGAGGATTATTGTCTCAAACCTCTTTTGTCTGCTGCTCTTGGCCGTGAGCCACATTCTAATGGTTTAATCGGAAGGTTAGATGTAAAGGAAGTCTGCATTTTTCAGGTTTATTACCTATAGACTTTATCCAAGATCTTTGGCTTCTTTATTAGTGTGCCAGTAAAGCTGAGAGGTCTTGTTGAGGGGGAGCTAAGGGGTCTTGTTCCAACATGATTCAGCATACCAGTGCCTGTGGGTTTGCCAAGGTTGGAGTGAGAAAAATCAAGTGTCCTTCACATATTACTGAGCTCAACCCTGCTGAAGATCTTTAGGATGAACTGGAACACTGACCCCAGATCTCCTCACCCAACATCAGAACCTGACCTTACTAATGCACCTTTTTGTAAAAAGGCACACTTCAAATGGAGGTAATTATAACAGCAAAATTTACACCATTTTGTCTAGGGGTTTTTTTGTTAGTTAATAAAACAAAAACTTCCAAGAACAACAGGTTTTTTGAATATCTTACCTACATGTGAAGGAAAACTGTATCTATCATATTTTTTAAAAAGCATGGTTTAACATTTTGGTCAAGAGAGGCTTTTCATCTTTTATTAATCATTATTTATAAGCTTTCATGAGCCAATTCACTGAGCCCTGAGGCAATTCAGGTAAAAGGAATGAGAATTCACCACAAATTGCATACCAGTCTATGGCATCAAACACACATACATACATACATACACTGATCAGCCATAACATATGAGCACTGACAGGTGAAGTGAATAACACTGATCTTCTCCTCATCATGGCACCTGTTAGTGGGTGGGATATATTAGGTAACAAGTGAACATTTTGCCCTCAAAGTTGATGTGTTAGAAGCAGGAAAAATGGGCAAGCGTAAGGATTTGAGCGAGTTTGATGAAGGGCCAAATTGTGATGGCTAGACGACTGGATCAGAGCATCTCCAAAAGTGCAGCTCTTGTGGGGTGTAACCAGTCTGCAGTGGTCAGTATCTATCAAAAGTGGTCCTGGGCGGCCAAGGTTTATTGGTGCACGTGGGGAGCGAAGGCTGGACCATGGAGCAATGGAAGAAGGTGCCCTGGAGATTTGTGATTGTGATTTGATGCAGATTTCATAATATCCCTTTAAAAACTGGAAGACTGCTATGACTGAAGACTTGGAAAAGTTTCTAAGCTTGATCGTACAAGATGATGTATTTTCTGCCAGGTTTTAGTCACGTCATAACCATTTGGACTGAAACCTGTGGTGTCATCATGCTGTTATCAACTTTAGCAACTTTTTTTATGATGTGCAATAACCAAGTGCATTTTCTTTTGTGATTATACAAATAATGTAAAAAAAATGTTCTTTTTCTTTCTTTCTTTCTTTCTTTCTTTCTTTCTTTCTTTCTTTCTTTCTTTCTTTCTTTCTTTCTTTCTCTCAATACTAGAGGATAGTTTGAATACATGCTACTGTTTCTGAGATTAATACCTACATATTGTAAATAATTTGAAGTATCTATACTTTTATAGATATTGTGCGTTTCTGATATTACGAAAAGGACCATTAATAAAAGTTAAATAGCTGCTTTATTATTTTTATTGTCTTTGTTATTATAAGAAAAATAAAAAACAAACCCTTTACCAATGCTTGGTACATACATAATTCATATTCACATAAATCATATCCAGTATAACTTAACATAATATGCAATATCAGCATGGACATTGAGTACACGAGAACATAGAGACAGTAGTGAAGTACAGTATACAGCTGTATATTAATACTGATGTGAAATGGTTAGGGGAAATTTTTTTATCAGAGAATCCATTTCATAAAGCAAGTAAGAAACAGATATTTGTAAGTAGACTAATGTAATCTAACTGTATTTATACAATGTAGTATGTACATTACATATGCATTATACAATGTAGTAAATGAAATGTAGTAAATGTACTTGTAGTAAATTGTAGTTACAAACACCAAGATTACATGTCATGATATGAGGGTTGCCATCAAAGATCTGAATGGAATGTACACATTCTTGTGCCAGCTGAACACACATGAACCAAGAAAGCATGACCTTCCTGCACCAGTGTCTTTTCCCATATTTGTAATAGGAAAGTGTTTTAAAAAACGTATATGGAACATGAAATACTCATACTTTTAGCTTTCAGTAAAACCTCTTTTTCTGGATTGTTTTTTGACCTTGATTGGTGGCTCCACAGTGTAGCGCAGCATCCTTGCGTCGCATACATTTCCCCTCTTTTTGCCACTGAAAGACCTGCTGCTTTTTTTGGTTTTTGTATCAAGTGCATTGACTTTGAAAAGATGTTTTGGTTCGCAGCCAACCGTGACCTCTTCATCACAGACACACAGGTATCGCCTAGGTTTGTCCACTGAGCTTAGGGTTCCAAATGAGCCTTTAGTTGAATCCCATCTGAACAGGAATTTGTTGGTGAAATCATTGATCGTGTTATGTGCATTAATCTGCAAAGGTGGAAGGGAAAATGACATTTAAAACCAAACATTAACCAAAAGGAATCAACTTTATCAGACGGGAAAATTAGCATGTTTCAGCATCATATATAAAAGGCAAGGCATAAATAACTGGAAAAATATTTATCGGACATATTCAACATTTCAGTTCAATTTACTTTACATGAGGCATATATATTGTAATTTTAGCCTAAAACAAGACAGGACAAAGCTCTTATTGAAAATGAAGGTTATGTAGAGGAATTACCTCGAAACAGATTTTTTCCCCCTCCAATCCAAGAACATATTTTTGCTGATTCTGCTCAAAGCAGAATGCCAAGTATACGTTTTGGCATTTTGTCACTCTGTACACAGTCACTGAACAATGGAGAGATGTACATGACCAAATTAAAAATCACATTACAGACACCAGACACACACACACAATCACACACACACACACACACACACACACACACACACACACACACACACATATCAGAATGTTAGAAAGATCTTGCTTTACTTACAGTTTGGTTCTGAGCTCTGCACACCTTTCACAACAATCTTTCCATTGCAGTCGCTTCTTCTTGAATGCTGGAAAGTTGCCAATTTTCCACCGCTGATCTCCAGGCGTCCGGGAAAGCTCTCTGATTTGTTGGATCCCATTATTTACTGCATTAAATGACATTATATGGCTTTATATAACACAAGCTTACAATGAATAGCTGCAAAGTGCCTAAACTTCAGAGTAGACAGCTGAGCATTGAGACATAGTGTGATAGATTAATTGATTGATTGATTGATCGATTGATTGCATTTTATAAAATATAACACGATGGATGGTAAAGTGAGGATGCGTTTTGATTTTTTGTGGTTCATTCCACATATATGCGATCATATTTACATCACGACCTAGATACTCCTAAGATAATGAGATTTTTGTATCAGCTAGGTAATTAAGCCCTTTTTGAACTGGACATGTTTACATTCTTCATTTTGCTAAATAATAATAATGATAATGATGATGATGATGATGATGATGATGATAAATAAATAAATAAATAAATAAATACGTTTTCATTTCTCCTATGTATAGAGACACTAAAGGTACAAATGTAGAAATGTTGTTACCTTTAAGGGTATTATGACAGCGACAAGAAACGTACAGCTTTCAGAGTGTACTATGTACTTTTTAGGGTATTTCGCTACCTCAAGCAGCCCAATATCACATTACTCTCTCTCTCTCTCTCTCTCTTTAAAAAATAATGAGCTTGTCCTTAAAAATAAATCCGACTACCAAATCATACACTGATCTCAGCAATAGAATATAGAACATTTTCGGGAATCTTTCGCTGAATCAACAAAGCATGACCAGGTATTAATACCTGCTATCTGTTTACAAAGAGTGTATGTTGATGTTCCATAAATGCAATAAAAACACACTGACCTGTCTTGAAGAAGAAATGCGTCGATTCTGCTTCTGCAGGACAGACACCAGGTCTGTAATATTTATAGTCCAAAAAAACAGACTACCGGCCAATAAAATAACCCAGCCCTATATCATATCTCAACGCATGCCCCTCCCAGAGATGTCCACAACTTCATTCACCATCAACAGTATCTCAACATGTGCCGGAAACAAATTTTTAAAAAATTAACCCCTTACGTACATTTTATTACGTTATTTTCTGAGCTGTTACCTTTCCCCCCCCCCAGAAAATACTTCCAGCATGATGGCATTATGATTGTTTAACAGTCATAACACCGGTTTTAAAACCATATAGCGCAAAAGTGAAGTGTGTATGCACAGAAATGTAAATAATTCATTATTGTCCTACACTCTTTGCGTTTACATTACACATCACCAGAAGAGGATTATTGTCTCAAACCTCTTTTGTCTGCTGCTCTTGGCCGTGAGCCACATTCTAATGGTTTAATCGGAAGGTTAGATGTAAAGGAAGTCTGCATTTTTCAGGTTTATTACCTATAGACTTTATCCAAGATCTTTGGCTTCTTTATTAGTGTGCCAGTAAAGCTGAGAGGTCTTGTTGAGGGGGAGCTAAGGGGTCAGGTGTAAGGTAAAATGAAGGAGAATTAATCAGAAATTGTATACCAGTGCATGGCATCATACACACATACATACATGACCTGATCAGCCACAACATTATGAAGAATCACATTTTCTTTTAAAACAAATGGATGGATGGTTGGGTGCATGTGCGTCGCTTACCTGGAGAACACATGGCACCAGGATGTACTATGGGAAGAAGGCAAGCTGCCGGAGCTTAAAGGATCTGCTGCTAACATCTTGGTGCCAGATACCACAGCACACCTTCAGGGATCTAGTGGAGTCCACAGCATATCATCCAATCCGCATATTTGATGGGATAGGTGGTATAAAATACTGTATATAAACACTTACTGTATATAGCCAGCAACATTAGTTGATATTACTTGAGTTTTATATGCTGCAATTGGGATATAGATTATGCATTATTATCATAAAACTTGTTAAATTATATAAATACAGGCTTACAAGGCAAATTTTAGCAGTTAAAATGATATAGAAGGATGACAGATGTGGTTAACATCATTCAATATAACGTCTTTTTTCTTGTGTTTTTCCTCAAGTAGCTTTTATTAAGATTAAGCTATCACATTATTTCCGTCTTGTGATTTGATGCAGATTTCATAATATCCCTTAACAAACCCCTTAGAAAAACAAAATCTCTAAATATTTTTAGTTCCACAGAAACCATTAGTTAGATGCTAAAATTTACCGGACCTCTTAAAGCACTGGTGCAATCATTTCCAGAAAGATCCATCTGGCACGGCATTTTGTAATAAACAATCTACCTTTAATTTACTTCAGCTCCAGCTGTGACTGCAGACTTGAAAAGGTTTCTAAAATTGATGGTATGTGATGATGCATTTTCTGCCAGATTTTAGTCACTTCATGAAACCTGTGGCATCATCATGCTGTCATCAGCTTTAGCAACTTTAGATCTCTTTCTCTCATTCTCTCTAATACTCACCATGTTGCCTTGGCTGGAAAATGTGTTAAGTGACTCATACAATGTCTGTTTTTAAGTTTCAGTTCGTCCCAAGTAAGAAAAATGTTGTGCCAAAACGACTGGGATTTTGAGGTATGAATTATTTGTACAGCAGACACATTGACTCAAGTAAAGTTAAGAGTGTTATTGAAGAGCGCTTCAGAGTGATGAAACAGAATCATCGCTCTGCTATCAGAAGATTCCACATGTTCACCATATTAAATAAAACTGCTTTCAGAAGCAATAGGTATACTGTCTACCACCACAGCTTATCATGAAATATATCCATTTTATGCTTTAATATGCTGCATATTTTTGCAGATCTACTGTTCAACACATTCCTGTGACTATATTCTCATACATTCGCAACTAAGTTCATACATCTCTGGTCTAGTTGGTTTAAGCTGTGTTACTCCTTCCAGCAAGCACAGAGTGCCACAGAGGAAAAGAATTGCATACTCCAAGAAGCACTTACGGAATGCAAGGCACGCATTCAGCAGGCTGAAAGAAACAGTGAGAGAGCAAGGAAGCAGTTAAGAGCAAGGACGAATGTCTGCAAGAAAGCAAGGAAGATATTCAAGTTACAGGTACTTATAAAACATCTAAAAAGTAAGAAAGTATTTATTGGCAAAAGAAGAGAGCGATAAAGAATTAAATGGAGCATGAGGAAACAATAAAGAACCTTTACTGAACCCTGATTCATTTTAATATTTTAATTAAAATCTTAGAAAGTATATCCACTTGTTCATTTTTGGATATCATTATTTTGGGCTGCAGTAAGAGATTTAATCAGAATATAATGTACCACAGATTTCAGCACAGAATATAACAGAGGCATGACACCACCTGGAGGCTAATCTTTACCGGTGCAGCCAGGCCTCAGATTTGAAGAAAATGTCTAAAGATGGAAACCGCAAGCTATGTGACATTGTATTCAATCTGAGGCTCAAGATCAATGACGAGCAAAGAAATAAACAAAGAGATCGAATGAATAAAGCAGTCAAGCAGGTGCTGAGAGTCCGGTAAGGATGAGATGAATTAAGTAAATGAAATGGTAGCAAAGATCCATGCATCTCTCCTTTTAATCCCAGAATATAAAGTGCTCAAGGACTGCCATCTAATGCATTCATTTTGATCACCACAGTCAGTCTATCACTTTAATTTGAACAGGTTTTAAGGATTTGAGATCAAATCATTCACAGATTATTCATTATTAAATCAGTTTGGATTTTCTCAGGAAAGTGAAATCAGAAAATCTCACATTCCCAACCAGCTGAGACTGGTACATTGTGTAATGTTATCTTACTTCATTCGGTGTGATCAGGAAAGTGGCTTTTGAATGACCTGCTTTTTACCCCAGAAAACTTTGGGCCAGTTTTAGCAGAGCAACTTGACTGAATACACTATATTGCCAAAAGTTTTGGGACTCCCCTCCAAATCATTGAATTCAGATGCTGTTTTTCAGGAGCTGGGCTTGGCCCCTTAGTTCCAGTGAAAGGAAAACTTAATGCTTCAGCTTCATACCAAGACATATTGGACAATTTGGGGATTTGACAGTAATTTAACAGTTTGGGGATGACCCCTTTGTGTTCCAACTTGATCATGCACCAGTGCACAAAGCAAGGTCCATAAAAACACGGATGAGCGAGTTTGGTATGACTTGACTGGCCTTGAGTCCTGACCTCAACCTGATAGAACACCTTTGGGATGAATTAGAGCGGAGACTGCAAGCGAGGCCTTCTCGTCCAACATCAGTGCTTGATCTCACAAATACACTTTTAAGGGGAATGGTCAAAAACTCCCATAAACACACTCCTAAACCTTGTAGAAAGCCTTTTTCAGAAGAGTTGAAGCTGTTATGGCTTAAAGGGTGGGCCAACTCAATATTGAATTCATGTGCATGTAAAGGCAGACGTCCCAAAACTTTTCGAAATATAGTGTATTATGAATAGTTCTGGTCTTGGCTTAGATGTCATGGTTCTCAACTCACATCAGGTGGTAAAAAGAGTGCTGTTTATTCATTTCCACGCTGACTTTTTGTACTCGTCTCTCTGGTGCTCTTCCTTTTAACATTGGTGAGTAAACAATAAAGGTGAAGTGATGGTAGTCTGTTCAGCAAGTTATTGATGTGGTGTAGAACCGACTAAGCATAAGCATTGAAGTCCATCATACAGCCTTGTCGGGTTCTTCTTACATACTGGATTCTTTGTGAACCACAAAACTAACATTTGGAGTTTTCGATTCTCTTTATGCCACTAGGTTGTGACAGTGTGTTTTATTTATCTGCAGTGTTTCACTGCATTTTTTCTTCCTTTCAGCACAGTGGTGCAGCATGTAGTATTGATGCCTCATAGCTCCAGGGTGCTTGGTTTGATCCTGTGCTCTGGTTACTGTCTGTGTTCATGTTCTCCCTGTGCCTCTGTGGGTTTTATACAAGTTCTCCACTTTTCTTCCACCTCCCACAAACAATGCTGGTGAATTACAAATGGTCACTTTATTGGAGATTCTTTATTCGTATCTAGAGTCAGGTTAAATCCATTCAGACTGATGAAAACGGGTGCGTGTAAACATACCTAATGAAGGAGCATTTATTAAATGTATTATTTATTAAAGTGGCAAAAAAAAGTGCATGATTATTGTTGGAGATGCTTCTTGGTGAATTTATAAGAGCTACAACTGATTTGGGTGAATATTTGAGGGCAGGTTGTTTCTTTATTTTGGATGGGACAGGGAAGGACTAGATTAATGCTAGAGGAAGGTACCAGGATTAGTGCTTTATCGTGGTCCAGGGTTGTGCCAGATCCACATCCTAGAAACACAAGACATGAGGCAGGAAAACAGCCTGGATATGACCATACAGGACACCATGATCACGCACAGAGACTAGCAATTTATCTTAGCTAATCTGGAATGTTTTTTGGGGAGGTGAAAGGAAATTAGAGAACCTGGAACAAGCCCACATGGACACAGAGAGGTCAAGCAAAAAAACTTTCCGTAATTGTTGTCAGTGGGCCGTGCTTCAAAGCAAAAACCAGTATATTACATTTCAAATGACTGTATAATCAAGTACATCCAAAAGTGTGGTGCCTAAAACAGATCTTTTGGTAGGTTTAAGAGGTTTTTAACATTCAAACACTAAGTGTAATATGAAAACTCAATAATTATTTTGGAATAGTATACAAGTATGTGATCTGAGACACGACAGTAATTTTTTCAGTCAGCATGGTGCTATGTACATTGGTATAGCACCATACACACTTCATTAGTTCATTTCTGATAATGTGCACAAGCTAATAACACAGGGTAAACATTAATAAACTACACCTACCAGCTATAACGTTACGACCACCTGCCTAATATTGTGTTGGTCCCCCTTTTGCTGCCAAAATGGCTCTGACCCGTCATGCACTGTGTATTCTGACACCTTTCTTCTTAAATTCTTCAGCAAGTTGTTGGATCGGATCACACGGGCCAGGCTTCGCTCCCCACGTGCATCAATGAGCCTTAGCCGCCCATGACCCTGTTGCCAGTTCACCACTGTTCCTTCCTTGGACCATATTTAATAGATACTGACCACTGCAGCCCAGGAACACCCCACAAAAGCTGCAGTTGTTCTGATCCAGTCGTCTAGTCATCACAATTTGGCCCTTGTCAAACTCCAACAAATCCTTACGCTTGTCCATTTTTCCTGCTTCAACTTTGAGGACAAAATGTTCACATGCTGCCTAATATATCTCACCCACTAACAGGTGCCATGATGAGATCATCAGTGTCATTCACTTCACCTGGCAGTGCTCATAATGTTATGCCTGATTGGTGTATACTGAATGTTAGAAATCTGTACACACACATGCTATTAAACAAATAGCACATCTCATATTCCATTACTGTTGACAAATTTTCACAAATTTCTGTGAACTTCATCTCCTACACACGCATACACACGGCTCAAACAAGCATCATTTCATCAGCAAAGAATTTTTATTTGTCGTTGAAAGGAAGTCGGTGGAGTGTTACAGCAGAATGATGTTGACTGAACAGCTGCCTTTTTCATGGGATCATGGTACAGAAAAGACCTAAACTGACGGCAAAACTGAAACTGATTTTAAAGGTAGTAGAAAATTGTATTGCTCCCAGGTGGTGAATATGACAAGGGTTTTAAACCAAAACCTGAAGACGAAGTTCATGCATCGAGGCTATGTGTGACAAATGTCACTGTTTTTCTTTCCTGCTTGTTCTTCTCTAGAGAAAATGAAACGTTATGTTAATAACACAGCATACAGTGATCAAAACAGGTACAATGTACATTCGACAGGATGGCTGTAAACTGTAACAGACATACACTTTTAAAAATCTTATGGAAACAAGATGGAGATTAATGAGATTAGGCTGTTCTGGGAGATGATTGATGTCTTATGCATATTCAGATACAAATCATACAAAAGGCTGAAAGAAACATTTCTCTTGAGGAGGAATTCAAATTACTGAGAGAAAGGTTACAAAGCATCTTAAATACTGTTTCTATGTTCTTATGGCCTTTGTCAAATAAGGACCATATGAGACAAGAAAAAGAAAAACGACACAGAAGAAATATCCCACTGGATAACTGCATTCAAGATTTGTTTAAATAAGCCTGTTATAATTGAATCAATTCTATATTCCTATATATAAATATATTTCTATATATTTCTGTATTTCATGTTTAAAAATAAGTATTTAACCCTGGGTGGGTGAGCTTTACGTTGAATCTAATGTATTTTCCAGTTACACTCAAATTTCTTTCTGCGAACTTCTAGTAGGACAGTCAAACTCGGACAGATACCAAATCTCCCATCGCTTCTTGCGGAGGTATCCGAGGCGCCGGCTTAAAACAGGTTAATGTAGTATCCTTTAAAAAATAATGACGCTCAATATATGTGCTAACTTTTCTAATTTAAGAGCAAAGTGTCAAAGTATCAGTATCCTTTAGGATAATAGTGGCTGTGTGCTTTGTCAACCTTCGAGCATCTCTGTAAGAATGATCTACAATAATTTAGTATGTACATTGAACTGGTTTTGTATTTTACATGCTCCTAATAATAATAATAATACTACTAAGAATATTAATAATAAAATAATAATAATACACATCAGTAATGTTTAAGGGGAGTGGTGAAATGTTTCATAGCACCTTTTTTTTGTGTCAATGGTCCACATAATGTGTCTGTATATACTGCAAATAATCCAAGTTTCAGCTTGAACAATTGAAATGAAATCGTAGCCCAGAAACTGGAGCCAAAAGTAAATAAATCCATTACCGAAGACCTGAAAGAAAGGTGAGAAAATCCATGAAACAAAGTTCCTGAATAAACTTGTGGTGAATTTGCTGGTCTTCTGTCAAATTATGGCAATACATACTGTAAATAACCTCAATAAGTAACACTGTATGCTCATGTTGTGTTCATAAGCATATTAGGAACAGGTTTTTTGGTTGGTTTAATTATGCCTTTTCTTAACATGCCATTTAAAACAGGTCTGCACCAAAAAAAGGAGCTTTCACTAACTAGGCCTAATGCAGCTAACTAGCTAACTAGCTAGATAAAAGTCGTTTATCTTAGCTTAGCTAGCTCTGGGTATGCTTTACAGATTTCTTCTTTTTTTTAACATTTTATTTACGCCATGTTTGTCAGTCACACAACTTTATTCGCGATAGGTGTTTTAGTATTAAAGTTCATCATGCATATCCTTTCAAAGTTGTCAAACGCGTGGATGGACCCAAAAGCCCGGTTCTGGGGGGGATCCGAAAATCAGTCGTCGTCCACGTCGTCTCCCTCGGACTCTTCGTCCGCTCTCCTCTCGTACATTTTATCTCTCTGCCTTTCCTGGATCTCCTTCATCTCCTCGGCGTAGCGACAAAAAGCTCCCCCGAACTTGCTCCAAGCTTTAAACGGCACCGTGATCGAGTTCCGGTAGCTGGGCTTCACCTCGCTGACCCGCAGAAACACGCCGTACTTGTTGGCGCCAACGTCGAAGAAGAAGCGCTTCGAGTCCACGGTGATGGACGTGCCCTCGGGTAGCTCGCTGTAGCCGCCGGCGCCGCATCCAGGCCCGGCTAGCTCGTCATCGTCGCCGCCGTAGTCGTCTATAAGCTTGGCCAAGGCGTCGCGGAACTCGATTAATCCCTGAGCTGGGAGAGCGATGGTTTGTCCGGATTGCATGGACGCCCCAGGGGCCACTCCCCCTCCGATTCCAAACCCCGCGCCGCGGTTAACGGTCTGCCGGATCCTGAGGAATCTCCCGCGCTGGTTCTCCTTCAGATCGAGGTAGTATTTTCGATTTTCCCTCACCAAGAACTCGCTCTTCAAGGCCCGTCTTGGCCCGCCGTCCTCACCGCCTGATGACTGTGCGATCTGTTCCGGCGTGCTAGGCCCCAGCTGGGCGTAGTGCTCGATGAAGTCGCCCAAGTAGTCGCGGAATTCCGCCGCCACGGACATGGACAGCGTTAGCCGACTTTTGGAGCCCCCAGCGCCGACCTCGGCGATCTTCACGAACCGGCCCTTCGAGTTCTGCTTCACGTCCAAGTAGAAACGCTTGTTCTGGATGTCCAGGCGTTTGGAGGCCAGCTCCTGGGTCTCTTCTTGATCCCGCTGGAAATGGGGGAATCCGCTGCCTCCTCCACCTCCACCACCGCTGCTTCCACCGCGCTCACTCCCACTATCCCCATCCGCCATCTTCACCATCACCAGCAGCTGCTTCTCTGCGTTCTAGCACTCTACCGCTTAGTCATTTTTCCCACCTGTATACCGACAAAAACCCGCCTCCTACCCTGAGATTGACTTGTAGTTTTTAGTGGTAAAATAATAAAAAAGCAAACATTGGTTAAAAAAAATTAAAAGTATTAATTATGATTTGGTTAAACCCGGCTGTAAAAAATGTTGTTATTGCCTCCGCGATGTGTCTCAGATGCGCTTGAAGTTGCCGAGGTTGCTACGGCGACGTGAACGACTTCTACATTGTCCAATCGATTCACGTATACATAAAACACTGAACCAATCCTAGAGGACGAGGCGGGGTTTGTTGGAATACGAGTGGGAAAAATAACCTTCGCGACCTTATCCGAGTATGTATTCCCTATAACCTGATTGGACTAGGAGCTTGCCCGTTAAGTCAAACTTAGATTTTTTTATTGGTCGATTTGCGACGTCAATCAAACTCTTAGTCCCGCCTCACTCTGTTGTCAATTGTGTTTACTCGCGGATTGGGTTTTCACCGTTTTGTGAAAAGTTATTAATATTTGGACCTACAAAACTGTAAAAAGACCCGTGAAATACAGCTTGTCCAGTTGAGCACCTGTAATTTTATTAATAACTATTTTAAAGTATAAGGACTATCTATTTAAACTTCTATCTACTATCTATTTAAACTAATATATATATATATATATATTAGTCGTAGAGGGAGAAGAAAAGTTTTGAGTCCATTTCATTTCCATAGTTGTATTAAGTCCCGCCTTCACTCTGTATGTGCAAAATACCGTTCTTCGGTGGGGGATGGGGGGAAAGCGTTCAGCAACCTTCGATGTCATTGGCTACTCGTAGAATTCGAATCAACAACGGCGTACGTGATTGGCCAAAGTCTCTGCTCGTTTACCTTGAAGTGTTTCTCTTCTAAAGGGGGGTTTATTGTTCCTCTCTGTTTGAGGCCAAATTGATTTAGCTTAGTCCTCTCGGATCTGCGTCTCAAACAACCAACACTTACAATGGTACGGTTTTTCTTTTATTTCCCTTGGCTTTATTGCACCTATACCATTTTTTGGCGTTCAGTTGAATGTAGCTTGCGTTTGACGGTATTATCTATCTGAATGAGTAAACGGCGATTTTTTTGTGCTAATCCGTTAGCTTAGCTTCATCGTTGTCTCCGCGCGCTAACAGCTTCGGAAAACAGCGTGTTTGTTTGTTTTAGTAGAATTTGCAACTTTCTTTTTCGAAGGTTGATGTGATGTCGGAGTTTTTCTTCTTCTTTTTTTTTTTTATTACCGATGGTCATTTGGCGTGGTCTGAAATTGCACCTTGTTGACTGTAAAGAGGATATTTTTGGTTGAGATTAGTAATCTTTAACTCGGAAGCTACTACCCGTAACACAGCTCTGGTTTGGATTGTTTACCTTTCATGGCTGCTGATTTATCTCGCTAGGTTAGCTGGGTGACGTTACATAGAAATCGCTTTCCAGAAAAGATGCAAAAGTGTTTTATTCTAGACGAACGAGATGAGTTTTGAAATCGTGTGGATATTTTTTTTTTTGCGGTTGTTTTGGATTGTATGTGTTAACTAGGTTTAGTTTACCAGCTTGTTACTTCATTCATTGAGATCCAGGAAGCTGTTTGTAAAACCGGCTTAATTAAAATGCTATACATATAGATATTAATTGGATATGACCTAAAGTCAGTTTATCTATCTGTCTTTGGGCATATGTGTCGATGGAAATGGCACGGCACGTTACTAAAGAGAAAATCTTTGAGAAAATGTTTCACAGTACACGGTTTACATACGTTTCACGACTTTTTCATGATGCAGTGTTTACGCTACGTGCATTGATTGGCTCGTAGATAACTAAAATCCTTCCCTGTGGAGTTGGGAAAAGTTGATTTATTTAATTTTTCATACCGTAAACATGTTATATCGGGTGTGTCAAGTTGTTAAAGTCGAGATCGTGGCTTCGGTTCACTTTGGAGTCGATTTCAAAATGAGTCGGTTCTCTGTTTCCTGGCATTACGGATTATGAGTCAAGTTCAAAACCTGGGAGTCGATTCCGCACTTGATTCAGCGCGCACGCAAGGCAAACTAAATTGATTTAGCATCGAGACTGGCAGAGAAATTTATTTTGCCTTTCATTAAAAATTTATTCTGATAACTGGCCATTTCTTATTATTACAGTATTTCCTATATCCAGCATCCACTATTTAGTAATTAAGAGCTATAACACTTAAGTATGTATCATATATACAGAATGACACAGTTATGGGTGAAAGTGTGAGACCGTACATACTTCCTTAAAGTTGAAAGGCCATGCCAACTTTCCTTACGATATTTTTATAAGCATATTTTAATCTCTGATTCATATGTCTGAATAAACGTACGTTTGCTCACTCTGTAGCTAAAACTCTGTGTATTTTATTAAATCCTAGGCTGGTGGCAAAGCAGGAAAGGACAGCGGCAAAGCCAAGGCGAAAGCAGTGTCTCGCTCTCAAAGGGCTGGACTTCAGGTAAGTGCCAATATTAGTACTAATATTCACTAAGTCGTCAGTGTTCTAAATTTTGACTGCGAAAATAAAGGCTGAATGAAAACTGCTCAGTTTTCAGAGACTCGGTCAACAGTTTTCATACTTATCGCTAATTTTACATTGTGAGAAAATGCCATTTTCTTTTACAGTAAAATTGTATATTACTAAAACGAGCTTTATATACCTGAACCCAAAAGGTCATTACAAGCATGTTAGTCTCTTTCAGGGCAGAAGAGCAGGTTTGTCAAGGTCACATTTGAGCTAGATCATGTTGCAGTCATTTCTCAGTTTTGTTTTGACTTATGACCACGCTAGCTTGACTATGTACATCTTCCCAAAAGCACATGTCACTGTATCAATAAACCATGGAGTGATGGCTACATTTCCTGTGTTTTCATTAGTGAAATTTATGATTTTTTTTCTTTTCTCCCTACAATAGTAAATAATGGCTCTTTTTTGACTGTGTAGTTTCCTGTGGGTCGAATCCACAGGCATCTGAAGACCCGCACCACCAGTCATGGGCGAGTGGGAGCTACAGCAGCTGTGTACAGCGCTGCCATTCTTGAATATCTCACAGCTGAGGTAAAGGCAGTTTACTCATCAGAGTCCGGTGGAACTATTGTGTTATCATTCCTTTCCAACTCAACGACTACCAAGTGTCAGGTTTAACACAAACTGATCTGGCTCAGCCATACAGTCTTGGCGTATGGATAAAGCAGATAAATTCCTCATTTTCAACGCTTTGTATTTTGTAATGTTGTAATACTAATATAATACTATACAAAAAGTCTCGATTTGCATGTCTTTTTAGATCTTGTGCACTTAAGTTCTGTAGAAGTAAAAAAACAAATAGGTGATATAGCACCATTATTGCACCAGGTGACCAAGTAAATGCATTTTGGAAATCTTACCGTCCATGCTCTCTCTTAAGAGAGTCTGAAAGATACCCTGCGGCCGTCAAATCTTGTTTTGTAGCGAATATCTCAAAATTAAGTCTGGCAAAACAGACATTGTGTGTGACTTACAGAGCCATTTCTGCTGTAAGATTTATTGGTTTGGAGACGGTGATAATGGAGTGTATTGTGTGTGTATGTGTGTGTGAGAAATGTTTGCGCCACTGTGACTGTTTCCTGCTCAAAGACCATTGGTGGAATTGTTTTGTTTGGGTGTGTGTGCTAGGTTTAAACTTTGTGTGTGTAACATTGCTTCACCAGTAGGATAAGTTCCTCATTTCCATATGCGCTAAATGGGAACATTTGATTGACAGTGGTTGTTTCTAACCAGGTGCTGGAGTTGGCAGGAAACGCCTCCAAAGATCTGAAGGTGAAGCGTATCACTCCCCGCCATCTACAACTGGCCATTCGTGGAGACGAGGAGTTGGACTCCCTCATCAAGGCTACCATCGCTGGTGGTGGTGAGTTGGGACACTTTCTTTACTTCTGTGTTGTAAATGTGCTAAGTGATTGGCTTGCTATGAAAAGCAAAGGATGATGCATAGATACATTTTATTTCTGAACTCGGTCTGGACTCGATTGACAATAACTGTGTGTTTTTGCAGGTGTGATCCCTCACATCCACAAGTCCCTGATTGGCAAGAAGGGCCAGCAGAAGACGGCATAAACACCATCATCGTGGTTGGCTGGACTCAAGGACTTGTGTTCGGACTGTGATAAACAGATAAACTTGCATTCATTTGTTCATCCGTTCTTTTTCTATTTTTGTTTTTTGTTTTATTTTTTTAAATTAATGCTCATGTTGTATTAGCTAACCCTGAGTAATTTGTTAGTTTATCATCTATGAAATTAGTTTAAAACCAGATCCCTGTATTCAAAGCTATTTTAGAGAGAGATGCAGGAATTGTGATTTTTGTCCTGTTATGAAAGTGAATTTGTTTGATTGGCCAGAGTTATGGAAGTGTTTTATACTGAAAAATGGAACTGATAAAAACACATTTTTTACAAAACAAAAAATGTCCTGTCTTTTTCTTTCCCTTCAATTTTCATGTTATTCCAGGCACGGTACACACTGCTGAATAATCTATAAAAATCAGCTCACTCACTTGCTATTCAGTAACTGCTTTGGTGGATCCAGAGTTGTTGTTTTTTTCTACAATGCCTTTTAACATCTTGGAGATGAAGAGGATGTTCGATTATTGGCACTTAGACAGCTGCCCAGACTCAAGGTCCGGTTTCTAATCAGTGCTTTAATGATTCCTTTTACAAATAATTTGGATGCACATCTAAAAGATTTGAGTTATGCATGATATTTGGAATAAAGGTTTGATTGCTTTTGTTTGTAATTTGTTTCAGGATGTAGTACTCGAGCTGATTTCGAAGAGAAAACGAGTTTGGTTGCTGTAAAAGGTTCTGACTGCTCTTGAGATTGTATTGTTCTTTACATAGTTAATTAGCACTTTTTCCTCTCTTGCTCCTGTTGCCTGTGGCTTGCTCAGTAGCGCTCTATAATTACGCAGGGATTTTTGTTAATAGTTTTGCGACAATTGACTTGTTGAAGTGCGATATAATTAAAAGTGTGTCTAACATGCCCTGTGATGGATTGATGCCTCCTCCGGTGGTAGAGTGGTTAGGGTTCACCACCTCACAGCTCATGAAGTGCACTCAGTGTTCCTGGGATAAGCTCTAAAGCCACAGTGGTTACTGAAGATGAATGTATGATCACTGATAGTAAGTATGAACTGGACTGGAAGAGATGGTCCTTTACACTTGACAGGAGATTTTGAGACAAAATCTGTCATTTCCTGGTGATTTGACATTATCATTTTCATAATTACTCACTGATCAGGCATAGCACTATGACCATCTGCCTAATATTGTGTTGGCCCCCTTTTTGCTTTCAAAACAGCCCTGACCCTTCGAAGCATGGACTCCACTAGATCCCTGAACATATGCTGTGGTATCTGGCACCAAGATGTTAGTGGCAGATCCTTTACGTCGAGTAAGTTGCGAGGTGGGGCCTATGACACAGGCAAGTGTTTTGAGTGAGTTTGACAAAGGCTAAATTGTGATGGCTAGATGACTGGATTAGAGCATCTCTAAAACTGGGCCCCACCTCGCAACTTTTGATAGATACTGTCCACTGCAGACCGGAAACATCCCACAAGAGCTGCAGTTTTGGAGATGCTCTGATCCAGTCACAATTTGCCCCTTGTCCTTACGCTTGCCCATTTTTCCTGCTTCTAACACATCAACTTTGAGGACAAAATGTTCACTTGCTGCCTAACATATCCCTATCGCTTCTTGAGAAAGAAAAATCAGGGTGATTTGGTTTGGGAAAATGATTAGCTCTTGAAAGGAACTGAATGATATGAAACGATATTACTATGAGCATTTCATTTTGAATCCTAAATGATGATTGTGCACATCTGTATTGTATGATATGTGTTGTATTCAGACAGAACATATTGTTTTAAAGGGTTTAAAATAGAAGCTTCTAATCAAAACGCTAGACCGTACAGATTCATTATACAAATGGCAAATAATGAAAAATCCAGCTATTTACTAGAACGATGATGGAGCTCAGTCATACACTTGTACAAACCTTTGTAAAGTACACCAAATTACAAGCTACATGATGTTTGTCTGGTTGGAAATGTGAGTACTCCCATATTTTACTCATATATCCCTCAGCAGCTGTTTTTTTATTTTATTTACAATTTTATGTATTAACGTTTTTAACATACAGTAGGGCTCAACAATCATATCCACAAAGTGCCGGAGTAGCTGCTGGTTTTCATTAAAAACCAAGCAGCTCGTCTGTGGATAAGATTCATAAACCCTGATCTACAGCCTGAGTCCATTAATCCAGAGCCCTGAATTTGAAGATCAGGTTTGTTGCAGTTCTGCATAACCAACACCAGGAGGAACCTTCGAGCAAGGAGTACAGTCTTCCAGTTTTCCACGTTTGTGCTCTTGTTATTTGTCTTGTTCAGCTCAGTTCTTGGACTTGCTTGGAATTAACCCAGATGTTAATCAAATCTCAGTCACATAACAAATAGCGTGTAGAGTTCTGAGCAGGCAGGATGGCAAGTTTCATGGCAAGTTTCGAAAACTTTTATCAGCACCAGTCAAAGTTCTGGCCCGTCATCCTGAAAAAGATCTGATTGGGCAACCTGAGGAATCGACAGAGCTTTTGGAAAGCCTCGTTGCTGAGAGGTGCGTGCGGCCTTCCTTTCGATTCATCCAGGCACTTGTCGTGTCCTGCAGAAAGCAGGCAGTAAAACCCTTTAGTGGTGTTGAAGTAGAAGTTGTCTGGCATTATCCGCGGTGGAAGTTCCAGGAATTTCTCTGCTTTCTGGAGTTCTGGGAATGGGTCCCGGATTAACGCTTCTCCATCAACAATGTGGATCTGCTCCCTGGGGAAAAGTGCCAGCCACCTGGCCAGATGTTGGTGGTAAAGGCTTCTTTGGAGGGCCTTGTAGTTGGGGTTGATATGTCCTCGGCGTAGGAGCAATTCCTCCAGAGGCTGGTATGGCTTGTTCTGCTGGATGCGGTTGTGTAGAACCTGCGTGTAGTCCGAGACAAGCCTCTCGGCCGGGTCGCGGACGATCAGAAGAAGCTTCACTGCCGGATTCACGGACCACATTCTAGCTGGAACCACTGGTGCTGTGAAATAACCTGGAGTCTTTTCCACGGTCACCTGCCCGGCAAGGGTGAGAGGCATCTGCGCACGATACCAGTCCAAACCCTTCTGGAAGTTTTCATCCATGTTGAAGTAATGCACTTCGGCCTTGGCCACCTCCACATCTGGGTGAAGGTTCAGCATCTCCAGCAGGGCTCTGGTGCCGCCCTTGCGTACCCCGATGATGATGGCACCAGGTATGCGTCGTGAGGTGCTGCTGTTGGTGGTCTCATTTGGGTTCACAGAGATCACAGGGATGGTGGAAGATCTGAGCTCCCGAAGGCACACGTACAGCTGGGCCTGGAGCACCAGCAATAGGATCAATGCCAGGAGAAGAGTCCAGAACATGGTGACACTTCAGTCAGGTCAAGGGCAGCAAGGAGACACAAACACAAACACACAGCAGTGGGAAAGAGGACACACACACAGCGGGTGGGCACACACACGCTGATACACAACAGCTGTCGACTGCCACTGCTTCAGATCTTCACTCCAGTTTTCTGAGGGGAAAAATAAACGGGAAAATATTTTAGCTTATCAGTTGAATAATCAGCTGCTATTTTGTGGTCCACTGTGATAGCAAATCTGACCTTCTGAAGTTGATTTCTAAGGTCAGGAAATAAGAAACAATATTATTTCTGTTAAATAACAAGTTTATAAAATGCTATAAAAAGAAACAAACATTCATGCTGAGAGCATGAAAGCAGCTGCACAGATGGACAATTTTTTATTTAGCAATTATTTTTATTTAGCTTTTTAACACCTTGACACAAATATTGAATGAAATATATTAGCTAAAAATGATTAAAAAAAAATTTAAATTAAAAAGAAATATTTCAATTAAAGGTAATCACACTGTTAAAAAACATCATGGTTATTAGAAATGCATTTTGGTCTATTTTAGGTATTTTAAGGCTATTATTTGGTAACTAAAAATCATTTTATGGTAGATAAATGACAACACAGATATTCAATAAAAATAAAAATGTGCAATAAAAATCACATTTCATAATAAACATTTCCAAGCAACAAGTAAGGTATTTTATGTGATATTGTGTAGCTTCATCATTTACCTCCTATCATCAATCATCAATTTGTCGAACAACCTAAAAAAAATTCAGTACCTGGTCATTAATCCGCTTCTCAAGGTGCTGAGCACAGAAAACTCTGCTTGATTCTAGGCGTTTTAGTGGAAATATTGTGCGTCTGTCGCCGTCTAGCGGTAGCTAACAGAACTACAGCGAGCTCCTTATAGCCTGTGCTGTCACATTAATCACAGGCACGTGCGTGTCATTTGTATTACTACGCGCGGTTGAATTCTCGAATCTGATTGGTCAGAAGTTGTGCATTAATTGTATATAACGAACGGCACGGAAAGTAGTTCCGGCAGTAACGGAAACAATAGGCTTATATGAATGCGTTTTTTTTTTTTTTTTTTTTTTTTAGCAACAGCTCCTACACAGGGATTTTTACATTAATTTATCATTAATTTTTTTAACATTTTATTATTTAACATGAGATGTTTATGATGAGTCTAGGTTGCTAGCGTTTGGTAAAATATGCATAAACAAAGAAGAACTAGTTCATTAAACTGTTCAGGGATCTAGATTAACTACATCTCCTTTATATTATACATTTATATATGTGTTATGCACTATTTATTGTTAAATATTACATTTCTGGTTTTAAATTTCACTTAAAACTATTATAACCTTGGCAGGACAGGACCACCTACAGGCAAATTAGCAAGTTTTTAGTCTAGGGCTAACAAATGTGCATTAATGTTATTGCATTATACACTGTCAACATGTTACAGGTTATAAAAGCAGCATATGATTAACATATAAATATGTCTAGACACAGGTTCCCATCCTTGGTGATCCTTGCTCTTAACAGACCTGTTTCAACTAACTAGTTAACCGACAGCTAACTAACTAAAGTGTGCAGGACAGGGTTCATGGGAATTCTGCAAATCTGAATCAAGCTCTGCATGATGTTCAGCCAGTGTAATTGTCAGTGAATTTGGTGTATCTTTCTGAACAGGCCGGTCACGTCGCTAAAAGCCTGACGGGGTCAGTCTCGGTGTATTCTCACCTCCCTGTTGAGTCGTGGTTATTAATTTGCTCGCTCTCTGGTCTGGAGCAGTAAGGCCGTGTAAACAAGTGCCGCTGTTCCTGACTTAATTGCTCCACTGGGAGCTGGTGTGCAGGCCTCTTGGCCTCCTTCACTTGACTCTGTCAGCCAATCATGTAGCCTTCGTGTATGAAGCTTCATTCCCATCATCATTTAGTGCTACAAGCGTCATCAACTCCGCCATTATGGACAGAGCGTCCGTAACGTCTCTCACTTCTTTCCCTGGAGACAAAGTGCTTCTAAAGATGACAATTTGACAGCTGTTCCTCTGAAATATCACATCCTAGTCTGCCGTATGTAGTCACAGTTTGGGATATTAACGCCCATTTGCACTCCTGAGAAGTTTTCCCGGAGAGTTCTATCGGCTTCGGTGGTTTAATAACAGTTTTTAATGATAGCGGTGATGGGTAATTGCGGAACGAATCGTTGCTTTTTGAGCACCTCTTTTAAAGCGAGACGGCCAAATCGATCCACAAAGCATGAATAATGAAGCAAAAGTTTTGACAAAGTCGCTTTGTTTATTTTAATTGTCCCTTTTCTGACTGTTTCCATACTTTCCTCCACAGCCCTTTGAATATTAATGATTAATGCTTCGTATTTTCAGCCACTTTTATATTATTCCTGATTATTATTTCTAAATATTAAACCTTATGGTATTCACCATTCCGAATATCTCACCTAATGCTAAAACTTTATATAAATATACAGCTGTAGGGTGCTTCTCAGAATGTTTGCTCGAAACTCCCCATTAGACATTACTATTCATAAGAAGTTCACCAAAAATCGTTAATATTTATTGCTTGTCTTACATAAGCTCCGAAATACAGCTGGCCTGAGAGACAACATTTGAGAACATGAAGTAAAACAATGTCCAACTCTGAGGGAGGTTTGGCAAGACGTTTCATTGTTTTAAGCTTACTAAAATTTATCAACGGAAGAAAATAAATCCTAGACATCAACAGTAGGAAATAAAGCGTGGTGTTAAATTAACTCGCTCCACAGGATTACACTGATTCATTATTTAATGTACTGAAGTACTGAGCTAAATCAGAAGTTTGTTATTATACTGTTTGCAGTGCTGCCCTGAAGGAAATGTGCTGTACTCTGGGCTTAAAAATGTTGGAACAGCTGAACTGAAACTCAATCCACTGCATATATGGATGCTTGATTTTCTTCAGGGAATTGCCTTGAATGAAAAGAACCATTTGTCTGGTAGCAATTCTGCTAGTCATGTGGTAGAAGTGTTGTGTTTTCAGTCACTCTGCACTGAAAATCCTCTAAAACCAACCACTCATTTCTATTCATTTCCTTATAAAATTCAAACAGCACCACGGAGACCTTATATTAGTGCTGAATGTCTAAATAGATTATTAAATGCAATGCAATACGCAAGCGCTCAAATGATGTACCGTGAAAGTATTTTTATTTATTTATTTTAAAGACTTCTGATTTGTCTAGTTGTGTGAGATGCAGAAATGGAGCCGATTGCGGTGCAGTTCAGTTCTTTCTGTGTAGTTGTAGTTCCTGCTGCTTTCAGGTCGTCCTGCAACTCCTTTTGAGCTTCTCTCTTCCCTCACTTCCCTTCCCTAAGAGTATGTTGTTGAAATCCTGCATGACATGTCTGTCCATGAGCTTTCCACGTGCATATTATTATCAGGCCGCTTGTACTGACTGAGATGTTTTTGCTTTCAATAATATAGTGGCTTATAATAAAGATCAGTTATATAGTCCCAGAGAATGTCAAGAAGCTTCTTCAATGTTAAAAACATACTTTTTGCCCCTGAAACATATCTTTCTTTGTGCTTACGAATATTTACTTTTTGGTTCAAATATATAAGTACAAAAAAGACCAGTGACATTACATATGTAAGTGGATATATGCAGTGGAGGTATATTAAATAAGAAAAAATAAGAGTGTCTAAATTCTTAGTGTTACTGCATTTTATACCGTACATAAACAGTCATATTATGCTGATCAGGCATAACATTATGACCACCTGCTTAATATTGTGTTGGTCCCCCTTTTGCTGCCAAAACAGCCCTGAGCCATTGAGGCATGGACTCCACTAGATCCCTGAAGGTGTGCTGTGGTATCTGGCCGTAAAGAACTTACAGGACATAAAGGATACTTTTGACAGATACCGACCACTGCAGAGCGGGAACACCCCACAGTTTTGGAGACGCTCTGAAGCTTCGTCAAACTCGCTCAAATCCTTACGCTTGCCCATTTTTCCTGTTTCTAACACATCAACTTTGAGGACAAAATGTTGACTTGCTGTCTAATATATCCCACCCACTAACAGGTGCCATGATGAGGAGATCATTCACAGTGGTTATTCACGTCATCTGTCCGTGGTCATAATATTATGCCTGATTGGTGTATATTCATAGCACCGGATTCATATTCATATCATCACTGTATTGTATTTATATGCTATAATTTTTAGATATTTTGTCTGTTCATTTTTTCTCTCTTCTATACAGCTAATTCCATAGTATTTCATTTCATTTTAAAATTCCATTTAATTTATTATTCCATTCTATTCCTTATTTTATGTTTCAAATTTGACTCTATTTTTTAATATATCCAGTCATAAAAAGCATTTCATCGCATCTCGAATTTTAAGTTATTATTTGTAAACTCGCCTGCTGCATTGCGTTCGTGATTAAACCAAATATACAACACTGTTTGGATCATGACTGTGAAAAATAAATAAATAAAAACCTTCCACAAGTAGTGCACTACATAGTGAATAGCCTGTAGTCTTCAAGGCAATGTTTGGGAAGCAGTTGTACAGTACAGTATTTCAGCATTATTGAGATTGGGGTAGTTTTACATGGGGAGGAGAGGTAAGGTAGTAATTATTGACGAATCTCTGGGATTTTTACTTTTGTCTTAACTTTTAGATCAGTATCTGGAGTATTCTGGAAAAATGTTTTTATTCTGCTCTTAAAGTAGCAGAAGATATAAATCCAGGTAATGTGCAAAAAAAAAAGATGTAAATGTTGAGTAGGGATGAACCAATTTTAAAGTAGACGATATTTAAAACGAAGTATTGTGTTCCCTAGCATCGGTTGCCTACACATTACGTGCATGGAATCATCAAGCACAAGCCCTACAGGAAGCTGTTAGAATAACGGCCAAAGCAATCAGTTTGCATTAAAGATATGAGGCGTATGTAGCATGCCTCGATGAACATCTGGTGTGACGACCCTGTGTAAGTACAAGTGAGGACACTCAAATCTCTGGCATTTTCAGAGACGGTCCTATCCGAATAAATATAACATTAATAATAATAATAATAAAAAAAAAGATTACATCAGGCATCTTGTCTTTCTGGCGTTTTGTCATTGATTCTGAGAATCCTTAACTGCGGATGTCATTCTGGGAAATGAATTAAAGTAATGAAATGAACGAAAACCCCCCTGTAGTCTGAAATAATTTCATCTATAAAATAACTACATTTTCCCCTATGCTGATGTCATCTGTTTAACGGTGGGTCAGAAAAAACAGGACGTTAACCTACTGCAAAACTGTCATCCTAACAGATAGCAGGGAATAAAGAATGCAAATAGTCTTGCGTAATTTATTTGCTTTTGCCCTTGCATTAGCAATTAGACCTGGATTTAAGCATTAACAGGGGGAGTTTAACCACACGGATCAGCCATAACATTAAAACCACTGATGGTGAATAATGTTGATTAAGAGGGTGGGATGAATCAGGCAGCAAGTGAACAGGAAGTTCTCAAACTTCATGTGTTGGAAGCAAGAAAAGTGGGTAAGTGTAAGGATCTGAGCGACTTTGACAAGGGTTAGATAGATGACTGGGTCGGAGTGTGTCCGAGAAACAGCAGGGTGTGTGGGGTGTTCTTGGGATGCAGTAGTTATTCAATTCAATTTTATTTGTATAGCACTTTTAACAACGGCCAGTGGTGGTTCAATTGGTTAAGGCTCTGGGCTGTTGATCAGAGGATCGGGGTTCAAGCCCCAGCACTACCAAGCTCCACTGTTGGGCCCTTGAGCAAGGCCCTTAACCCCTCTGCTCCAGGGGTGCTGTATCATAGCTGCCCCTGCGTTCTCACCCCAACATCCTCAGGTGGGATATGAGAAGAAACAAATTCCACTGTGTGAATAATAAAAGCTTCTTGCCCTCAGTTCTTCTAACAATGGACATTGTCTCAATGCAGTGTTAAAGAATATAAGAAATGTAGTACAAAAAGTTCATGATTGATATTACAGTTATATTTAATTGTATTTGTATTCATGCCTAATGAGCAAGAATAAGGACAATGTGGCAAGGAAAAACCACCTTAGATGGTTAGAACCTACCAAAACTGGTCAAAGGAAGGACCAACGATAGACATAATAATGTGTGTGTGGTCCAAGAGATAATGTAGTACAAAGTTGCCAAGTATGATCCATGGAGACCCAACCTGCTTTAAAGGATCTACTGCTAATGACACGGTGCCAGATACCACAGCACACCTTCAGAGGTTTGTTTTGGAGTCCATGCCTCAGAGCTTTCTAGTGACACCAGGAGGAGCTACACTATATTAATCAGGTGGTTTTAATGTTATGGCTCATGTTAGCCATTGTATTAAAACCACCCGAAAATGTTATGGCTAGTTGCTATTTCAGCCGTAACATTAAAACCACCTACCTAATATTGTGCACATTTCCTTTGCATCTCCTTGTGTGTCGTCTCTAGTACACAGACACTTTCACACGAAGCCTCTTCCTCCATCTACAACTTTTTCTTTACCTTCGCTCAGGTTGTGAGATTGTCTCCAAATAACAGAAACATCACATCTTCAGTGTGACACACAATTACCCAGACTTCATTACACACTGCTGACTCTGTAATTGTATTTAAAGCCTTAATTATGCTGAATGAGTTCGATGGGTTACAGATGGAAGTGAGCTCAGCTTCTTTGCTAAATGACCCTTGAAAAGAAACGTGGCAGATAAGTTTTTGTTTTATTTTTCTTCTTCTCTCCACTCTAAGTCAGTTTTAGCACTTCGATTTGCCATTGAGTTTGAACAATGTGTCTTACAAATTTAAGGCTATCAATGGAGCATGAAGTCATCATCCTGACTCTGATGCTGCCCAGATGGTGGAATCTGCCAGAAACACCAGTGTGTTCATTCTGAGGGGGGTTAAAATAATCAATGTTTTATTGAGGTTCTTGTTTGTTGATTTAGGCTAAACCATCTCAGGAGACCTTCTTTAGACTAAATGCTATGTTTCAGGAATAATTTCAGTCCACACCTTTGTTTGGCTTAACTGGTAAAACATCAAGTGCAAGAAATTTGTGGTAACCGGTTGCTATTAACTTATAAATTGCATTCTACACTATGCACCTAAAAGTCTAGTACTGGTTATAACGGGCTGCTATTGTCTCAAGCCACGCTCGGGTCAATCTCAGGTGTTTAAAGTGCAATAATCATTTCCTGGAGTTTCCCGATCACACATTTTGCTCGCTTTAAGTTCCAAGTTGTCAAGCTGTGAAACATTACAATTGTCTCTGTGTGAGCGCAATATTTATTTTGTTATTAGTACAGAAATAATTTTCCTAACATTCTTATCAACCACATAAGTCTTCAGTTATATATATAAACTGAAGAACACAGTATGTGCTCAGAAAGAAAGCAATCAATATGATGTCATGTATAAGTCTTGTATGAAAAGAAGCAAGAGATCCTGATAACAACCTGGGCTGAGCGTCAAGATAGCAAAACTGGCTGTTGGATGGATGTCAGTACTTTCTCTGCTGTCAATCAGGGTAATACTAGCCAATCACAGCTGTCTGTGAGCTCCTGTATTCAGAAGAGGGAGGACAGCGCTCTCCTCTGCCCTGTGAAGCAGCATCAGTCTTTTTAAAAACTTTGTGCAAAAGCTTCAGAGGACATGTTTGTTGAGAAAAGTTGAACTTTATGCAAATATGCAGAGACTTATGGAGTGCAGCGACTACCAATGAGAGTGAAGACAGTAGAGAGCAAGTGATCCGTGGCAAAGAGCACATGCTGCTTTTCCTTTATCTCGTATATGTACGCTGTAAATCTCCCTCCAAAATGTTCCCTTATAGCAGCAAGAAAACTGATTTAGTTGCTAGTTGCTCCACCTACTCCTAAAAGTTATTACCAGGAACACTTGGTGAATTCGTAGTACAGCGGCCGGAGAGTTGCGGAGATAAAATCTGAGTATGTGCGAACGTAGCATTAGTTTTTTTAGCCTTCCCAGATTCAGCTAATTATTGCATAATGTAATCGTCCATAAAATGAACCGTATGCAGGCATTAGGACACAGACTGGGAGTCGGACCGGGTTCCCACAGGACACATACAGATACAGACTGAACAGATGCAGATAATGGCATTGTGTTACACCTCCAACACACACAAACAGACTTCCGAGTTCAGAAGCTTAGAGTCACAAGATAGATGTCGTCTCACTGTCTGTCCCTTCATCACACCTTCCTCCTTTTCTCACTGTTTTCCACACTGAGATGAAATCAAATAAAACCGACCGCATGGCCTACAACCGGAAGGCTGCATTGATTCTCTGCATGCAATTAACACGAAACAAAGACCTGAAATCTACAGTTCAGGTCATTCTGATGCTGTAGGTGTTTGCAGATTTTTTTCCAGACGTTGTTTAATGAATTGATTGATTTCCCAATAGAAATAAAATTTCATTTTTTTTAAAAACGGTGCTTATAGGAACTAAGTGTAGGTGATTTGGAAAAGCTGAGCGATGAGCGATGAGCAATGTGGGTGTCTTTATCAGACACCAGCAGACCTGTTCTTACACATACACATACTCTCCCCCCACTGAGAACACAGAGTGTATCTCTGATACACACTCTACCTTGTCACACTGAGTAGTTTAATCCTCTTCCCTAAATACCACTACTCACCAGAAAAGAAGCTCAGTGACTGCTCTCTCTCTCTCTCTCTCTCTCTCTCTCTCTCTCACTCTCTCTCACACACACACACACACACACACATTTTTGTTGTCCTTGTCCTTCCTTAAATACTTCTGCTGACTTTTTTGCTTCAGAGTGACTCTGTTCTGGTTTCAGGGTCTAGCAACCTTAACAGGATGTTATATGGACACACACACACACACGAATTTGTACTACATTTATTTATTTGTCCTCTTGTAATGGACAACATCCATTAAACCAAAGGCAAGCAGTTACCTAGGAGCCTGGATTAGATGTTATAAGAGTCTATTGCTCATGTTATTGTTTTTTATTTATTTCTTTATTTATTTTTAATGATAGTTGAATTGCTCTGAAGCAGAAGTAGAGCTAACACTACACCACTCTTCTCCGACGTTTTCTCATTCTCATCTTCCGGCTCAGAGATGCGAACTGAACTGCATATTACAAAACAAATGAAACTGTGGCTTATGATGCTACAGTGCCTATGACGGTCTAATGGAAAAGCGTTTCGTAATGGATAAATAATTTTTGTGCGGTCGGTGTAAACAGTCGAGAATTAAAAGCTGAGGAATCTGGAAATGTTGGCTCCAAAGACAGCTGCACTGATAGGGGTTGTAATGGAATGTAATTGTGGATTAAACACAAAGTGGCTCACATGATAAAGCTTCTTTATCTGCCTAGAGGGCAGGAACATAGTGTACACACACACACAAACACACACACACACTCACGGTTTCTCTTCCTCCCATTGACATAAACCTTAAACTTAACCAATAGTAAACCTTTGGGCTGTTTTTAGTTTTCAAGAGAAAATAAAAACTACATTTCAATTTGTACTCATGCAGATCAGCGGAATGTCCCCACAAGGTCAAACTCTGCCGGATATTCCTATCCTATCCACCAAGCTGTAACCTGCCCACACAAGCAGTTGGTGATGCCTTCGATGTTTCCAGTAAGCCTCCAAGACATTTTAAGGCCAACTTCTCTCCTCTCGTCACACAATAAACGGAGGATTATAGTGCATGTGTGGGACCTTAGAGATGGAGGGAAGGCAGGAGGAGGACAGAAGGAGGGAGATAATGAAAGAAAAAAGGGACGAGGTGAGAGTATAAGAGGGAGAAAGAGAGAAAGGCGGGGTATTCTGTAGATAAGACGCTCTTCTCTGTTGGAGCCTATAAAAGACCTGTCTCAGTGTACGCTCGAGACGCTGACCCGCACCGAATCTACATGGCCTTTTGCACACAGACGCCCAGCTGTGTTTCAAATTACTCTCTTTATGAAGCTCCTCACTATCCTCCCTATGCTGTCTCCCACTCCCTTTATCAGTCCCACTTTGTCAGGCGCTGTCTCTCTTCTCTCTATCTCTCCACCTCATTCATTCACCCGCGCTTGAAGATCTGGGTCATTCGCATCAAACACTCAAAAGTCCCCTTTTGCACGTTTCTTGCATCAGTAATGAGAAATTTGGCTCTGTGTTTGCATGTGTGTGTGATGTGGTGGGTGGTGGTGGGTTGTCTGTGTGTTTAGGCTGGGGGAGGGGTAACTCTGGGTAGGCTGGGTATCTAGTGCCAGGGGATGTGTGTGTGTGTGTGTGTGAGAGAGAGAGAGAGTGAGAGAGTATTGGGGGTATGCTCTAATTAATGGAGTTGTTGAGTATGGCAGAAGCTTCCTGCATGTTGCACACATGTCCGTCTGTTATCACTTGCTCAGTTTTCACACTCCTGTATGCGCCGGTTCGGTTGAGAGAGCCGGCGAGAAGAGAGACAGATTTGGAAAGTGACAGACAAATAATTCAGTTCTGTAGTAGACAAAGAAAGGAGACAGAAGATAAAACGTTACTCCGCCTCTCTGTCATCACACCAGGGGTTCCCGGGTTTTTGTATTTTTATTGCGGCTTGTGAACTCCTTCACTTTGCTCGTTCACCTTATTCACATCCAAGCCGTAGTTAAAATGATGTTTGTAATCAATGGTATATTATTTTTTATTTATTGAATTGAAAAAGAGTGTTATTTTTAATGAAAAGAGCATAATGGTTCGGGCAAAAGTCAGCAAAAAAGACAAACGTAAGACAAAATGTGAATTGCATTCATACAAATGAGACGTTTATATTTCAAGTTACTAATTTAGTAATAAAAGTCAAAAGTTTTATTTGAATTACAGTGACACAAATCCCCAGCTACACCACCACAGACCTGAAAGACAGAAACCTTTTTCTAGATCTGATTATTTCTTCATCATTTCTTCTCTCTCTCTCTCTCTCTCTCTCTCTCTCTCTCATAGTAACAAATGTACAATTACACTTCGCTCTAAAAATGTGTGTCCTGCACCAAGAACCATTATGTAAGGACGATACACACGGCTGGGTGCAAATGTCTAGTGCTTTGTGTCCGGGGCAAAATGAAGGCAAAGAAATCAAATTTAGATCTTGTGTGGTAGGTTTCAAAGATGTTCCCCAAAATTGTGGATGTAAAGATTAGAGATGGCACCAGAACAATATTCAAGACCAGAGAGTGGCAAAAAAAGAATGGTGGATTGGATAATCAGAGGGAAAAAATTCAATCCAAACCTGAAATAAATGGAAAATAATATAATAAAATTTTTATTTTGAACTGTAAATGTTTGGGGGTTTTTTTTGGATCAGAAATATTTATATATAAATATTTCTGTTCCATAAAACCCTCAAAACATTTACAGTTTATATATAAAGAGTTTTTACTGTATTTTTTGGTTTTGTGGATTTTATAATGATTGTAGATTATACTTTATTATCTGTATTACATTTGCTATGGAATTGATGAGGTTATTGATATCGACTGACACTTATGAAGAAAAACTGGTATCATGCTATCTCTAGTAAAGACATTAATACTGAAAAAAACATAACTATTCTCATATTACCACTTCTTTTCAAATCACGCTTTATGAGAAAACACTTTTGCAAACTATTCCCATTGCGTTTCCATATAAGGTAAATTTCTCCAGTTGAAAAACATCGGGTGTACAAACTCTTGCGCTTAAAAGGAAAAGTGGTATCTGAGTGGTTAAGACATGGACTCTTGAGCGAGATCCTTAACCTTCGACCAGCTCAGTTGTATAAAAATGAGATAAATGATAAATAAGTCGCTCTGGATAAGGGGCTTCTGCTACTTGAGGACACTTTTTAAGTGTAAAGATGAGAATGTTATTTTCAGACAAGGATTTCTCAGCCAGAAAGGAATAATAATTTTATAGCATTCCCGGATAATAACTGCTGAAATCTAGATGGTCAGATGATGAGGATTGCCTGGACTGTTACTTACCAGTTAAATGAAATACATAAAATCCTCAATTTGTTTCAGTTGTCAGGAATTTTTTTAAAAATAAGCACATTATATGACTAAAGCTTTGTGGATACTTGAGCATCTCACCCATTTGTTGTGAAATAACTTATTTATATCTGTATAAATAGTACTGACATACTAATCTATACAGTATACGTCATTACAATAATTGACATCACTAATGTCTTGACTGCACTTTCTTTTTTATTAAAATGGATGCATAGTTTGCATCATATTATATGAGAATTGCACTGTAAGGACTGCTCTAATTTTGCTGTACTCAGTATAGTGGCAAAAAAAGAATCTTGAATCTTGAATACAGGCTTTGTGCATAGGGGCATTGTCATGCTGGAACATCCGAACCTCTTAGTTCCAGTGAAAGGAAATAGTTTTCATATCATTTTTGTATTAGATTGAATAATGTCAGAAATGAAAACAGTTCCTGGTAAACTGGGAAGACTTTTGAAGTCTACCATACATCATAATCCATGATATCATCACATCTTTCACTCTGCATTAGAATAACTGACAGATGAAGACCTGAAAGCTGTCAAGCTGCAGGGTGAAGGATTTAAACTGCGGCTTGTAGGTTGCTCGTGTTTTGTATTTTGTCTCTCTCTCTCTCTCTCTCTCTCTCTCTCTCTCTGTGTGTGTGTGTGTGTGTGTGTGAGCAAGAGATAAAGAGGAAGAAGGAAAGTGAATATAAGATAGTGACTAAGAGGCTGAGTACTACACAGTAACTGTATATATATCTGGTGTGTGTGTGTGTGTGTGTGTGTGTGTGTGGTGTGTACACATGAGTGGGTCGACTATATAGCTCTGTGATAGCAGTATCAATATGGTCTGGGCTGGAGTGAGGGTCCGTGCCGCTGATAATCTGTCTCACAGTAGGGACGGCGGGTAAAGATGTGAGAATGGCAGATGGAGGTTAGATGAAACTGGTCAATATGACCAAACACCACTGAGCCCCAGAGCTTCTGTAAGGTCAGCGTGGCATAACGGATGACTGGTTATATGCTTTCCTTTAGGGAACAGCTGCATGTTTGGATATGAAAATATGGCAGAAAGGATAGAAGTGACATCAGGACTTGTTGCTACACCGGCGCCTGCATCGAAGTGATACGAGCGAAAATTCGATGTCATGCATGTTTCTATTATCAGCCCATAAAATTAGAGCAATGTGTTTCCGGAGACCATCTAATCATTATTAAACTGTGATGCAAGTTCTCTTTAATGTTAGCAATAAAAACTCTGGCTTTGACTTTACAAAATGATGTCCCAGTGGGTTGTTCTGTTACTTTAAACCCGTCTCACCTTCACCAATTACATCTGTCCTGTGCATCACTCAATTATTATTAACATCCATGGTCCAGAACCTCCTTAAGCCAAGAGTAACAAAAGCAAGGTGGGAGTAATAAACATAGTCACACTAAACGATAAATATGGCAGGAGTAAGCAAATACTCAAGCTTCAAGATAACCCAAACAGAAGTAACAACAATACCCATTGTAAATAATAAATGAGTCAGAAGTGATCTACTGATCAGAAGGTTCTGATCCCAGGACCACCAAGCAGTCACTGCTGGGCCCTTGAGCAATAAATATTAAGGGATAAAAAATGTCGCTCTGGATGAGGGCATCAGCCAAATGTCATAAATGTATATATTTACTTAGCAGGATAAACCAAAAGTACTCACATTAAGCATATATACTCACTTAATAAACCAGGCAGAAGTACCAAAAAATGCTCACTAAATGATAAATAATGCATAGGTAACACAAACGCTCACACTAAACAAAAAAATGAGGCAGAAGTAACAAAAGTGCTCACACTAAGCAAAAACAGCGAAGTAGAACTAATAAAAATGCTCACACTAAACAAAAAATGAGGCAGAAGAAACAAAAATGCTCACACTAAACAAAAAGCATGAGACTTGTGTAACAAACATTCTCACACACAAAAAACTGAAGCATAGATAACAAGAATGCTCACACACACACACACAAACACACAAACAACAAGGCAGAAATAACAAAAATGCTCACACTAAACAAACAAGTATAGATAACAAAAAGGCTCACACTAAACAAAAATATGAGGCATATGTAACAAATGTTGCCCACTAAACAAAAAAAACAAGGCGAAATAAACAGAAATGCTCACACATTGAAGACAACAAAACAAACAAAATGAACAAACAAACTAAATGAAGCAAAGGTAATGAAAATGCTCACACTAAACAAAAACAACTAAGTAGAAGCAACAAAAATGCTCACACTAAACCAAAAACCAGGCATATATATAACCAAGACGCTCACACTAAACAAAAAACCAGGCATATATAACAAAGATACTCACACTAAACAAAAACAACTAAGTAGAAGCAACAAAGATGCTCACACAAGCACAAACAAGCATATATAACAAAGATACTCACACTAAACAAAAACAACTAAGTAGAAGCAACAAAGACGCTCACACAAGCACAAACAAGCATATATAACAAAGATGCTCACACTAAACAAAAAAACATGCATATATAACAAAGATGCTCACACTAAACAAAAACACAAGCATATATAACAAAGACGCTCACACTAAACAAAAAAACAAGCATATATAACAAAGACGCTCACACTAAACAAAAAACAAGCATATATAACAAAGACGCTCACACTAAACAAAAACACAAGCATATATAACAAAGACGCTCACACTAAACAAAAAAACAAGCATATATAACAAAGACGCTCACACTAAACAAAAAACAAGCATATATAACAAAGACGCTCACACTAAACAAAAAAACATGCATATATAACAAAGACGCTCACACTAAACAAAAAACAAGCATATATAACAAAGACGCTCACACTAAACAAAAAACAAGCATATATAACAAAGACGCTCACACTAAACAAAAAACAAGCATATATAACAAAGACGCTCACACTAAACAAAAAACCAGGCATATATAACAAAGACGCTCACACTAAACAAAAAACCAGGCATATATAACAAAGACGCTCACACTAAACAAAAAAACAAGCATATATAACAAAGACGCTCACACTAAACAAAAAAACAAGCATATATAACAAAGACGCTCACACTAAACAAAAAAACAAGCATATATAACAAAGACGCTCACACTAAACAAAAAACCAGGCATATATAACAAAGACGCTCACACTAAACAAAAAACCAGGCATATATAACAAAGACGCTCACACTAAACAAAAAACCAGGCATATATAACAAAGACGCTCACACTAAACAAAAAAACAAGCATATATAACAAAGACGCTCACACTAAACAAAAAACATGCATATATAACAAAGACGCTCACACTAAACAAAAAAACAAGCATATATAACAAAGACGCTCACACTAAACAAAAAACCAGGCATATATAACAAAGACGCTCACACTAAACAAAAAACCAGGCATATATAACAAAGACGCTCACACTAAACAAAAAAACAAGCATATATAACAAAGACGCTCACACTAAACAAAAAAACAAGCATATATAACAAAGACGCTCACACTAAACAAAAAACCAGGCATATATAACAAAGACGCTCACACTAAACAAAAAACCAGGCATATATAACAAAGACGCTCACACTAAACAAAAAAACAAGCATATATAACAAAGACGCTCACACTAAACAAAAAACAAGCATATATAACAAAGACGCTCACACTAAACAAAAAAACAGGCATATATAACAAAGACGCTCACACTAAACAAAAAACCAGGCATATATAACAAAGACGCTCACACTAAACAAAAAACAAGCATATATAACAAAGACGCTCACACTAAACAAAAAACAAGCATATATAACAAAGATGCTCACACTAAACAAAAAACCAGGCATATATAACAAAGACGCTCACACTAAACAAAAAACCAGGCATATATAACAAAGACGCTCACACTAAACAAAAAACCAGGCATATATAACAAAGACGCTCACACTAAACAAAAAACAAGCATATATAACAAAGACGCTCACACTAAACAAAAAAACAAGCATATATAACAAAGACGCTCACACTAAACAAAAAACCAGGCATATATAACAAAGACGCTCACACTAAACAAAAAACATGCATATATAACAAAGACGCTCACACTAAACAAAAAAACATGCATATATAACAAAGACGCTCACACTAAACAAAAAAACAAGCATATATAACAAAGACGCTCACACTAAACAAAAAACCAGGCATATATAACAAAGATGCTCACACTAAACAAAAACACAAGCATATATAACAAAGACGCTCACACTAAACAAAAACACAAGCATATATAACAAAGACGCTCACACTAAACAAAAAAACAGGCATATATAACAAAGACGCTCACACTAAACAAAAAAACAGGCATATATAACAAAGACGCTCACACTAAACAAAAAAACAAGCATATGTAACAAAGACGCTCACACTAAACAAAAAAACAAGCATATATAACAAAGACGCTCACACTAAACAAAAAAACAGGCATATATATATAACAAAGACGCTCACACTAAACAAAAAACCAGGCATATATACATATATATTACACTAAGCTAAAAATGTGAGCATGTTTGTATGATAAATGAGGCAGAAGTAACAAACATGTTCGCACTAAACGCTAAACGAGGCAGAAGTTAAAAAAAAAAATGCTTAGGCTACACAATAAAAAGGCAGAAATATCAGCGCCAGCTGCACCATAAACCTCAGCATGGCTCAGAAACACCCGGTAGAATGAGAAGAAAACACCAAAGCACATTTCTACTGTTTCTCTTATCATTCCACAAGGTGTTCAGTGTGTCTTGTTTTAACGAGCGTTCATTAGAAGTTGCTCAGCTGAGGTGGTTTTCCTCAGGGAACGAGACAGAAGACACGTGTAGGTCTTTCTCTGAACACCATCTCCACAGCTGATGCCACAGTTGGCGCCTTGTTACAGCCAAATGAAGCCCATGGTGACGATAATGGAACAGTCTGACAGTTCAGCGCTAAACACGCGCATGAAAACACATCACAATATGGCCATGTTTTTATAAGACAAGGATGTCCTTTTTGGTTTCCTCAGTATAGATTAGTATTCGGTTTAGTCGGGAAGATTTGATTAGCCCTGATGAATTGAGACATCGAATTAGACATACAGAGCAACGCCGTGGCTTCTTGAAAGACAGATGCGTGGAAAAAAAAAACTCCCAGCAGAATAACTTCAGGTCACAAAAAAAAGATGCGACTTCAATCGATAATCCTGATATCAGAGCAAACACAATAGACTGATTTGTGTCTACTGCTGCTAGCTAGGGATCACGTCCCGCTGATGGGCCTTGACGGCTAACTCGGAAAATAAACAGATAACGGTGAAACTGGTTTGATGAAGCGAACAGTTGGAGGGTGAGAAACGGCTGGTGCCAAAGAAGCATTTCCCAGTCTCGTCTTGCAATGCCAATTAGTGTTGCAGGGAGAGAGTTGTCTAGAAGATGGATGAATAGTGCTGTCAAACTGGGAGCAGATGCCAGGCATTGTGTGTGTGTGTGTGTGTGTGTTTTAGCTCTTGCATCTGTGAGTCTCTCAGCAACTTTGCCATCTTGAGGTAATTTGTTTGGTTCCACTTTTTGTTTTACTTCTTTTTGTGTCTCTGTGTTTTCTATGCCAGGTCTTTTCTATCGATACGTCCTGGAATCTCCTCCCCCTACACATTTCCGCTCTCCAAAATAAGCTTTCAATGTCAATCAGTTATATTTCCTCTCCTTTTCATCCTTTCCTCTTTTTACAAGTTGTTCTTTTCTTATTAACATTCCTCTTTCTCCTCTGCTTTGTTTTCCTCTACTCTTAAGCGGAGTTCCTTCCAAACCCGGTTCCCGTTTTTTTTTTTTTTATAACGAAACCCTCTCTTGTCCTGTTCTATGCAGAACTTTTAAAAAGTTTCCTCCAAAGACTGCTGCTGTCAAATGTGTGAAAATGCCACTAACAGTTTTAGGTTTTTAGAAAGTTTTCCGAACGTCAGACTTCTAAGAACGTGAACTATTGGTCCCTAGAACATTCAACCTGTCAGGTTTTATAGGTATAATTTATAGACATTCCTAAAGCAGGGCTGCAAGCAGTCGGTCATCTCTTTACGTCTGTAAAGCTGTCTGACTTTTACACTTTTACACTTTTACACTTGAGTCTGCACCCAGGAATGATTCCTTGTCATCTGATTGGTTATGAAAGCATTGATCAATTTCCTATAACGTCGGCTTTGACGGTAGTTCCAACTACAAGATAAATAACAGGTTTATATTAATCAGCTTGTTTTAATTAGATTACTGTTTCGGCTAATTCACATGGATCTGGATGGTACACATAATCTAAGATTAATACTAAAGGAAAAAAGCATAATCAGTAAAATAGTTATAATTGCTGAGTATACGTTTATTTTGCATTTTTGGAAGCAGTCTCCAATTTCAGCAGAGAAGTTTGCAGTAATAACACAAACCCCAATTCTTCACATAGGAAGTTAAAAAGAAGATAAAGGAATGATGATTTACAGAAGTTTCACAAAGACTGTAAACTGTATATATATATATATATATCGTGGGTTGACTCTTTCGAAACAGCTTTTCGTAAACTCGTTTCGGTTGGCTTTGCTTGGCTTTTCACTGATGCAAACAAGTTTTGAAAGGCGAAAATGCTTCGTATGGCGATGCAAAGATTTCAATTCGTAAGGTCATTTGTATGCATGTTCCACTGTAAATATATGAAATATGTCCATCCATCCATACATCGTCTACCTCGTCTTTATTCCTAATTAGGGTCACGGGGATCTGCTGGAGCCTATCCCAGCACACATTGGGCGAAAGGCAGGGGTACACCCTGGGCAGGTTACCAGTCCATCACAGGGCCACACATATAGACAGACAACCACACACACTCACACTCACTCCTATGGGCAATTTAGAATTACCAATCAACCTAATGTACATGTTTTTGGACTGTGGGAGGAAACCGGAGTACCCGGAGTAAACCCATGCACGTACGGGGAGAACATGCAAACTCCACACAGAAAGGCCCCCTGCCTGTTCCAACCCAGGACCTTCTTGCTGTCAGGCAACAGTGCAAACCACTAATCCACCGTGCTGCCCTATGAAATATGTACATATAAAAAAATATTAGAATTTCAGAATGTACAATTTTAAGAAAATCTTGAACTTTTGGTGGTTGTAACAGTAACTCTAAACAAATGACACCACTCTGTTCTTGATTATTTTCCCATAACAGCACGCCTCCAAGAGTTTTATTCCTTAGTGTTGCTTATTGTGTTACGCTACAGCTTGTCCTCGACATATCAAGAATTCAGAGGTTTAGAGTGTAAAACCTGCCAAAAAAAACCTTATTCAAAAAGTCCACACAGTGTGGTCGCACTCGGATTCACATCAAAATCAACAACATACAGTTTTCAAAAGTCACACAAATTGGCTCCCTGGACCACAGTCTGGTTGGAGAATAACTTTCACACTCGGCAGTTTTTGGTAGTTAGGAGTGTATGATTTTGCAGAATGGCATAAGGGAGTAGATCCACTAGTGTAGAACAAGTACATAAAAAATACAAAGCAAAAGTATGTACACTGGCTTACATTCTTCCCCTTCAAACAATTTCCGTCTTTGTCTTTCGCTCACATACAATACAACCAAAATGGATCAAAACCCCAAACTGTAAAGTGGAACCGTATCATCTGTCGGTGTGTTTTGTTTCAACGCGATAACAGAAGTTGTGTTAGCGTTTGTGTAGTGGTAGCACCGCTGCAGTCTGAACTGTGGGAGTCAGGAGGGAGAACAGGAGGCCATTATGCTGTTGTGATGTGCTGCTATGGTTTTGTGTAGCCCTGCTGTGTTGTGCTGTGCCACGCTGAGCTGAGCTGCGTTGTGTTGTTTTGTTTTGTGATGCGCTCGATCGTGTCATCCTGCATCATGTCAGATTGTGCTGTATAAGCTTGAGCCATGCTGTGCAGCTCAGCGTTGTGTAACACTCCAATGTTCTAGGACTTAATCTTTAAGGGCCACATCTATATGAGAACTTTGACGTTTCGCTTTACTGGGAAAAGAAAAAGCGAGTTGACTCAAAAACTCTTATTATGTAAGTCAATGGGCGGTTCGTCCAAAACGCTGTCTCTGTTTCGGTGTTAAAGTTTCTTTCGTTTTTTATTTGTTGTTGTTCACATGCCTCCTTTTTAGATTTTCATTTGAATTTTTTGGTTTTTCCTTCCCCCTTTTTTTTTTTTGGACGATCCGTAAAAGTGTAACTTTCTATATTACTACATTAAAGGTCTTAGCGTGCTCCAAATACAGGGTATTGGCAGACAAAGATTTAGAGTTCATTTTGTAATTATTTTAGAAGAATGCTCTTTGCTCTTGGTTATAAATTAGTTTTAAATAGACAGGTTATCTGGTGTTTTCTCATTACTGGGAAATGTGTAGAAATTCTTGTCAGGGTTCATCACACAGATTGGGGTCAAAAGAAAAACATCAGAGTGTTCCTTTAAGGCCCGTCGTAGGATGTAAGATGGAACGATGGGGCAGTTTTTTAAATTAATGCATTGATTTAACAAGTGAGGATGAAAATCTATAAGGATCGTTCCGAAGCAGATTCAGTGGTATTATCAAATAGCGACTCTCTGCCTTGGTAAAATAGTAAAATCATATGGTATGGTATTGAAGCCTGAGGTTTACACCCCTAGCCAGCTGTCCCAGAGCTCTGTACTGTGCTATTTTGCTAGTTTGCCTCTCACTGTGCTCCTATATTTGGGTGCAACTGGCCACTTTCAGCTCTAATGACCCAAAAAACAACTTAAATCTATCTCTCTCTGGCACCCGCACACTCACGCATGTACGCTCTTGGCATTTACCGAACAAATACATGATTTATCCAAGCACACACTGTGGTCCTAAAGCAATTTCCTTTTCTTTGTTTTCTTTAGATGTTTCTATTTTTCTAAGCATTTGTTCATTTTCAGAGGCCAAAGTCTGTCAGAAATAGCACAACAATGTGCGTAATGACCGCCGTGCCTCCCTCAGCTACGAACACCCCGAAGCTTCTCACTTCACCATCAGACGAGCTGTGTCGGGACATTAAGCTCATAGCAGGGGTCATGATTGCGACTGAGAGTTTATGGCTCTGAAATGGCTTTCCGTCGCCTCCCCCACCCCCCTTCGGTCCTCGAGCTCGGTATCGTACGGCTAATGAGGGAATGTGCTCACACAACTGCGACAAGCAAAAGCCTCAACAAGATGCCTTCTTGTTGCTCACCAAGGTCACAAAGAAGGTCCGGTACAGTCAATGCTCAGTGCCATGGTGCTGCTCCATCTGCTCTAATTTAGCACAAAAAACACGTAGAGTGAGCTAGACAAATGAAAGAGATCGGACTGTGGTGCTGTTCTGAAACATATGGATCATTCTAGTCGTATTACGTTCATGTTCAGCGTCTAGTCAAAGCCAAGGAGGAACACCAGGTCAGTCCATCTGTCAGTCAGTGGGGTATCTGAGCGCTCCAGCTTCCCAACAGCTTCAGGTGTGTGTGTGTGTGTCCTTGTTCATGTAAAAAAAAAAAGTCGATGGAAAAATAAAGTTTTGGACTTGTTTACGTACCTGGCTTTCAAGCTCTGTCTTATTTCCACAAACACTGAATACAGGTTGATGGATTGTACACTTTTCTCATTTAGATCAGCTTAATTACATTTGGGAGACACATTAACCCAGAGTCATTATGCATTCTATGTTAATTGATAATTAATTTGAATGCTTTCCCACTCTAATTACTTCATTATGACAGAAAAAACAATGCAACATGTAAAAACTAACATTTTATTACTTCTTGTCACTTTGCAACATTAGTGTGCTGCTCTGCTGTTTTTAAAATTGCCTCTAGACCTTTTAATAATCAAAGGATTTCAAATATACATAACCTTTTAGAAAGGTTTGCCCGTTTCGAGTCAAATGTATACGTTCGGTTCATTCGCTTAGTTCATTCATTTCACACCAATCAGCTATAGCATTAAAACCGTCTGCCTGAAATTGCGAAAGGGACCGATTTGCCCCGCCAAGGCAGCTGTGACTCGTTGACTCCATAAGACCTCGGGAGATGAGCTGTTGTATCTGGCACCAAAACATTAGCAGTAGATCCTTTAAGTCCTGTAAGTTGTGAGGTCGAGTCTCCATGGATTTGACTTGTTTGTCTAGCACATCCCACAGATGCTCGATCAGATTGAGACTCTTTGTCTTAATCCATGTGCATCAGTGATCCTTGGGTGTCCACGACTTCACTGTTCGTCCTTCCTTGGACCACGTTTGCTAGGTACTAACCACTGCTTGCTGGGAAAACATCCCACAAGACCTGCTGTTTTGGAGATGCTCTGACCGAGTCTTCTAGACATCACAATTTGGCCCTGGTCAGAGTTGCTCCCATCTTTACCATTTTTCCTGCCTCCAACACATCACCTTTGAGAACTGATTGTCTACTTGCTGTGTGGTATATCCCACCCCTGTCATAGGTGCCATTGTAAGAAACTAATACATATTATTCACATCACCTGTCAGTGGTTTTAATATTATGGCTGATTGGTGTATGTAAATGAAAAAAACAGGATGACTGAAGGGCAAAAATAGGAGACAATGTGCTTGTTAAGTGTGCATGGAACTCGGAAAAAATCACCCAAGCGTGGAGAACACAGAGCCAGCTGAATAAATGATTATCTAATCATGCATCGCATTCAGTTTCCCCCTTTTTTTTGTCAGTTTAATTATCCACAACAAAGGCACTTCTGCAGAGATACAGCTCTGTGCTTTGGCTTACTATGTGCCTTATGGCTCAGATTAGCAGCTCTCACCTACTAAAATAAATAAATAAATAAATAAGTAAATAAATAAATAAATAAAATGCTGCAAGCTAAAATACATGTCATGGTGCGTTAACTTCCTATATTTGGTAGTCCATTTTCTCACCATGATCGAACTTCAGAGTCGTGTCGGTTGTTTTCATCCGCACCTGAGCGCACAGGGTTCGAGTCAAACGGACTAAACAACGCATATGAGAAAGCGCACTTAGAAATGATTTGCAATACAGCATTAAGTACATCTCTGTAATTTCTTCACTTCGCTTCAGGCTTGTTTATTTTTCTAGGAAAGGAGCCGGATCGTTTCATTGCTACTCATTTTCTGTAAAAATCAATGTTAAACGAAGCAAAAAGGATGCGTAAAGGATGTGGCAGTTGTTACGGTTAATGAATATTACTACTGCTATTAACCTTGAAGAAGAGAGAATAATAATACGCACCGCTTCTTTAAAGCTGTTTAATTAACTTATACAGGAACCCAATGTTTGGATTTTTAGATCCAGGAAATAACTGTAATAAATGACACACTGTACTGAGACTGCTCAAGCCTCCCAGTTCAGTAAAATATTACATGTGAATTTAATGCACTTCTTTAATGCCTGTAATTCATTGCACGCTACCTATCATTAGAAAACCATTACTGCGCACAAGCAGGTTGTTTGAACTTGTCTTTCCTTGTTAGTAGGCGGTGTTTAAATCGTTCAGAGAAAGTTCTGTAATGCAACACGTAAATCCTCAGACTGAAGGCTGAGTGTCGGGTGACTCGGTTAATCCCGACACCGTGTGCTGGTTGTTAATGAGGCTTTCCTGCTATTGCTCTCTGAACCAACAATTTACTTCTGCCTCACACAAACTCTCTCTCTCTCTCTCTCTCTCTCTCTTAAGTAAATAGAATTTGTTGTACTTCCCTGCTCATAAATGACAATATTTATTAACATCTCCATCTTATTAAAGCCTCCAAGAACTCTGACGCCCTGTAATGCGCCGCAGCACCGAATTGACCCTGAAAGAAGTCAATGACCCAGAAAAAAAAAATGTCTGAGTGTCTGTTTTCTTGTTCACTCATGTACTCTGAGGAACAGAGATAAAACTGAAACCTGACAGCGTGGCTGAGCAAGGAATTGACCTCTCTCTCTCTCTCTCTCTCTCTCTCTCTCGATCTATCTCTCTAAACTGGCCTGATTCTGGTAATTCAACCCAGCTGTTCATCTGCTATCGATAGATGAGCAGAAAGCGGCTAAGCTGCAAAAATCGAAGTCAAGTTGGAGTTGCGTCACAGCTAACACGTTACAGGTTAGCGAAACATTTCTGATTCTGGTCAGTCAAGTACTCGGTGAGAGCAATTTTTCTGTCATGTTTACAGTCGACTGGTATTTACATGGCATTGACTTCTGTATCATATGATACAGTTTCTACAAGAAATCAGTTCTGGAGACTCAGAAGGTCACGTTATTTTATTTTTTCCAGATGTAGACAGGAATTTTTCCACGTGTAAACCCCTGTTTTGACCCTCGCACCTATCGCCCATCCCAATGATTAAATAACTAGGGAAAAAACTAATAATAATAATAATAATAATAATAATAATAATAATAATAATAATAATAATAATGTTTTTAATTCTATAATGTTAGAATAATGTAATAAACAATTTTTATCCAAAACCTTCCATCCGACATCATCAGGTGAGACATTACCATCATTAATAACTTTCAAGATAAATAGTTTTAAATGACTATTTTTGTTGTTTTTGCTGGATTCCTGTCTCGTTGCATGACAAACCTGCAACATTATTTTTTTTTAATGAATTCATTAATTCATTAATTTTATTTGTTAAATAATTGTAAAAACAGAAGTTTTTCAGTCATTTCATTTAGTAATATAAACTTTTTACTGTTTTTAACTAGGTACTTTGTGTACGAACGTTGTGAGAAAGATTAAATAAATACTTTCAAACATTAAATATTTATTAATTAAAAAAAAAAACCCACCCGATTTATTAGATGAGATCCTAAAATTCCACATCAATGTGTAAAAAAAAAATATGAAGAGAGAAAAAATGATAGAAATATTATACGTGAAATAATATTAAAATGTGGTTAAAAAAAAATTAAAGTATAAAGTATAGAAATGGTAGTTTTTAATCATTTTTTAAAATATAGCAGCATGATTTGTGTTGGCAATGTGACAGCTCAACCTTGCACCTGCGAAATGTTTCTTAGCGATAATCGTTCGTAACGTCTCCATAAGTCTACACACTGCACGCGTTTTTCTTTGTTTCTAACTTAAAGATTAGAAATATTTATTACCGACACACTTGTGCTGCTATTTCACAAAAAAAGTCCACACACACCGAAGGGTATCATGTACAATACACACTTTCATACTGAGCGTGTTCGTTTATTTCTCCTCACTTTCAAAGAACCCAAAGTTCCTAAATCTGAAATTTTTAAAAAAAATCTAAATTCGGTACGATCTCCTTTAAAACATATCAGCCATTTTCTCTGATCGTGATCTCACAAAAACCAAAATACACAATTTCATTTACAGCTGCTTTAAGAAAAAAATCGTTTTTCCACAGCTGGTAAGTAGCACTTCTAAAAGTGAATCATAACAACATCTAAAATCTCATGCTCACATCTCGTGCTGCTCACTTCGGAGATAAAAAGTAATCGAGACATAAGGTGAAGGTGCAGACAACATTATAAACGCGCTGCATGCGGGTTAAGAGCTGCCGTGTGAGAGGGATGAGAGAGTGACGTGTTGAGGTGAAATGAGAGCGAGAGCGTACCTGAGGGTTCTCGGATGTGAGGTATGTCCCCGCTGTAGCCTCTTCGTGCTCGCACTCTCTCGGAGCTCTCGTCTTCAGATTTACGTCTTCCTTCTGTATTCCATCCCTCACTTTCCTTCCTCTTTGTGCTCTAACATTTATTTCTCTTCCTCGTGCAATGCCACTTTGGGTGGCTCGGAGTCAGGCTGTGTGATTGGGTGTGTGTGAGAGATAAAGTGTGAATGTGTGTTAGAGAGAGAGAGAGATAGGGAGGGAGAGAGAGAGAAGAACGCTGGCTGAATGTTCACCAGCAGCGTATATGTGTGTGTGTGTGTGTGTGTTCAGCCCACGGTATGACTGTGAGCGTGTGACTGAGTGAATGAGATAGAGCGAGAAGAAAGCAGCACAAACATGACGTCTCTGTGGGAAAGCCTCCCTCTCTCTCCCTCAATCCATCCCTCCCTCCTTGCTACTTCTCCCCCCTCTCTCTCTTATCCCACACTCCTATCTTTCACCCCATTCCTTCGCCAAATCTTTTATGCTTTTCTGAACTTTTGTCATCTGAACACAGGAAATCATCCCTCTTTTTAGTTTTATGTCACATCTTTCCTCATGCTTGTTGGAAGGCAGATAGCAGTTATGCTTTTATGGGGTGGAACATATGAATAACGTAAATGAGCCTGGCTTAAAGGAGTGTGCATATTTCAGTGTATTGTCTGTTAATCTCTCAACACAGTGCTGATTCACCAAACATTGTGGATATACATGCTGTGCAGATAAGCTGACTTTGGGTTTAATGAGTAAGACTTTTTCGGAGTACTTCGTATAAATATATTGCATGATACTGCTGATTCTTTTTGATCTTTTGCACGTCGAATATAACATTATAATTTCCAATCATCATTTTAAATTGACGTGACTTATTCGTCTACAATCTTTGACTATTTTAATAGGAACGGCTCTACATCGGTTTATCTTGTGTCAGCAGTATGATGCAGAAGATCAAGCAGATACAGGTCGAGAACGTACATTCACGGTACATTTCTGGCATTTGTCAGACACCCTTATCCAGAGAGACTTACATTTTATTTAATTTTATACAACTGAGAAATAGAGGGTCTAAGGGCCTTGCTCAGGGGCCCAGCAGCTTGGTGGCAGCTTGATGGACCTGAGATTTGAGCTCACAGCCTTCACCTTAACCACTAAGCTCCCACATCCCAAGCTTCAGTAAATGTTTACATCAAACATCAGAATGAAGAAAAAATATGATCTCTATGACTTCAACTGTGAAACAGATGCCAGAGCCAGATTGGCTGGTTTGAGTATTTCAGAACCATGTTTATCTCCTGTGATTTTCACACACTCTCTAGAGTTTACATAGAATGGTGTGAAAAACGAAACAACAACAATTCCATTTATTTGTATAGCGCTTTTAACGAGGGACATCGTCTCAAAGCAGCAACAAAAAAAAAGAAAGATAAAGTTTAAAGTTAATTTGCTATTTATCTCTAACATTTATCCCTAATGAGCAAAGCCTGAGGCTGCGGTGGCGAGGAAAAACTCCCTGAGATAATTTGAGGAAGAAACCTTGAGAGGAACCAGGCTCAGAAGGGAACCTCATCCTCATTTGAGTGACAGCAAAGAGTAAATAATGTCCATTCTACAACAGCAACCAAGGAACTAATAGGTCAGTGTAGTTTCTGAGATCATTATTGACTTTGCACTAATTCCTTCCTGCCGAAAACCGACTGATGCAACAGCAGTTCAGAGACGGTGTTATAGTCTCCAAGTGGTAACTATCCACAGCAGTCCCCTGGGTCACAGGCTGTCCACGCAGATCTATTCTCAGCAGCTGTAAGCGCCACCATGCGATGAGACTCCAACCAGGGGTTGAGTGTTTGGATGGATCAGGCAGGTCCGGAAAGAAGAAGTGGTCACACTGGGAACTTGACAACAATGAAAAAAAATCCACTGTACCTTGTTGATCGGTGAGCTCAGAGGAAAATGTCTAGACTTATTAGGAGCTGACAGAAAAGCTAAGGTTACTCAAATAGCCACTCTTTACAGCCGTGGTGATAAGCTACAACAGCAGAAGACCACATCAGGTTCCTCTCCTTTCAGCCAAGAACAGGAATCAGAGGCTACAGTAGGAACAGAAGCATCATTTGGAAACTGCCATAAATGTCAGGAACTTCTCTGTGAATATTCACAATATGCAAATTTCCTCATATTGTCCTGGTATATAATATCCAGCTTTGTTGCCTAGCTAGTTGCTAGACTCATTAACATTTATTACGGGTTTATACGGATAAGTCGTATTTCAGTATCCCAGTCTCGATTTCGTCATTGGCTCAGTGATGCAATTAATAGCAGTAACGTTGTAACGTTGATAAAATGTCGATGACTAACATTAATTATCAGCTATTCAGCTACATGTGTGACTACACGTGTTAATTGCGCGGCAATGGCGCACGCCTTCTGCACACTGAGTGGATTAAAAGCAATAATAAGCTAGAAGACATGTCAGATCTGACAATTCAAGACAGCTGTTCTGGGATACATAATTGTTAGATGTTAAAGATGTGAAATATCTAAACCTATTGTTTGTTTCTCTTCCAAAATGTTTGCTGCTATTGTCATGAGCTGAGACTCACATCAAAATCTAGGTTTGTAGGTTTGTATTTTATTTTTAGGATTGAAACACTAACAATCGTTGGCAATTTGGTCACTAAGAACTGTTTTTAGACACAGGTCCAAGGCCCATTCAGGATGTTTTCGGATCTAAATAATTGACTCAACGAATGAACATAGGACACGTGAAGCAGCCATTTTGGGTAATGCACATAATTCCAAAACCAAGCAGTTTTTTTAATGGACATACTGATAATATTTTTAATAGGAAAAAGAAAGAAATTTTCAGTGATTCATAATAGCTATTTCTTGAAATATTGTTAATAAATGCCAGCAGCTTATGGCTGATGTTTTATCTCCAAACCGTTTGCTCCATCCTAATCAAGACAATCTTTCATTTAAATCTTCCACCCATGCCGCTGCATCAGCAGCTTTTCCTCTTCCAGACTTCAACCAGATTATACCATCACAGCCATGACAATGGGCCGTTTGAGAGCGGTAATCTGCCTCAGCCATATGAGCTGTAACAGAGGGAGTGCGTGGGCCTAGCGGAGGGGCGGGGTGCTGAAAAACGGAGCTCCCAGTCGGGCCAAAATGCAAAGATGTACCCCATCAACCACGCCCATCTTCCTTCCACACATGTTGATGGCTCCATTTCTGGGGTAGGTACAGTGAGGAAAGGCTCCACGGGGGGTGAACTTGTCTCGAACTGCTCCTCTCCGCCTTTGACACCCTGGGGAGCTGCTCAAACCTCCAGCCTTGTTTGAGAGCTTGTCTGATTTGCCTCTCGCCATCTTGTTCTCTCTTTATTTTCCATTTCACTGTCTCCTGCTTTTTGATCTTGAGAACAAAACCCCAGCAGTGAAGCAGAGTCTCTCATGGAGGCTTGAAAAACTTGTGTGCTATTTCAGTGTTGTACTTTTCCTCCTCTACCTTCTCGGTGTTTACACTACTCCCGGTATCACATGTTCAAGTGGGACTCCTAGTGAATTGCTTTTCCACTATTTTTTTTCTTTAAAAATGGGGACTCCTTTCTCTGTTGTTCATTAAAGAATCTTTTTGTTTCTGTCTTAGAAAGAGGAAGAGGGGGGTACAGACCCCAATTTCACAGAGGGTGGGCTGCTTCGAGGCTTTAGACCCTGAAAAAAAGACTGTTTGTCAGACTAGATAGAAAGGCTCTTGTGAATTCTTTCAATAAAAAATAGAAAAGAAAAAACATCTTGGCTGGAGCATCGAGACACTGAGGCAGCATTAACGGCGCTTCAGAAAAGCATTCTGCGCTTGTCATTTCAGTTTTCACCCTGTTCTATCACCTGATGCAGAATTAACCTTCTCATTTAGAGCTTTCTTTCTTTACAAAGTCGCCCACTGAGCCTCTTTCATCAGCCCCTGCGATGAATGTGCGACTGTTGGGTCCGTACAGTTCTTTTTCAGCTCAGAAACTATTCTTTAGGAAGTTTGAATCTGCATAATATGGACATACGGATCGCCAGATGAAATTGCCATGAAATTACCTGATTTAACCAGCTGAGATCAAAAGCATTTTTCTTCACGAGGGTTGAAAATTAAAAGTGGATAAAAATAGGCCAACCTTTTAGGAAGTCATAAATTATTCATTGACGCAATAACCAACAGTCACTCAAAACTGGGAGCCGTAATTAGAGATTTGACACATGGATGGACGGACGAACGGACGGACCCACACACACACACACACACTTTTTTTGTAAGGACATTACAGTACCCCTTTCACAAGTCATTCTGCATCCTCATATTTTTAGTGATTTATCTAAGAGTAGTTTAGATAAACCTTAGCTAACACATCTAGCAACTAGCTTGCATTTGTTACATATGCACACACACACACACACACACGCAAGTTGGTTGTCTGTATCAGAGTCCTGAAATGTGTTGTGACATTTTAAGAGTACCCAAACTACACTATATGGCCACAGGTTAGTAAACACCTGGCCATCATTGTTGAACAACCCATAATAGATGTAGATCTTTACTGTTACTTATAACCACCATGATACACAAGTATGGCTGTGGGGATTTGTGTTCATTCAGCCACAGTGAGATGTGTGAGGAAGATTAGTGATGGTGAGGAGGTCTGAGGTTCAGTCCAGTGTTCCAGTTCATCCCAAAAGAGTCAGAGTCAGGGATCTGTTTAGGACACTCTATCCTTCTCAAACCATGTCAAAATGGAGCCCACTTTGTGCGCAGAGGCATTGTCATGCTGGAACAGTGACTGAGCCTCTTAGTGCCAGTGAAAAGTTTTAGCAATTTTACACCATACAAAGCCATTCTATACAATTCTCTTCTTCAAACTTTGTAGCAACAATTTGGAAAAGGACCACATATGGGTGTCATGGTCAGGTGTCCAGAAACATTTGGCCATGTAGTGTATTTTGTTCATCACTATCATCCTGTAATCTAGCTGACTTGCAGAATTGACACAAATCTACATTCCCTGACCACTTTACTGTGCAAACCGGTACACCTGGTCATTCAGAGTCCTGGTCAACCAGTCATGTTGGCGCAATGCAATGTATAAATACAGATACAAGAGCTTCAAACATCAGAATGGTGATACAATGTGATCCAGTGTCATATGAGACTGCTGATCTCCTGAGATTTTTATGCACAATACTGTCAAGAGTTCCCAAAGGTGTTCAGTGGGGTTGAGTCAGAGTCAGAGCTCTGTGCAGGATACTTGTGTTCTTCCACTCCAACCTTCTCAAACCATGTCTTCATGGAGCTTGCTTTGTGCACAGAGGCATTGTCATGCAGGAACAGGAAATGAACTCAACTATCTACAACTCTACAATTTCAACATCATGTCTATAAGGTGTTCTCAACTAAAAATTCAATTTCTTTCTTGTGAAAAAATGATGCATGCAGGTGTTTTAAAGCACGATACAAAGGAAGCTTGTGTGTTTTTATATGTCAGCTTAACTCAGCTTGCCTTTCTCCTACCGGTGAGGATTATTATAGAGTTTAATGCTGTTCATTGCAGGTTCTTACCAGAAAGCACTTTGCAGCAAACACTTCCTTTTAACATCACAGCAGATTTACAGGTCGTATAAATAAAAGCTATAGACGCATAAAACGTGACTGTTGTGTTAGAAATCATTACCAGCACCAGCACAATAGACTATACGTACATATATTCTGCAGTTACACATTTGCATTAGTCTATATACAACGTGCACTAGAAAGCATGCGCTCTGAAAACCTTTCATGATGCATTAGAGGTTTGGTTGTAAAATCTCTGCTGACACTGCATGGCCAGTTGAGCATGCTGGACAATCATAAGAATCTTTTCTGCAGTCTTGACGATGCTGAAATTGCTCACTGAGACACTATGTCGTGTCTCACAGTGTCTGCTTTGTGAATAGTTGAAGACAAATGAATCTCCGTCTGAAACAAAAACAAGCTTTAAACCACCAGAATCCATTTGCATCATTTTGAGCGCTGCTTTCCCAAGTCCTCCATTCCTGAACTGTCCGTTCATAGCAATCCGACTGATTCAGCCTATTCTGCTAGCAAATGAAGGCTCGGCTCAATCAAGACAGTCTGAGCAGGGTCTAATTATTGCTAGATCGCTGAGGTACAGCGCACAGGTTTGGTGTTTATGCCCACTAGTAAGTGATCCGTCGCTTAGAGACTTCCATGCAGAGTGTGTTATTGCAGCGCGTTGCAGCCGGCTGAACAGGAATGCTTACGCCTGAATGAAGAGGCCCCAACACAATCAGTAGACAATGATCCGAGACTTACTCTAATGCCGTCTGATGGGGTAACTCATACAGAATACAGAAAGGAAAATAGAAACCTAGGCGCTCCTCAGAACACCTTAGATCCGCATCAGGTGTTGCAATTTTCTGCAAAGATTGAGTAAACTAAATTTCACCCATGCCTTTCTTGAAAAAGTGCCAAGATGTCTAGAAACATAATAGCTGGATAGAGCAGCATGTCTGAAAGGGAAATTTGCAGCAGAAAGATAAATGGTGTGTTTTGGCTGGGTTGAGTACTAGATTCTGGCAACTGTGTTGTTGCTAACTAATTATCTTCCACATGTGAAAATCTACAGCCCACTTATTCTGGTTAAAAAAATTAAAAAAAGAAGAAGAAGAAGATGTAGACCAGAACTAATTCAGTGCTGGTTTAAGTCGTTGGTTTATTTAGCCCTGAACTGGGCTTGCTGTCTGATTAATAAAACGTGGCCTTTATAATTAAGACAAATTATTAATAGTCTACAAGTCAGCGTTATACCACAGCTACTACAGCATGTCTGATAGAAAACTCAGCTTTTCAGCTTGCTAAAGGGGTTCAAAGAGGCTCTAGGACGTCTAGAACAGGGACAAACCTGCGAGGTCAAATCTTTATTTCTAAGAATATAATATAACTGAAAATTTACAGAATTCATAGTGAAGCTATAGAAGAAACATTTCTAGTTTCCTAAAGAAAATTTTGATTGATGGTGTCACCAAAAAACCCTGAAAACATGAGTATGGAAAATTATTATGCAGTTATTTTTGGTAATATATAAAATGTCTTTAAGAATCATGGACCAAAAATGGTTCTTGTATGGCTCTGTGATAATGCCATGATCGAGACTATCAAAACGTGTAGCAGATGAACTGCTACAGATGCTGGCTAAGATAAAATAACCACTCACTAATTTATGAACCTGGAGTCTATCCCTGCGGACTGGAGCACCCTGGATGGGGTACCAACCCATGACAAAGCACAATCACACGTGCACTCATCTACCCATTACACACTATGAGCAATTTCAGTCTACGAAGCATCGTCTTTGAACTGGGGAGGGAGAACCTGGAAGAAACCCCGGAAGCATGAGGAGAACATGCAGAGAGTATTTACCATAACAAAGCAATACAACCATAGCAGTTACAATATGTCATAAACACATCATGGTGGCACTGTGATCCAACATTTACTAGCCGTAATTACAGTGAAGTACCACATTAAACCGATGCTCATTGTTTAGTACCATCAATAAAGTACGACTGTGTTTTATACAATAAAACCCCACATGAAGCTATGTGACTTTTCTGAATATACTGAAAGGTTGCTGATGCATGCACCATATGGGTCATGATGGTGACCGGCTCTGTTTTTTTTTTCTTTTTCAGTGTTGGCCAGAGAGGTGCTTGTGTTTTCCACACTCTCTCAGTGGGACAGGTGACATGAGCGCAGTGGGAGCGCTAGACAATTACCTCGGCTTGGACGCTGTCACCTCAATCTGAAACACCCTCTGGCAGTCTTTCTTTTTTCTGCCTACACAGGAACATTTGCAACAACTTTCTCAACACCTTCTACTCTTCTGTGTTAAAAGACTAAAAAAAATAACAGAAAAAATAAAAGACGACTCTGGATAAAGAGAGGCTGGGGTTTTCTTCTTCTACTACGGCATCACCTGTGTGGTTTGTGTCTTTTCCCACTGATCGCACCAGACCTCTTATGGACGTCATTCAGGAACACACAGGAGCACTGGAAAGCACACCCGAGACAATGCGACAGGTCCGCTGGGGTGTTTTTTGTGTATGCATGTGTGTGAGAGAGAAAGTGTGAAAGTGCTTATACACTGTAATGAGTGGAATATACACGGTGACGTTCGTGTACAAGAAACAATGGCCTTGTTTATACAAACAGCACCTCATTTTCTGATGCTTATAATGTAGGCAGCATTTAGTTGAGTCATACAGAGAGGCCCAAAGAAACGTATACACACTTCAACGTGAAAAATACACGCATAAAAAATGTATAGCATCCAGATTTCTGCAAACCACTGTATGAACAACATCATAGTCATGTTGGTGATACTGTTCCTTACACACGTCGCCATTGTCGTTGAACTTCACACACATTTTGTAATTTATAATACTATTTCAAATTGATCTTGCGTTCTTTGGCTTTCTTCGGATGGTCTGATGGTTCTTCTGTTGTCATTGAACTTCACACACATTTTGTAATTTATAATACTATTTCAAATTGATCTTGCGTTCTTTGGCTTTCTTCGGATGGTCTGATGGTTCTTCTGTTGTCATTGAACTTTACACACATTTTGTAATTTACAATATCACTTCAAAATGATCTTGCGTTCTTTGGCTTTCTTCTGATGATCACATGATCGCATTCAGTGATAGTGTGACTACTGACATCTTTAGAGGAACATACTGTGTATATATATATATATAAATATATATATATATATATATATATATATATATAAATATAATTGAATTTAGTTAAATTGAATATATACAGTATATACATATACATATGACTTGACTAAATGCTAAAACTATATATATATAATATATATATATATATATATATATATATATATATATATATAATATATATATATATACAAACACTAGCATATTTTCCATCTTGCAACACGTTCAGTCCCAAAAGCAACATGCTAATACATCTACCCCCAATCCCCTGCTTGACTCTTCAAAGCTTCAAAGAAAAAAAAAAAAACTCACAACGACCCCATAAACCACTTAAAGCTTGTGCCTATGTGGAAGTGTGAATGCGTGCTAGAAAGTCTGGCATTGAGCAAGGAACATGAACAACATGAACACACACCACAATTTAAGATTAGCTCAGGGAGCTTGGAGTGTACACCATAGAGTCATTTCCTGTTAAATCACAGCTGGGGTGACATCAGGTTTTATAGAACAAGAGACCGTGAGAGAGAGAGAGAGAGAGAGAGAGATGCACAGAGGAATTTTGTTTCGATTTATTAGTATATATTAGTATATATATTTCAAGGACAATTTTTTGCAAGTTCTAAAATATTCTAATTCTTCTCATTTCTCATTTTTAATGTTGTTAATGTATATGCAAAGTCTAAGGAGGCGTAGGCCAGGTTTTCACTTCACTGCAAGCTTAATACTGTATATAACTGTGTATCTGACAAATAAAATCTCAACTCTTAAATCTATCTGATCACATGACTAGAGATAATAGAGATAATTACTGTCTTTTTGCAACTACAACAATACCATACATTGCAATTAGGATACAACTCCAATATTTGATACAAAATAACCCTTACAAATGACATATTAATAACACAGTTATTAATATACAATTATATGATCATCCCAGGAAATGGAAAAGACATGGACGATTAAGACACATTATCATTTTTATCCATTTATAGTTGCATTTAATGTTGTGGAACATGTTCTAAATAAGTGAGGTCTTGAATTAGAGCAGCTATAAATGGTTGCTCCCTTACCAGGCGCTTAAAATTAATTAGACAAAATTAGGAGACTTGTTATGTAACTGCGAAGATGAAAAGTGCACATCATCTGTAGTGGAAAACATGAAATTGACAAAGATCTGACTGTTACAAAGGGCTGATACGGGAGACTCCTGTATACACCGATCAGGCATAACATTACGACCACTGACAGGTGGGGTGAATAACACTGATGATCTCCTCATCATGGCACCTGTTAGTGGGTGGGATATATTAGGCAGCAGGTGAACATTTTATCCTCAAAGTTGAAGTGTTAGAAGCAGGAAAAATGGACAAGAGTAAGGATTTGAGTGAGTTTAACAAGGGCCAAATTGTGATGGCTAGACCACTGGATCAGAGCATCTCCAAAACTGCAGCTCTTGTGGGGTGTTCCCGGTCTGCAGTGGTCAGTATCTATCAAAAGTGGTCCAAGGAAGGAACAGTGGTGAACCGGTGACAGGGTCATGGGCGGCCAAGGCTCATTGATGCACGTGGGAGCGAAGGCTGGCCCGTGTGATCCAATCCAACAGACGAGCTACTGTTGCTCAAATTGCTGAAGAAGTTAATGCTGGTTCTGATAGGAAGGTGTCAGAATACACAGTGCAGGACGGGTCAGGGCTGATTTGGCATCAAAAGGGGACCAATACAATATTAGGCAGGTGGTCATAATGTTATGCCTGGTCAGTGTACATGTTCTTCCAAGATTCTGTGAAACGTTTTTGTGGTTGTAGCCAAAAATGCTGCTTTTACAGAAACATTCTTAAAGGTTTTTAGCAATTTTAGTTTTTTTTTTTTGAGAAAACTACTTGAATTGGTGAAACTGAAAGCACAGCATTCTCCTACCAGTGAAGACACACATGGATTTACTTTCTATGAAAGCTGTATTCATGTTTGATGCATGTGAATCGAAGAGGGCTCTGGTTGAACAATGTCACATAATGTGTCCCGGCCCAAATCTTCAGAAAATCGGTCATTTTGAAAAATTGCAAGCTCCTCAGAATATCACAGTTTGCTTGATTTCGCATTCATTTCTAAAATTGCTAAATTGCAAAATGCCAGAGGGACTGATTTTCTTTTTTTTCTTGAGTTGGAACTACTGTCAGAGCTACAATTATTGAAAATGGGATGGTTGGAGCGGTGGTAGGTCAAGTGGTTATGGCTCTGGGTCGTTGACCGGAAGATCTGGGTTCTTGCCCCAACTCTGCCAAGCTGCCACTGTTGGGATCTTGAGCAAGCCCCCCAACCCACCCTGCTCCAGGGGTGCTGCATCATGGCTAACCCTGCACTCTGACCCCAACCCCCAAGGGTGGGATATGCAAAGAAAGAGTTTCACTGTGGAATAATGTATATGTGACAAAGAAAGACAATTTAACCTTCAGTTCAGGGTTGTATTGGGGATTATTTTCCTATAACATTACCTCACCTCATGATTAATGCTATCCTCAGTTAAAGATTTGGTAGTAGAACTGATCAGTGAAACTTTTGACTCTTTTCTCTGACCAAGAACAAAACAAACATGACCCAAAACCCAAAGAAATGTTAGAAGAGGCTGTGTAATTCATATCAACCTGCTGGTCACTTTTCACTTACCTTTTTTTAAATTAGGAATTAAACATGCATTTAAATCTCTCTACAAACTACATGTGACAAATAAACCCCATTCTAATTTACATGACACACTCCATAAAAGCTTAAAAAATTAGTAAAGATTAAAAATGACACAGCCTCACACACAGTTCCTGATGATCTAATTTGGTGTCACTGTGTATGATGTAGAGCAGTTCTGTTACTGCTGCTAGGACAATACACATTTAACCTTGACCTCCAAAATCGCAAGATCACAACCATCACCCTCAAAACATCACTTACCCCTGTGCTCCCAGCAGGCTTCTTCTGCACGGCCATTCAATGCAAAATAAATCAGAAGAGAAGTGATGGTGCAGTGATTTATGAAGAGTCGCTCAGGGCAAGACCTCTGTTTGTATTGGGAGCTTTGATCAAGCACAGGGAGTCCTGCACCGTTAATCAATACGTGCCGGGCGGCGTAATCAGATGGGGTTATACATCACTCACTGCTGTTGTAACGTATTAAACGTAATGCTTTTATAATAGAATCATATTTGATTAAATGAGAAGCATTGTGTAATGCATCATAGGTTTCGAGGGCTGTGGTTCTGCTTCAAACTTTCACACAAAGACCATCTTGCTTTTATCGGTTTATTTAAAACTATCATTTTCAAAACACTTTTTTGTAGCTATTATTATTATTATTATTATTATTATTATTATTATTATTATTATTATTATTATTATTATTATTATTAATTGTATCACTATTTACGTCCAGTGTATAATCGCTAATCTTATTCTTCTAGTTTTTGCACATTGAGATTGTTGTTATTGATTTATTTGTTATATTGTATATTCTTTAGCAACTTGTTTTATACATTTATTATATCTACATTGAATGGGCATTTATTGTTTGTTTGTTTCCTTCTTTTCTGTTTCCTTCCTTCCATTGTTTTTTGTTTATTTCCTTCCTTCCTTCCTTCCTTCCTTCTTTCCTTCCTTCCTCCTACCAAGGCATCACTGACACATGCCAGTAACCAATTATGAATACACTATTTCTTTCTTTCTTTCTTTCTTTCTTTCTTTCTTTCTTTCTTTCTTTCTTTCTTTCTTTCTTTCTTTCTTTCTTTCTTTCTTTCTTTCTTTCTTTCTTTCTTTCCTTCCTTCCTTCCTTCCTTCCTTCCTTTGTTTCCTTACTTTGTTTGCTTATCTCCTTCCTTCCTTCCTACTTCCTTTGTTTGTTTATTTCCTGCCTTTTTCCTTCCTATACTTTGTTGTTTCTTTATCCCTTGCTTCACTCGTTTCCTTCCTTCCTTTGTTTGTTTGCTTTGTTAGTTTGCTTGTTTCATTTCTTTCTTCTTTTGTTTCCTTCCTTTGTTCCTTCATACTTTCCTTTGTTTATTTTATCCCTCATTCCTTTCTTGGATTGTTTATTTCCTTCCTTTATTTCCTTTCCTTCCATTGTTTCCTTCCTTCCTTCCTTTTCCTCCTTCCTTCCTTCCTTCCTTCCTTCCTTCGTTAGTTTATATTCTTCCTTCATTCCTTTCTATTTTTTCTGTTTCTTTCATCCTTCCTGCCTTCCATCCTTTACATGAAGGGAACAATATTCTTTCCTTCCTTCCTTCCTTCCTTCCTCCTACCAAGGCATCACTGACACATGCCAGTAACCAATTATGAATACACCATTAAGTCACCTGTCTGTAATAAATTGCCCCGGTGTATGACTGAGTGTGTGAATGTTGCTCTGTGATGGACTGGCTTCCCATCCAGGGTATATTCCCACCTCACACCCAGAGCTCCCAGGACAGGCTCCAGATTTACCGCAACTCTGACCAGGATAAAGTGCTTACTGAAAGTGAGTGGGGGGGGGGGGGGGGGTAGAGAGAGAGAGAGAGAGTGAGAGCCTTGTCTTCTTTGTTTTTTATTATACTCGCCTGCTTTGTAAATGACCGTTCTCCTCAGAGTTTCCTGACTTAAATTAAGGTGTGAATTGAATTGAACAGACATTTTATGTAAATAGAAAAGCTCTTTCCTACAGGAACATGTTTATTATGTCTCCTATTGTCTGCAATGTGCCAGTTGTTTTTATGTGTGATTTACATTTATTGGTGCCTCAGAAAGCTCCTAATAATGGTGGGTTGTGGGCTAAAAAACACTCATTAATCTTCTCCTCTTTTCAGCAGCTGCAGGACCGCAGGACTCACAGCATCAGATCATGTGGATTTATAGAGATCAAGCTCAGGTATATTCCTCTTACTCATCACTCTGTTTTGGATACATGGCCATTTCTGTGGTTTGTTTGTTGTTTGTTTACCTCCTTCCTTCCTTCCTTCCTTCATTCCTTCCTTACTTCCTTTCTTCCTTCCTTCGTTTCCTTCCATTTTTCATTTGTTTGTTTCTTTCAGCTTCTTTTCTTCTTTCATTCATTCATTCTTTTGTTTTCTGGCTTTCTTTGTTTATTTGTTTTATTTCTGTCTTTCCTTCATTCATTCTTTGCTTCCTTTCTTTCTTTCTTTCTTTCTTTCTTTCTTTCTTTCTTTCTTTCTTTCTTTCTTTCTTTCTTTCTTTCTTTCTTTCTTTCTTTCTTTCTTTCTTTCTTTCTTTCTTTCTTTCTTTCTTTCTTTCTTTCTTTCTTTCCTTGCTTCCTTCCTATCTTTACTTTCTTCATTCTTTGCCTCCTTTTTTTCTGTCCAGCCTTCAATCCTTGCTTCCTTGCCTTGCCCTTCCTTCCTTCCTTCCTTCCTTCCTTCCTTCCTTCCTTCCTTCCTTCCTTTGTTTTCTTCATTCCTTTCTTGAATTGTTTATTTTCCTCTGACCCCAGCTTACAAAGTTGGGATATGAGAAGAAAGAATTTCACTGTGCTGACAAATAATGGCTGCAGCTTTTTGGAAAAACAAAAATGAGAAATGAATCAGAGCGTTAAAAAAAAAAAAAAACAGTCCCACATACACCTATTGAGCAGACTTGATGAAATAATAACAGGGTTAGTATCATCTGTGTCATGACACATTTAAGTAAAATGTAAGTCTGGATTCATAATTATAAATTTTTTATCAGCAATAACTTTACTAACAGTGAATAAAATACCAGTTCTACCGAGCTGAGCCGTAATGAACCTAGGTGTCAAAGCACAACACTGTCAACAAAAATCTCTCAGTGTGTCAGTTGTGACAGCTAATACCTCCTACAGTTTTGTATTTGTGAATGTGTGGCGCTCATGTGCTATGAACACTGCATAAATCAGGTAGATTTGCAGATTTATCTTCATTTGAAATTCTAATTTTCTTATTTTTACGCTTATACACTACATTGCCAAAGGTTTTGGGACACCATCATTGAATTCAGGGGTTGTTTTTCAGAGGTTGAGCTCGGCCCCTTAGTTCCAGTGAAAGGAACTCTTAGTGCTTCAGCTTCATACCAAGACATTTTGGACAATTTCATGCTCCCAACTTTGTGGGAACAGGTTGGGGATGACCCCTTCCTGTTCCAACATGACTGCACACCAGTGAACAAAGCAAGGTCCATAAAGACATGGATGAGTGAGTTTGGTGTGGAGGAACTTCACCTCAACCTGATAGAACACCTTTGGGATGAATTAGAGCGGAGACTGCGAGCCAGACCTTCTCATCCAACATCAGTGCCTGACCTCACAAATGCGCTTCTAGAGAAATGGTAAAAAATTCCCATAAACACACTCCTAAACCTTGTGGAAAGCCTTCCCAGAAGAGTTGAAGCTCTTCTAGCTGCAAAGTGCGGACCAACTCCATATTACATTCAAGTGCATATGAAGGCAGGTGTCCCAAAACTTTTGGCAATATCGTGTATAATAAGCTACATGCAGAGAAATTACTATAGTTTACTTGATCATTATTATTCAATTCAATCCTATTTCTGTGATCTATTTTTTTAGTACAACTGTGTTCACCGTAGCCTCAATTTCCTGTTCCTATCCTATTGTAGTCGAACCCAGTGTGATCTGATGTGCTGTTCATCCTGAGATGATGACCGTGAGTCACTGGGTTCGACTGCAATAACATAGTTAGGTTTCTGTAGCTGTCCTGTTAACTCAAACCTGTGCGTAATCTGAACTCAACAACAAGAAGACTCTGTCTGCAGAACTGATTTTTTTATTCTGTATAAAATCTAGCAAAAGTTTGTGTGAACATGTGTGACAATCCCAGAAGACCAACAGTTTGTGAAATATTCAAAAGAACTCATCTGGCACGTGATGGTCCGAGTCACTGAGATTATTCTGATCTTTGGCATGAACATTACCTGAAGCTCTTGATTCATATCTGCAGGATTGTATGCGCTGTGTGCTGTTGCTACACTTTTGTCCGATTGGAAAAATTGCAGGGGTACAGGTGTTCCTATTCAATTAAGTGTAAAGCTGTGAAGAAAGCCTAATGCAGGCTGAGGTCCTCCTCTGCTCTAACAATGATGGTAATGAGTTTTCATTCCAGGCACCAGGTTACAGATTGAAGTCCCTGTCTTTCACACAAAGGCTCATGCGTGATGATGATGATGATGATGATGATGATGATGGTAATGAGTGTGCAGGCAGAGACTGGAGGTTAAGGACTAAAATCTGCTGGGAGAGAGCTCTGGGCTGTCGTCAAGCACAGGCCGTCAGCAGGGAGTCTGTGTGTCTCTCTCATGACATGGGGGAAGTGTGTGTGAACCTCTCTGGAGCAAATGTCCTCTTCCAGCTCCCATGTAGTGGTGAAAACAAAAGGGTGTTGGATTTTCCAGGTCAGGTAGTTGTTACACATTATGGCTGTGTGTGTGTGTGTGTGACACAGAAAAATGTGTGTGCATGTTTATCAAGCTGAAAGATGCTACTATGGTGTCATGACTGGCAATTACTTATTAATGAAACAAACTGCTTAGAGCAGGGTTAAAGGTTTGGACATTTTCTTATGACTTGATCCGCATGAACTGGAAAAATCCATTCACATCACTTTTACTCGAATAGAATTTTTTCATGATATAATTCTGTACTATTCAAAACAACAGCCCTTGCCAATTTTTAGCTTGAAACATCTAATCGTAGTGTGTGTGTGTGTGTGTGTGTGTGTGTTTTCCGGTTCAGCTAATTGGTGATGGAGGCCTGGTCCCTGGTGAGATAAACCCAGGTGTTTGTTCTAAGCATCTGTCAACCTTCACGTGGTTCAGACAATAGACACCTGTTTCACATTATACTCTCACACACAAACACACACAGGTTGCTCACCAAAGAGTGACTTTCTCTTCTCATCACTAATTGCAGGTCTACTGTAAGTTGATTACAGATTAAGATTTTTTTTTTAGAATTTCCAGTAAAAAATGGGAGACATTTGTTCTCAAGTTTTCCTTCAGAGGCAGCGTTCACTCTGCACATCTCTCAAACATGTGGATCATATTTAAGTTGACTGTACTAGCACTAGTTGCCTAGCTGACTAGCACTTTTAGGGCATTATTTTCATTCTCATTTCATCAACAACATCTCTGAATACACATTATCCCTAACATACAGTCATTTCCCCTTAAAGCAACGTGATAATGCAAGCACCTACCTTCTTCTTTTCAGCTTTCAAATGAGCTTTAATGACCAAATAAGTGCCAGATTTAAGGAAGGCTAAATAAAATGTCAGCCAAAACACATGATCCTAAAGATATAGCGGACACTATGACAGTTGTAGACTAGTAAAAACATTGCCGGGCCTTTTTCTAAACTTCTTACAAACTGCCCAGTTTCTCTGACCCTTTAGCTGACAGGAATGAGACCCGATGTGGTTTTCTGATGTCGTAGCCCATTTGCCCTTAACTGCACTGCTTTTCGAGCACAGAGCTCTGCAGAGGGTCGTACGATCATACCTCCAAGGCATCTACACCAGGAGAAGCAGAATGAGGGGCGCTTCGAGGATCATAAAAGAACCTGAGCCACAGTCTCTTTACTTCAGCATCACAGCGCACACACACACAAACAGACTCAGGGATGGTTTTATCCTACAGGCGACACGGCTGCTTGATAATAAACACTCACACCACTAAAGAACATTTGCATTCTCGCGACACATTTAAGGATTATTACAGGATGTGTAATTACACTCCGCTACTGCACTCTGCACTTTAAGTGACTGCTGTTAATGCTCTGTGAACACACTGATATATTTGCACAAAACAAACATTCTATTGTTTTTTTATTCTTTAAGTACACTATATTGCCAAAAGTTTTGGGACAGCCCTCCAAATCATTGAATTCAGGGGTTGGGCTCGGCCTCTTAGTTCCAGTGAAAGGAACTCTTTAGGCTTCAGCTTCATACCAAGACATTTTGGACAATTTCATGCTCCCAACTTTGTGGGAACAGTTTGAGGATGACCCCTTCCTGTTCCAACATGACTGCACAAAGCACGGTCCATAAAGACATGGATGAGTGAGTTTGGTGTGGAGGAACTTCACAGAGTCCTGACCTCAACCTGATAGAACACCTTTGGGATGAATTAGAGCGGAGACTGCAAGCCAGACATTCTCGTCCAACATCAGTGCCTGACCTCACAAATGTCCTTCTAGAGGAATGGTCAAAAATTCCCATAAACACACTCCTAAACCTTGTGAAAAGCCTTCCCAGAAGAGTTGAAGCTGTTATAGCCGCAAAGGACGTGCCAACTCCGTTTTACATTCATGTCCCAAAACGTTTGGTAAATATAGTGTATATATGTATATACTGTACGTCTATGTGTGTGTGTAAACACTGTGACATAACTGTTGGTGCCAGATGGGCCAGTTTGAGTATTTCAGAAACTTCTTATCTCCTGGGAATTTCTGCACACAAAAATACACACACAATAATAGTCCAAAAAAAGAAAAAAAAACAACTGGGAAACCGTGCTGATGAGAGAGAGACAGATCAGAGGAGAATGACCAGACTTGTCTGAGCTGACAGAAAAATCGGAAACACTGCAAAAATTCCAGGTGATTTTTTTTCTTTTCTAATCTTCAGCTGTCCAGTTTAGGTCTGTCCATGATAGCCTCAGCTTCCAGTTCTGGGCTGACAGGAGTGGAACCTGATGTGGTCTTCTACTGTTGTAGCTTATCCGCCTCAAGGTTTGATGACTTGTGCGTATTGAGATGCTTTTCTGCTCAGCATTTTTGTAAAGAGTGATTTCTGGCAGCTCTGTGTAATGAAGATCTGAACAGCAAAGTTAAGAACTCAAGGTTCTTAGAACGAAGAAGAAGCATGACATGCTTGTGCATTTTGGGTGAGACAGAACTAAAGGTAATGATGATCCACTGAAAAACATTAGGAATACAGGAGACATGACATTTTATCTTACACAAGCAGAACTTCTTTTCCTCCTTCTGCATTATACCTTCATGTCATGTCCATAGCATGGAGCTTGAAGTGTTGCAAGCTTACTTGCACACAGAAGCAAGGGAAAAAAGCATGATCCTGACTGTTTAATCCCCATTCTCAACAGGTTTGGGGCTGTTAAATATCTAATCCCATCACAATGGTGAGTGTTGTCCTTTTATGACCATCATTACAGCATAAATTTACTGCGTGAAACAATATTATTTGATGCTGAATGGCATTTCTGTACAGACATTTGCTTTTTATTGATGTTATATATTACGGTATATAATATTTTATTGTATAAGATGGTATATTAAGCTGTGCTGGAAGTGCTTGTTCCAAGAATAAGGAATAAGAATTTGGATAAGGAGTGATCCGAAATGGAAATCCTTTCCCTCACTGTTACTTTTGATTTAAAGGATGGTAATGTCATGTGTTTTTAACAGGAAAGTGGTCTCTCCTTGAATACATCACTATCTGAGCCCTAGATATAGATCTGCCTCTCTCTCTCTCTCTCTCTCTCTCTCGCTCTTTCTCTCTCCATGCATCCTATTTGTCAGTCTCTTGCTCTATGCCTTGAGACATTCACACAGAGAAGACAGGAGGAAACTGGTTCAGCTTAAGTAGACCTTGTCTAATGCAACTGCCCTGAAATAACCTAATGCCAAAAGCCACTTGAAAGGTCGTAGCATAAAATGTTCTGCTTTCTATCTACATTGAGGAATCTAATAATACCAGAGGTTAACGAGGAAAGAGGAAGATAAAGACGATGATGAGGTTGTTGTTTCTTAGTAAACTGATTTACTGTAACACTGTAGTATTAAAGCACTTTCCAGTAATGGGGGACAACATTACTGCATACAACAGCAATAAATCATACGGGCTTAAGCGTGAGCTCGGCTATAATCCGTACTCTCTGCTTCTTCCTGTAAAGTGACTGCGTGTTGACAGCAGCTGTGTGTATTGCATTTTACCCCCAAAGTTAAGTGCACCAATAAAACCGACCGCAGATTGCAGGAGATTCCGGACTAAATATGGTAGTTTAGGCACTTTTGGTAATGGCAGTGGTTTGTGGTTGAAGAGTGTGGCAGAAAAAAAAGGTTCACGGTCCTGGAGAAAGTAGCAGTTGGGGACTAGGAGTCTTTCCTAGGAACTCAAAAGTACACAGTGTTCCAAACACTGATTTTCATGCCGTAGAGCGCTTCTTGTTTTGTTCCTCTCTGAGGCTCATGCACTTTTTCAAGATAACGCTGATGTCAGTATTGTCCTTGGTTGTGACAGAATCAAGGTCATTGAACTGTACAGCCACAAATGCATTCTTGATTGTGTGTGTGTGTGTGTGTGTGTTGTGTACTAGGGCTAAGAGCACAGCCTTCAGGACCCATGGCACATCAATATTACAACACTGGGCTGAGGGCACATAGAGGAACACATGAAATATTTATCATATCACCTCTCTCTACATCCATTCTCGTTCTCTCACTTGCAGGTCATTTTTTTGCACAACGAACACCTCTGGGTACCTGCGGGTTTACATAAGCCTGGATGAGCCAACCTGGGTCTAAGCTCAGATTTACAGGATGACTATGTGTTGTTCAATGACGTTCTCAGCAGTGATGGTCATGGAAATGTGATTAAACCTAGATTTGTTTCCTAAGGCTTTTGAAATGATCTACAACTGGATAACCACCTTCAATCGTATTTTTCTTTTTGTCAGATTCACCATTAAAACGATATCAAAAATATCTTCAGATGATGTAGGAAAGTCTTGCAGCTAGCAAAACGTACATATTTAATTTATAAAATTCAGCTATACAACAAAAAACCTTCGAGTGAAGTTAAAAATGAAAGCATTTTCCAATAAATCAGTTTCAAGCTGCATTACATAATCATTATCATTATCAGCATTATCATTATGTCATGCTATGATTTACATTTCCAATAAGTTTTAGTACCCAAGCTCAGCTCGGCATGCTGTTCACATAAACTAAAGGCTCCCCTGAACTTCTCCATAAAACCGCAGGTTCTAAGGAGCACAATTATTAGAATCGTATCATAGATCATGACTAATGACAGGGATAATATCTAATTTGGCTAGCCCCTGTGCTTCATACACAAGTATATACAACATATAATTTAATGGATGACTCCAAGCAAATCATTTAACAGAGTAATCACAGCTGGAAAAACAGGCATTGTTATGGGATTGTTATGACACAGTATGCCAGAGTTTAGTCATTGTCTCATTCACAGGCACCTGAAAAACGCTTAATCGGTCCGTGTTAGAGTGGGGGAATAACTAAACTGCCTCGCTGAGTAAATCCACATGTAGTCACTTCATCTGATTAATTTATTTTAAGCAGAATAATATTTATCTAGAGATAAACTCATCTGATGACCTCATCTCTATCTGGCTGCCCTAAGTAGAACAAAGTCACCCAGCCTTTAATGAGGCTCTATCTCAGGAATGGTATGACGTAGAGATGAGCCACTTTTGCCCTAAATCAAAATGCTGCAAATTTTAGTGACGTTTGTTTGCATTTGGGTCAGTCTTGGCCCAGTTTACAAATGTTGTGCAAACCTTTAATGCCAAACTCAAAGTCTGGCTAGAAACTGCAGCTACATTACTTTGTTTTTAATGGGAAAGGTTTTGGGTTAAATTATTGCATTTCTTATATATTTGCATAAAGGCAATTGGAAGCAAACCTACTCTAAAACAATGAATAAATGAACAAACAAAAACAAGCACTGAAAAGCCAACTCCTCTATGTGCAGTACTGCCTAAAGTTACACAATACTGAGCTCTATTGGTTCATTCAGCTCATTGCACTAAAAAATAACTGGACTACACTTTTATTATTAAACTACAGTGTGATAGATATTTGCCCAAATAATCGGTTGAAGAAGCAATAGACAGTTAGATATAACAATAATGTGTATAGTAACAATATTTTACACTTTCTGCTTAATGGCGTAAGTTTACTGATCAGGTTTAAATATAACTCTACAATTTTAGACTTTCATATTTTTTTGTACATTTGGAATCTGTCTTTAAATAATGACCAGATTTGTTCTCATCATTTAATACTAGACTTTTTGGACTTTATAACTGTCTACTCATCTGAATGTCATCCATAAGTTGTGCTACATTATGGTATAAATGTATGTAAAGTGTCTGAAAATTATTTAAATGTGGTATAGGTATAATTTCACACACTGATTTATATCCGGATTTTGACAGGTTTTTGGAGATGGAAAATTTTGAGAAGTTTTGACAGTTTTACAATGTAATTATCTAGTAGAGTCTTGATATTGGGATCTAATACAATGTATTGGTATTGGATCAAATTCATAGACTACCGAAGCTGCAGCGCCTCCTAGAGGCTACCATTAGGTCAACACTGGTTGGTTTGTCTGGTATCCTTTTAATACAAATAAACCTACAACTGGGCTTACTGGTGCGATAATAGTTAATAATAACTTTAGAAGGGATGGTGACAGTGAATGTTATGACTAACAACATAATTAAAACTAGCATGTAAACTTTCTAAACTTAAAGTCAACTTACCTCAACAAGCTTCTGTAGGTGTAGATTTTAAAGACTCATATCTCGTGTCATCGTACAGTATGAATTATTGGTAAATCCGGCAAAAGGGATCATTTTGTTAAAGAATGCTTATTTTGCTGATTGAAAACTGTTTGTCTATATGCTTGGATTTGGGGAGGCCTAGTCAAGAAATAGAGGAAACCATGAGAAAAAGTGGGCGGGGATATGGGTGGGGATAAACTATAAAATAACCATTTAGTTTTAAGTCTAAAATAAACTGCTTGTGGCTGTCAATCACAGCTTGGACTACTTTTGATAGATACTGACCACTGCAGACCGGGAACACCCCACAAGAGCTGCAGTTTTGGAGACACTCTGATCCAGTGGTCTAGCCATCACAATTTGGCCCTTCATCAAACTTGCTCAAATCCTTACACTTGTCCATTTTTCCTGCTTCTAACATCAACTTTGAAGACAAAATGTTCACTTGCTGCCTAATATATCCCACCCACTAACAGGTGCCATGATGAGGAGATCATCAGTCTTATTCACGTCACCTCTCACTGTTCATAATGTTATGCCTGATTGGTGTGTGTAAGCACTTACCAACTCTTTGGGGCACGTGTATAGACTTGTCGCTAGGGGTCAGTGAATGCTTGATTGGTTTCTCCAGAAGCCAAAGATAAGAAGTTAAATTTCATTGGTGTTTGGAGTGAAAAACAGGAAACAACCCTGAAAAACAAGTTTTCCATAAGGCTATACGTTTATGTCTTAAACAATAAAACAATATTATACATATTTATGAAGCATATATAAAAATTTATATACAAGATTTTTTTCAAAATATCTTTTTGAGGGAGCGTGAAAGGATATAAAGGATAAAATCCATGAATAGATAAATAGAATAGATATATTTATTTGGTGGACTGGGAAATATAGACTTATGTAGTCATTTTACTTTGCTTTGTTCATAAAATATTAGAATATACTGATAATATTTAAATGATACCATGAAGAAGTACACTATATTGCCAAAGGTTTTGGGACGTCTGCCTTTACATGTACATGAATGTAATATGGATTTGACCCGCCCTTTGCAGATATAACAGATTCCACAAGGCTTTCGACAAGGTGTAGGAGTGTGTTTATGGGAAATTTGACCATTCCTCTAGAAGTGCATTTATGAGGTCAAGAACTGATGTTGGACGAGAAGGCCTGGCTTGCAGTCTCCGCTCTAATTCATCCCAAAGGTGTTCTATCAGGTTGAGGAACAGGACTCTCTGCAGGCCAGTCAAGTTCATCCACACTAAACTCAATCATCCATGTCTTTATGGACCTTGCTTTGTGCACTGGTGTGCAGTCATGTAGGAACAGGAAGGGGTCATCCCCAAACTGTTCCCACAAAGCATGAAATTGTCCAAAATGTCTTGGTATGAAGCTGAAGCATTAAGAGTTCCTTTCACTGGAACTAAGGGGCCGAGCCGAACCCCTGAAAAACAACACCTGAATTCAATAATTTGGAGGGGTGTCCAAAAACTTTTGGCAATAAGGTGTATGTTACTAATAAATAAACTACATGTGTCACTGATAATGAAAGTGATAAAACTAAAGGACTACATCAAGGATAATCTGTCCAACAGTACCACAGTTTTCATTAGAACTTGACGAAAGGGTGAAACCATGGCTCTTTAAAATATGAATTAAATTTTATTTCTGCACATTTACAATATTAACAGATAACAGATCGAAATTCAAAAACTGAAGTCAGAAATCACTCATTATATTATTATTATTATTATTGTTGTTGTTACTATTATTATTATTATTATTATTATTATTATTATTTTGATCACCCTTCAGTCCTGGATGTATTTCATACAGGAAAACATTCTTATAAAACATTCTTATTCTTATAAACAGTGTAGTTAAATAATAGTTAGTTGTGTTTTGACTGAAAGAAACAAAACAAAACAACAACGCTAAAGTTAAAGCATGCAGCGTGTCACCAGGAGCGTCATGTCTCCATGACAACAGAGAAAGCACGCGGAAACGGCCTAGGATCCGGAGCAGTGTGCTGTGTTAGCTCGACTATTCAGTTTCTCATCTAGTCCTGAGAAATAAGTCTCTAAACACAATTATCTACCATCTTCATCACTAATAGGTTTATTTTCTAAATTCAATAGATTAAGTGATTATTTTCAGCTTTTAGGATTTTCCCCGCTGCTCCTCCAGGTAACTTAGTTAGCTTGTTAACGTCATGCTAGGTGATGTATTTCTTTGGTTTGCTCTTAGATTTAAAATAAGTAAGTAATTAAAATAAAAATTAACTTTGCGTTTTTGTAAGGGTATCGAAATCTCGTTGCGTGGAGATGAACTCTGCACAGGTCGGAGTGGTCAGAGACTCAATGGCCAATAATCCACTTATAATGAAGGTAAGAGTTTAAATATTAAATACACACACACATACATATATATATATATATATATATATATATATATATATATATATATATATATATATATATATATATATATATATATACACCGATCAGGCATAACATTATGAGCACCGAGAGGTGAAGTGAATAAGACTGATGATCTCCTCATCATGGCACCTGTTAGTGGGTGGGATATATTAGACAGCAAGTGAACATTTTGTCCTCAGAGTTGATGTGATAGAAGCAGGAAAAATGGACAAGCGTAAGGATTTGAGCGAGTTTGATGAAGGGCCGAATTGTGATGGCGGATAGACGACTGGATCAGAGCATCTCCAAAACTGCAGCTCTTGTGGGGTGTTCCCGGTCTGCAGTGGTCAGTATCTATCAAAAGTGGTCCAAGGAAGGAACAGTGATGAACCGGCGACAGGGTCATGGACGGTCAAGGCCCATTGATGCACGTGGGGAGTGAAGGCTGGACCATGTGATCCGATCCAACAGACGAGCTACTGTTGCTCAAACTGCTGAAGAAGTTAATGCTGGTTCTGATAGAAAGGTGTCAGAATACACAGTGCATCACAGTTTGTTGCATATGGGGCTGCATAGCTGCAGACCAGTCAGGGTGCCCAAAGCAAAAATGGTTCAGGAATGGTTTGATGAGCACAGCAACGAGTTTAAGGTGTTGACTTTGCCTCTAAATTCCCCAAATCTTAATCTAATCAAGCTTCTATGGGGTGTGCTGGACAAACAAATCCCATCCATGGAGGCCCCATCTCACAACTTACAGGACTTAAAGGATCTGCTGCTAACATCTTGGTGGCAGATGTAGTGGGGGATGTAGTGGAGTCTGTTTAGGCAGCAAAAAGGGTTATTAGGCAGGTGGTCATAATGTTATGCCTGATCTGTGTATATGATAAGACATGATAAATCTATCTGGGTTTATACCTGAGTCTTGTCGTATTTAATAGAACCACCAGATGGCAGTATATTTCCTCAAATAATAGGAGTTCAATAATTGTCTACAAATGATTTTCAAGCTCATGTTCCTCAAAGTCCACCTACTGTACCACCTACTGGTTTAGCTTAACTTGAAAACTGTTGACCTCCAACTATTCAAAATGATTCACATAGCTCCTTTTAATCCCCCATTTTCTCTTCTCGTTCCACTGCTGCGGTTCACGACATATCCTTCATCCAATTCTCCTTCAACTTCATCAACTCTTCCAGTGGAGCAGAAGGGAGGATGAAACAAATCCTTTATTTCTCCATTCCTTATCAGCATAACTTAAATATAATGTCCTGACACAGCCAAGCCCTCCCACCCCACCTCATTCCCATCCTTTTACAAGCCATTCTGATCTTAGCCTGGTCGCACCCCTCCTCTGCCTCTCACCGTTCTCCAGGGTTATTTGATATGCCCCTTTTGACTGATGCAGAAAATAGGATTACTGTATTTAAATGACTATGATAATGAACCGTGTGCGTGTTGCTATAGTCCCACAAGATCAAGGATTTCTCGTTCGTTTCCATTGTGAGCCGTTTTAGCTACAGCTTTTGGCCTTGCTCCGGAACAATGGAGGAGTCATCTGTGAGGATTAAGGCTTTTGTCATTTTGGCATTGCCTGATGTTTCTCTGTTTCTCCTCTCTTGTGACTTGGGTTTGAGCTGTAATGCAGAACATTCACCCTCAGACCTCCTAAGACTATTTGTGTTTTGTGAAAACTACAAGCATGTTTCCTCTGGACAGAGGTTGCGGGAACTCATTCGCAACTAGAGACAGGAATTTACAGAGGCAGAAGATCTAGCTTCAGGAGTGGCTTTTCTCCCAAACTTCTTTATTTCATGACTCCATATAGCTTATTTTATGGTGAAATGTGTATTAAGCAACAGATAATGTTTGATATAATGGCGGAAAGTGATCCAAACAACACCATGGGTGCCAATACTTTTAGAGAAAGCGGACAGAATGTCATGTGACTATAAAATATCACAAAAACACAAACCATTTGGTCAAACTATTTTTGTTGCTAAACCTGAAATGGGGTTTTCTTGTGCATGTAGAGCACTAAGTGAGGTGTTTGTCTTTAATATTATACTCATATAATAAGCAGCCAGTGTGAAGAAAACTGAATAAGAATCCATTTGGCTTATTTGTTAGATTTCACATAGCTCACAGGTAAAGAATTGACCATTTTAAAATATTAGCGACAAGAAACAATACTTTGAGTAAACAAAGAATTAGATACTAATATGAAATATTAGACTTAATGGCAGAATTCTGTGGAAAAAAACTCTCATGGCAGTAATGAAGCTAGTAAAGATCGCTGGGCCGTGCTGTCTGGTAGCAAAGAGACATTCTCAGGATGTACTGTGACAGGTCACATACTGTAAGAGAATTTTGCACTTACATACAGTAGCTGCTGTGGGATTCCTACTATACTGTGAAAGAGCAGTTTATCATAAGTGAAGTTTTGTGTGCTTCAGGCACTTTTGATGTATGGCTGTCCCGCCGGGAAAGGGGACATATATCACAGTAATATACACCAGTGCTAATGGTTCTCAGGGTGTACATGAGATGGATTGGACTAAGTTGTATGGAGTAGCGCATGTATCTAGACCAGAGCTTTGGCTTTGTGTCTAAGCAAGCTCATTTTATTGCTACATGATGAAACGGGTTGTGTTTTTGTGAGCTGAACAAGAAGAATGTTATTCTCCTGTCCTGTCCTGTCCTGTCCTGTCCCCTGTCCTGTCCTGTCCTGTCCTGTCCTGTCCTGTCCTGTCCTCTCCTCTCCTCTCCTCTCCTCTCTCCACACTTAATTCCCTTTTGATGAGGCATGGCCAATAAATCCCATTTTCATGCCTGCGTTCCCTGATGACCAGTAAATGAGAGATCAGGGGGGCAGCTTTGGGGCTTCTGTTGTTCTCAGGGACATGAATGGGACCTGCTGGGCAGCAGGCCGGCTGGGTCCCATTCGCAGCCTCCTATTCATACTCATTAGCATTAGCTTAAGCACACTGTGTTCTGTAGCATGTGTGAGGAGAAAGCAGACAATGTGCGCATTACATCTGTACAGTATGTAAGCAAAATGTACCGCAGTAATCAGAACACAAATCCATCAGTAACTTACGCCGATTTGCGAGGATGCCAGAAGAAGGTTATCCCAATGCGACCTGATGTCTAAAGCTTTCACAGACAGCTACATTTGTATTAAGGGCAACTGAAATATACGTCTTATAAACGCGGAGTACGTCAGGAATGGATTTAGGTTCACAAGCTCACTAACTCTTAGGCCAAACTATTTCATCTTCCATAAGGACGCCGTAGCAGTGCACTGGCTCATTATTTATGGTATCCAGCTGGGCCCAGTGTAGGTGCAAACCCAGCGACACAGATACATAAGCACAAAGCCCAATGCATAAACCATAAAGCGCTCACATAATAAATAACCCCATGCAAATGAGCAGTGTAAAGTGACCATTGCCCATGTGTAGTCTATCATAGCTAAGGGAGTGCAGGAGCATATACGTCACATTGCTTGGGAGACATAATGAGTGTGTACCTGATGAATCAATGTAATGAGGAAGTAATGAAAGGTACGCACATACATCATTGTGATTTACCAACTTACCAACAACTAAGGGGTGTGTGATATTCGTACAATTATACATTTAGGATTTTAATCCAACTATTTTTAGAGATGCCATCAAACACATATATACATACAAACCTATATCTTTAATATTTATTCAACAGGGTCTTTCACTTAAACAGAGAAACTTAAGGACAGATATTATGCATTATATACTCATTTTTACTGCAAGAGGTATCCCAGACACATGATGCCAATTAGCTGCTCTTGTATTTGGAAGCACCTCATCAATTATGCCCAGAACTGCAGGATTAGCCACTCATAATAGGAAGGGTGTGCATTTTAAAGGAGAAAGAAGGTCTGTGCATGTGTGTGTGTTTTTTGGGGGGGTTGCTGGGGTTGAATAGAATCGATATGAAGACTTTAGAGATTTTGCTTGTGGTGATAATGGAAAACCATGATAGTTTCATCTGGGCCTATGTAAAAAATTAAAACAATTTGGCTCATTATGCCAAGCTGATTAATACTGTTTACAGAGAAATTAAGATTTAAATGCTTTTGTGCTGTCGTGTGTGAACAGATTAAAATCTCTAATCATGTACTTTCACTATATACTTGTATGTTTGTGCTGATGTTTGTCTAGACCGTAAAAGTGAAGCAAATAGACATCTCCGTACAGTGATGAATCCGAATATAAAGAGAGGATTTATTATTTGTAATGCACACACAGAGTATTCCCCTTTTACAGAGTGAGAGCTGGAGATTAGTTTTAAGCCTGCTGTGCTCTGGCCAGGCACCAGATGGCGCTGATCTGAATGAGCGCAGACAGATCGGGACGCATTACTCGCCATTATCTTCTAATCATCACCATCGACTCCTCATCTCAGTGTGGGACTCTGGAAACGAAATTCCTGGTGCCTGTCTGTCAGGGAGGAGTCAGACGAGATGAGAGGCTTCAGGGGCAATAACTGAACGGATTAAACCAAACTTTGCGACTGCAGAAACTAGGCACATTTTGGAGGCCTTCTTTCCAAAAACCACATAATCTAGACGTTGGCTCGTGGCTCACTGTGTGTCGAATCTTAGGATGATCATCTCTGTTTTCCGTCCTCTTTCTTTCTCTTTTTATTTATTTATTTAGCTATTTATTTACTTACTGGGTAGAATTGCTACCTCACAGCTCCAGGGTCTTGGGTTTGATTCTGAACTCTGGTTACTGTCTTCTCCATGTGGGTTTCCTCCAGGTTTTTTCCCCACTTCCTCAACGCCTGTTGATAGGCAGATTGGCTACACTTAATTGATCCTGTATGTTAATGACTGTGTGAAGGTGTGTACATGATGCCCCAACATGGACTGACATCATTTCCAGTGTGCATTCTCTTACATTGTGCCCAGATTTAGTGGGATTAGTTTTGGATCAGATGGGCACAACCCTGGCTAGGATTATGCAATTACGTGCTCTAGATAAATCAGTGAATGATTCAATTCATTTATTTACATTATATTGCCAAAAGTTTTGGGACACTCCTCCAAAACATTGAATTCAGGTGTTGTTTTTCAGAGGGTTGGACTCGGCCCCTTAGTTCCAGTGAAAGGAACTCTTAATGCTTCAACATACCAAGACATTTTGGACAATTTCATGCTCCCAACTTTGTGGGAACAGTTTGGGGATGACCCCTTCCTGTTCCAACATGACTGCTGCACACCAGTGCACAAAGCAAGGTCCATAAAGACATGTATGAGTGAGTTTGGTGTGGAGGAACTTCTGACCTCAACCCCATAGAACACCTTTGGGATGCATTAGAGCGGAGACTGTGAGCCAGGCCTTCTCATCCAGCATCAGTGTCTGACCTCTGAACACACTTCTAGTGGAATGGTCAAAAATTCCCATAAACACACTCCTAAACCTTGTGGAAAGCCTTCCCAGAAGAGTTGAAGCTGTTATAGCTGCAAAGGGCAGGACAACTCCATATTACATCCATGTACGTGTCAAGGCAAATGTCCCAAAACTTTTGGCAATATAGTGTATATTTAAGGTATTTATATTTAAGTTCTTTTTAAAATCTTAATCTCTATGTACAGCGCCTATATTGTAATTTTGATATTCCCTGAACTGAGAAAAGTATGTCCTGTGTACTACTCATTAATTCATAGACTGGAGAATTCACACCTATCAAACACACACACACACACACACATGGATCTAATAGTTTTTATGAAATTATTACAATACAAATATGAGCTTATGAAACCTATTTCTAGAATTTTTTATTAATTTCAAGTTTAAACCCATCTTTTATCTATTGGCAATTCGACATTTACAGTATTTCTAATAAAAAGCAAATTGATCAGCCAAAAGACTCACATAGATTTAGCAAATATCTACATGCATAGATATCTTTTTGACAGTAATAAGATCAAGTCCTCCAGAAAATAAAAATATACCAGCCATTCATTTTATTTACAGAAGTTAATTAAACTAATGAACTGTTTAACTGTAAAGGGTCCACTCGTTTGAAATGTGTAACAAAATTTGCCAGATTAATAAAAGGGAAATTAGTTCATAAGTGAAAGTAAATGAGATTACCGTCTGAGGCTGACACACAGCAGTCTGGAGTCTGCACACTGCTTAATTATGACTGTCTAAATGTCTAAATCTTGCTTAGACAGTCACAGATGTCATCTGAAAGAGACAGCCTGTGTAAAGAGGAGGACCTGTGTGTGTGTTTGTGTGTGTGGGTGTGGGTGTGTAAGAGAGAGAGAGAGAGAGAGAGAGAGAGAGAATGAGAGAGTGATGTGACCAGAGACTGCACAGATAAACTCTTAGGGTCAGCGCTAAGCTAAGCTCAGCTGAGCCAAATCCTAAAAGCATACATGAGCAAGACTGGGACAAAGGCGTGGCGAAATTAAAACCAGCGAGAGGGAATAGACTGAAGACAGACAGAAGGGGTGTCTTCACTAAGGGATGATTATGTGCCCTATTCTCTGTCCCTTTAAGACTGTGTGAATAATATGCTCCCACTGACCCCACTTGTGGAGCAGTTCCATTCTCCCCTCTTTTTCAGCAGGTCCATGCCTGGTTAATCAAAACACAATAAAGGGACAGATCACCAGTAAATGAGAATATAAAAGGAGCTTTTGCTTAACATAATCCCCCTCCTGATTTGCCTTTTTTGTTGTCCCCTTCCCTTTCAAGGCCTTTATTGGTCCTGAAAGGGGACAATAATGTTCGGAGGGGTCCGATTAGCCATTTTGCGCCAGCAGTCAACACGTTCCTTCAAGCATCTCTAAATGATCCCTTCAAAACAATCTGCAGATTGAAATTGCTGAGAGGATTAAAGGGATGGCCGAGCACAACACAGTGGCGCAGATCCACAAGATTGGCCTTTAAAGATTGGAGAAAGATTTAAATGTGTTGCGGCAAAGATGTTAACTAAAGGTTCTGGACAGGTCAGGCTGGGCGTGAATCGGAAAAGGGCTACGGGTTTTGGTCGGTACCCGGAGGACACATTATCTTTATGTGATCCACAGTAGGCGTGTTCTCAGAAGCGAGGATCATTAGTGGGGGGTCCAATGATATTTAATCCATTTTCACACATAGGTAGTTAAACTGAAAACATTTGGGTATACAGCAGTTTTCAGGATAATTGACATTCCTTAAACTTTTTTGTACGTTTTTCTTTTTTGTTTAGCACCGATTGATGAACCCTTTTAGACTTTTAGAGTCACATATCACAGAGCTTTGTCTTCCACATGAGCATACTCACCTCCACAACTCTGATCTGTGATTGATGTGTTTGCATGCTACGTTTTATTCTAGCTTGTTCATGTTACAGTATAAGAAAGAAACGCCGGAGCAAAGCTGTTTTCTTTTACTGCGAAACTCAGAAAACATCAGTTACTCTGCGCTCACTCACCAGCAGTTTACTTGTCATCCTTACAAGAGTTTCAAATTTTAATCTATAGTGCATCACTCTTAAAACAAGCCCTTAAGGTGTTTTGCTTTGAATGTCAACAGAACAGCCAGTGGCTCTGCCAAGCAATCAGCCCCTGCAGATCCTCACTTACAGCCTCACGCTGTTCCTTTCTCCTGCTGTATACTTGTCAGCCACCTCGTAGTTACAAATCCTGTGTTGTAAATTGCGCAGTACATAATGTTAATGGGGATGTGGTAGCTTAGTGGTTAAGGGGTTGGACTACTGCTTGGAAGGTTGTGAGCTCAAATCCCAGGTCTACCAAGCTGCCACTGCTGGGCCTGTGAGCAAGGCCCTAAACTCTCAGTTGCTCAGAGAAATGAGATAAAATTGTAAGTTGCTTTGGGTAAGGGCGTCTGCTAAATGCCTGAAATGTGATATAAATGTACAACCTGTTAGGAAGGCAGAATGAGGCCTGCATGTTCTTGACTGAAGATCTATCATAATCACCCACTTTCTCTTACATGTTCCAAAAGTATATGATTTTGTGTGTTTATTGATAGATATTTTGTGAGATAGATAGATAGATAGATAGATAGATAGATAGATAGATAGATAGATAGATAGATAGATGGACGGACGGACGGATAAATAGATAGATAGATAGATAGATAGATAGATAGATAGATAGATAGATAGATAGATAGATAGATAGATAGATAGATAGATAGATAGATAGATAGATAGAAGCTTCCCTTTTTTATATGATAGCTACCAAGGGAGGGTGAAGGACACATGCTTTCTCTCACTGCTTCTCATCTTATGTCACAGGGCAGCCTAACACAGAGAGCACTATCTGTTCTCTTCCGCATACATGAGCTCACAGATGCCCATGATTGGCTAGTGTTACTGTGATTGACATGGAAGAGAATGTACTATAGAACACGGCTCCATAGGATCCTATACAACAGGGCTGTAGGACCGTTTGCTGGTAGTTTGGTAACAAACCTATATATTGCGATATACAACACTATATATCAAGTAACTTGAGTAATTATGATATTTTTGCCATTTTGCCACTTCCTAGTATTTATGTTTATTAACGTAGTAGATGCTTTCAACCAAAGCAACTTGAAATGGAAATGACATTGGCGGTACCTGGATTTAGACTTGTAACCTTCTAGTAACACCTAAAGAAAAATGTTTCTTCTTATCTTTCTGATCTATAGCCTAAACTTGGTAAGATCAAATCCAGAGGACTCTCCTGTCCAGGACCAGATTTTGTTTATGGTGCAGTGACCACCTTCCAAGATGGTGGAGCAGCAGAGGGTAAGTGAACAAACAAACCCTGAGCATCTTTACCTTTCTCTTTTTAAACTTTCTTTAAAACAAATCCACAATACTGCCTGAACTCCAAAATGCAGATACTGTATATAGCAGGAAGTGATATTCCTTTTTTTTTGGTGTTTTTTTTTAAACCTTAAAGAATTAAGTGAAAATGTGATTTTCTTTTTACTTTTGTAGTTGATTTGTGATAAAAACTCTCCCAAATATTACAAAGGGTTTAAAATGACTGACTTTGTCCATATAGAGGTTCATATGAATATTTACCATGATTGGTTTATGAGTGTATTTATATAAAATGCAGTTTAAGAGTAGAAATCACTGGAAATGTGTTTCATAAACACCCAGGATACAATAATAACAAAATATAGGCCTTTAAATTTAATTTAATCCAGTACATGCTTTATTGATGGATCCTGGGACTTTCGGGAACATTGAAAATACATCCTGTATTTATTACAGTGGTCAATATACTAGTGTAGAAGCAACTTAACTGTATATTTCTGGGAGTTGTAAAGTTTTTTGGTTTGTCAGTGGCTAGAAAGGGTGTATGTAAGTATCATGTAGCCTTAAAACACTCACATCAAAGGTGCAATAGTCACCTTTTCAACCAAACTGATTTCATTTTTTAAGAATACAAATAATATGGAAAATTATGTTGAAATGATAGTAATCATTGAAGTAATAGTTTTAAACTATTTTATTAGATCAAGTGTATAACACAGACAAAACAGTTTGGAAACCCGCCTTCTGGTCTGGGATGTTGTCGGTCATTTGATAGACACGCCCCCAAACACCACTTCACATCCTCTTGAATGATTATGAGATGTTAAAGGTTTATAGAGTTGTAACTTGAATGTCTGAGAGTGCTTGAAAGAGATGTCATGACAATGCTTGCTAATGGTAACCCTAGTTAGCATGCTGATCGTAGTTGAAACAAGTCTTGGAGGTGGGGTTTTATGTACATGGGTGGAAATTAGGCTCAGTGAGGGAAAAAATAAAAATCATTCTAATGTTATTTAACTTCACTCATTAAACTGTTAGCGGCCTTGGTATCCAGTCTGTGCCTCCAGCCTGTGAGCATAGATGGATGATGTATCTGTCACCTTGTGTATTTTCTCTCCCTGATCTCTGGCTTGTGCTCTCAGCCCTTTCCAACTGGCACACTCCTTCACTGTCCATTTCCAAGTCTGCGCAGTACAGGAAGGCAGAGCGGGACTTTGTGGCACTGAATCGTGAAGGTGTAAAGTCCGGCCTGGTCACGGCTAAAGAGCTGCATCAGTTCCGCGCCACTCACGACATCAGACGCCCAGTCGCTTCCAAAACCTACAAGTCTGCTCCAGTACAAATACCACAGGACATCACATTCGGCCTTCCTACACGGTAAGTGTGTGTTTGAAATTGTGAATTATTACACATTGTTCAACTGCTTCTGCAGAAATCAGTAAAGTCTATCCTTCACCTTTTCCTTTTCTCATTCATTTCAACTTAATTTAAATCAATTCCTTCAACTTAAGAAGAATTTATTTGAATAGAGACTTTGCAGGTATCTTTCTGTAGAGCTGAGACCTTGTAGTATCTGCATTATGTACAGTAAAGGAAGGAAAAATGAACATAACATTTTAAACTGTCTGGAAAGACGTCCTGTAACGTCCATGCAGTGCATTAATGAAAATCTACAAGGGTACCATGCTTATATGCTATGTAGTATGCAAACAGTGAATATGATGCTGTCAGGGGTTATGCTTAAACAAGATGGATTTCACTGAATCAACTGAAAAAGTACTGAAATACTGAATTGTGTGATAATTGTAATTTCACCTGATAAAGTAGACAGAAAGGGGGATTTAATAAACTTTGGCAGATGGTAAATGGCACACTAGTTAGTGAAAAAGGTGGCCATAGACATGCCAGAGTGAAAATCTATATTTATTTGTCTTTGCACTTTATCCTGAAAAGAAAAGTGGATCCTGGGAAAAGTGGATCCTGGGAATCCCAGACACAAGGCGAGAATACAGCCTGGCTAAAACACCAGTCCATAAGGGCACCATAAGCACAAAACTCCAAAAATGTCTTTTTTTTTCTCTTGTCCTTACACACGCAGACTATTTTCAGCTCTGAGCATAAGTGGGCAGATGGTTATCTTGGGAACAGCTTCACTATGCAAATGATCAGTATCCTGTCTGCAGACCCAGGGCAAATGGGTGTTCGTAGTGTGTAAAAGTGCTCCTGGGATGTCTTCTGAGTCGGGTGACTGAAAAAGAGAGAAGGAAAGAGGAGAGAGAACAAAAATGAAAAACGGGAAGACGTCTGACTGGGAACGCGTGCAGAGATACACTACGAGGGTTGTAGTTAGAGCAAAAGCAGGATTATCACAGCAGCAAGCAGAGTGAACGCTGCCCGGAGCTCCCTCTCTCTAGAAATCTACACTTACTTTTTCCTCCTTTAACACATAGGTGTTGCAGTGGAGCTGAATTATTCAAAATAATAACGCACATGAACTCTCTCTCTCTCTCTGTTACACACACACACACACGCAGACATTACTCTGTGTCAGATTTATTCCACGCTTGATGCATGGGGTGTGTGAGAGGCCGGCGTGTGTCTGTTCAGTCTGGAGAAAGGGATGGAGCAATAAAAGATAAGATCATGGCTCCTCAGGGACTTGTTTGGTCCTGTTCTCTATCCATCAAATGCTACTCACCAATGCCAAGGTCAGCCCTAATGAGGCAGCGCTACAATGCTAGCAGAGTGTCGTCCCGACCATATTTACTTGCACGCTCTACATGTATAATGCAGAATACACACTATACATGCTGTATATATACATGTATAATGCAAAACCACACACACAAGGCTAATTTACTGACATCCTCAATGTAAAATTCAGATTACCACTGGAGGTTGACCTTTGAACTACTTAAATATTTAAAGAAATTCTTAAACTAGGGCTGGGCATCATGGTGATAAACAAATTTAGGATTCTGATAATGCATTCTTCTGAGTATATCCCAGATATTGTTAAATCTTTGCTTTGCTTCATAAAGTGATATATATCTCAATATAGGTGTAACTACAAAAAAAGAAAAGAAATGTGAAAATGAAAGAAAAGTATCATTTAAAAATGTTCGTCTTGCTGTTTTGCCGGACATTGTTGGAAATTTAATAATGCTGTGCGTCTGATATCTTACTAAAATATCTTCGGTTTTCAAAAATATTAAAATAATGTAATACAAAAATTTAATAATTTCAGCAGTAACATTTAGTTCATAGGGATTTGTGTGGTTGATGATCTAAGTAATCTCTAACTAATAATAAACTGAACGTGGATAGCTGTTAATGATGGAAGTGACTACAGGAAATAAGCGTTTAGTGGATGTTCCAGTACATTAATGTCAGATCAAATGGAATAAAATGCTTCAGTAAAATGATGTTATAGGAAAGTATTTCATCATTTTGTCATTGAATACTTTCCCATATCATGCAGCATGTCATTTCAGAGAATGTTTTATTTTTTAGATATCGCCCACTCAAGTGCTTCCCTGCTCTCCTGAACCCTGCATGTCCTTCCTATCAAATATATCAAATATTCACCATATCAAATGTAGGGTCATGTAGCAGTAGAAAGCCATTTTCCCAATGTTTCACCTGTTCCTAACATCAGACACCAAAGGGTTGAGGGTAACAAAAAGGTAGCAGTAAACAAGCACACCCTTCTTAGCCAGTGTTTGGCAATATTTTCCACCTTTGGATGAAACTGTGGCCTAGAGCTTTCTTTGCTGTTTCTGTCCAAAGTCATCAGGATGTTTATCTAGCACTCCCTGAGACATGTGGTGTGTACTAATGATGCAATAAAATGAACAGCAGGGGGTGGAGCTGAGATCGGCATCTTACCAGAGATCATAATTAAGATATACCACAGGCCCCAGTTACTCAGCTGTGGCGTGGCGCTTATGGATAGATGAGCGTAAAGAATAAAAAAATTGTCGAGGGGGACGCTACGGTGAACTCAGAGCACATTTATTTATCCTCTGCAGGCCGTCCACTCCGATATCGGCGCTGTTGGAGTATAAGTACGGCCAGAAGTGGCTGGAGGAGCAACAGGCCAAAGACAGAGCACTGCTGGAGCAGCAGAATAAGAAGGTAAGATTATAGAATACTTTTTTATCTTTACAGGGATATTATACAATATCAGAACCAAACCCTGACTGTTTCAGAATATTCTCCTAGACTTGTTTGGAGTTGATAATGTTGTTTACTTAGTATCTGATCACTTGACACTTTATGTGACATTTGATGGCACCAGAATTAATTTAGTTAATTAATTTTTCCCTTTATTTCAGTATTATGGGTTATTTTGTGTAGATTCATGACTTAAAATCCCAAGAGGGTGTGAATACTTATTAGGGATTAGATTCATAGTAAGTAAGGCAAGGCAAGTTTATTTACATGGCTCATTTTATATACTGAGCTCATTTGAAGAGCTTTAGAAATAGAATGCTTAGGTTAATAACATAATAGTAAAGTCTTGAAAAAAGCATATAGATTAAAAAGAGATAAAAGCAAAGGGGGAAAAAGTATACACTGATTAGGGACAGCATTAAAACCATTGACAGGTGAAGTGAATAACATTGACTGCAGTGGTAAATGTAGGATATGTTAGGCAGCAAGAGAACTATGAGTTCTCAAAGTTGTTGTGTTGGAAGCAGGAAAAATGGACAAGTGTAAGGATCTCAGCTACTTTGACAAGAGACAAAATTGTGACGGTTAGACGGCTGAGAGTCTCTAAACCTGCCGGTCTTGTGGGGTATTGATACTGATATCTCGGGGATTAGCAATAGTGGTCCAGTGAAGGATACCCAGTGAAGCAGCGACAGGCTCATGGGTGTTCAAGGCTCACTGATGCGCACGGGGAGAGAAGGCTAGTCCGTCTGGTCAGATCCTACTCAAAAGCAATTGTAACAGATTGCTAAAAAATTTCATGCTGGCTATGATAGAAAGGTGTGAGAACACAGGAGACTTGCTGTGTATGGAGCAATATAGCTGCAGACCAGTCAGAGAGCCCATGCTGACCTCTGTCTATCACCAAAAGCATTTACAAGGTGCATGTGAGGATCAGAACTGGTGCAATGGAAGAAGACGGATTGCTCAGGAATCATGTTTTCTTATACATCATGTGGTGTGTGTGAGGTGTGTTCTTGGGGAAGAGATGACAATAGGATGCACTATGGGAAGAAGGCAAACCGGATAGGCAGTGTGATGCTCTGAGCAACGATCTGCTGGGTCTTGACATACATGTGACACCTAGCACCTACCTAAACGTTGCTGTAGACCAAGTACACCTCTTAATCGCAATGGTATTCCCTAACAGCAATGGGAAGAGTCCCGTCATTTTTAAAAATAAAAAAAGGAACAAAGCAGATTGCTCAGTCAGCTGTTAAGTGTGTGAGCTATCATGTTACCTTGCCCAACTTTCTCTTTATGAATTCAGTATTCTGATTTATCAGGTCGTATATATCTCTCTACCTTGTTTCTTTCTCACAGGTTCAGCTTAGGAAAATTCAGGACACTCGTACCACCCTTCTCCGTAAGAGTCGCCCTCTAGAGGAACCACCATCCATGTGGAAACTGCCCCGCTTCCAGCAGGTGAGACCCTCTGCACTCTTCCTTCTTTGAACAGCAGTTCAGGAGTCCTTTAACTCTACAATTTCTTTGTTTTTGAGGTGCGCTGATCTCTGACAGTCCAGAAAATATTGATATCTAATCTTATTTGATCTGTTTGCCCAGAGGGGAGTGTATCAGTGATGGTGATGAGAAGTTTAGATACTCTCAAAGCCAGGATAAATGCATGACTTTATCGCCTGTGTATGTGTGTGTGTGTGTGTGTGTTTGACAAGACATCTTGGGGTCAGAGGACGCATGGGAGGAAAATCAGCATTGAAAGTAATGATTTCTTTCCAGATTCCGTTACAACACACACACACACACACACACAGTGTAGTAGTCCAGCTCTCTCACCCTCCCTATCATCGGCCCGGCTCAAGCCACCAATTAAATCAAAAGTGTTCTTCTTCCATTGGTCTTTTGCGCTGTCGTGCGGCCGATCATCCTGACAGCTCTGGCTGCCGGTGAAGCTTGAAAATCCTCTATTGACAATACCCAGTGCTTCCAATTATGAGGGAATCAGACTCCTGCTGAGCTTCCCGGCTCCCGCACACACACACACACACACACACATGCTAAGCACACACATGCTTACAAAACATACACACTCCTTTTTTTTCCTCCCGCATACATATGCATGCACACACTATCTCTTGTCTGCCACCCTACACCTCTATTCTCCATTGCTTTCATTTTACCTTCATCCCGTCCTGTCTGCATGCGTCTTCTCTGAAATTTACCCACACATCCCGTAGCTGGGTGCACGCGGTCTCCCTCGTCCTGTCGTCCAGCCTCGGTCGGCTCTAATGAGTGTGTTGGGGATTGAGGAGGGGTGGGGTGGAGGGGGGTATCTTGCATCTTGTTTTCACCGCGCTAAATTCTGCCTTGTATGACAGCTGACGGTGAGGAGGGAACGTTAACCTTATAAAAGATTTACCTCCGCTCATTATGGCCTGTCAGCTCATGCTCCCGATGGCTCGGGGTTCGACGTTTGCATCTCCTGTGTGCTTTTTTTTTTTTTCTGCTTCCCCCTCCATCATCTGTTTGTTTGTGTTGCGGTTCTCCTTCACGCCTCTCTCGTTCTGCCTTTGGTGGGCCCCGTGTTCTTGCTCTGTAATTCAGAAAAAAAAAAAAAAAAACCTCGCACTGAAGTGCCAAAAGTGTTTGAGAGAGAGAGAGACGAAGGGAATTCGTACAAAATAAAGCTGGAAGAAACAACAAACAAGGAAATTATATAAATAAACCGTAGTGATGCAGTGACGTTTTTTGAACAAGCTGTTCCCTTAGATTTGATAAGAAAGCTTAGTGAAGCAATGTTTGCAGCGTTTGAAGCATCTATCAAGCATTTCAGATGTGTTACAAATATAAGCTAGCTTTTAACATGCAGAAGAAAAAAAAATAGAATAATATGCTCTGGACTGACAGGTTTGGTGTTTCTCAACTAAATGTGTTCCACTAGCAAGCAGTTTCCTGTTGCCTTCCTGACAGTATTCAGGCTGCTTTACTGGAATAAATGTTTGTGAGGAGCTTTTTACACCTTTTATGACTTGTTCCTATCGTCCTAAATATTTTTATTAAGAACCTTGAGCGGCATCCAATTCAGACAGTTATTATATTACAGTCCAGTAAGCTCACAGGTAAAGTGTTCTTCAGCTGTCTAGTTTTGCTGATCCTGTGGCCACTCTAGCCTCCCGGTTTGGTGATGCTTTTCTGCTCATCATGGATATAACAAATGGTTATTTAAGTTAGTGTGGCCTTCCTGTCAGCTCAATTTGGTCATTTTTTTTCCTGACCTCTCTCATCAACAAGGCGTTTCTGTCTGCACACTGGTTGCTTTTTTGTTTTTTTGCGACATTATTTTTAGAGATCTTCCTGGAGATCAGCCTTTCTGCGACAATCAAATCATCGACATTACATCTTCCTCAAACTCCTTCTGGTTTGATGTGAATATTAACTGAAGCTCTTGATCTGTATATGATTGATTTTATGCACTGTACTGCCATATGATTGGCTGATTGAATAATTACATGAATGAGTGTGGGTGCTCCTATTAATGTGGCCGGTGAGTGTATGTATTTATATTGTACCTTTTTGTCTTATACTCAGCACCACCCAAACCACCATGACTGCAGCTCATCAGCCTCTTGTGGTGTCCCACCTGCCACACACACACACACACACACACACACACTGTACAAAGAACACGTTTCAGCCAAGTCTTCCCCTGAACCTGTCTGCTGTTATAAAAGTAGCAGCCTGCACTATACTGAACATCTACACAGAAAAAAGTTTGTTATCCCCTGACAAGCCAAGAGACTTGTTTTTCACGAGAATCCTTACTGACACTCTAATTTAGTGTACCATGTCTAGGACAACCAGACAGCCAGCTGGTACAGTAACATGTTGCATGGACCTCACTCTGCTACACTGGGTTTATACTCACGTGGCATGTGATTATTTCTTTTCTACCTTCTGCAGATCGGACCAGCTCTGGACACCTTCCGAGATCCTGAAGCACGAAAGAAGGCCATGGCCGCACACTGCATGGACTCGGTAGCCAGACGAGGACTGCTAGGACAGGGCACTTACACTGTGGACTAACAGGCTGATTATTATCCATATAATCTCCCAGTTTATCCTTCAGATCTGGTTCTTTTTTGGTCTAACAGTCTGGACACGGAGACAGTGTTAGTGATATCAGCTCATATTGTCACTATTGATGTATGACATGAGATTTCGGTCCTGAGTCAATGCCACAGCTGTTAGTGCATTATTTGTGTAATAAAGTGTTGCTTAAATTGTTTGCTCGTTTTGTTTTTCACTTCAGTATTCCCTCGTTCATCACAAAGCTTCATTTTTCAAACATTTACACTGCTTAATTTCTTTGAGGTTACGGTTAGGGCCTGATCTTAGGAGTCCTGCTTTTTCCAAAATGTTTCAATTTATTATTAATTTGTATAAAATTATTTTTGCTTTATTCTGTAACACTTTTAAAGATCTCAATCTACTGTTAAATTTTTAAATTGCAAATAAATTTCACATTTTATCAGTCATCACTGTCTGGAAATTAGGAAAGTCATGATGTGTCTTCCACGTGAGTGTATTTTTTAATTTTTCTTTGACCAGGCAAAGTCAGTGTTTTTTTCTGTTTATAATCAATGAATATGAAGGGAGTGAATCCATTTTTAATTTATAAATAGTACGCTGCATGGGTGTTTTAAACTGGGCTTGACGTCTCTTATTGCTTAAAAAATATTTTAATATTTTCTACTTAAATTATTTTGGCCGTGTCATTTTTAAGAAGGCTTCCAACCTCCTGTTTTTACTTTACTTTCAATTAGATGAGTCAGTCCTTTACAAAGCATTCGCACCCTCTGTGTGTGTGTGTGTGTGTGTGTGTGTGTTTGTGTTTCTCTTAAAGGGAAAACTACCCCTCCCTCAGCATGTATATTATCATTTACCCCCACACCCTCTCAAAAAAAGAAAGAAAAAAGAAAAAAAGAAAGAAACAGCCAATCGGGACGTGGCGCTCCGGACACGCGCGTAACGGACACCCTTAAACTCATCCTTCTCTTCTGCCATTGGCTGTTCTCTTTAAGAAAGGATGGCACCGGAGGTCCTGTGAGATCGCTGCCGTTTCCTGTGCGTTATTACACTGGTTCAGTCTGCGCAGAAGTTTGAACTTCCCTCGCTACACGACTTGCTTGACACTGACATATCTCGGGGATTTGGTTCAGTCGATTTGAGGCATCAGCGCGCGCCGGTGCGGTACCTGGGTACCGGTCCGTGGTGCTGAAAGAATCATGCTGTTTCGGTTCGGGCTCGCGCATCTCGGTTTGTGGAACTGCGCCTGACTTTATTCATAATCGGCACCTGTATTACCGGATCAGAACAATTTAGGAGAAAATCGTTAACCTTGTTTTAATTTAATTGGGATTTTGGAAACTAATTTTTTTATATATAAAAGAAAGATTTCTCAAGAAGAGGATAAATCCATTCAGCTCATTTCCTCCATTAAAAGTCGATCCAGACGCAGGACACTTTGTTCATCACCTGATGCACAAATGCTCGTGTGAAAGCTCTGCTCTGTTTCTCTCTCTCCTCGCTGTGTTTACTGTACAATGGAAGTGCCAACAAACGGCTCAAGTTTTGGGATCGACTCTTTGCTCTCACACAGACCCACAAGTCCGCGCGTCTCCACAGCACGCGCCTTAACGGGAGACTGTCGCTCTCCGGCCTCAAGCCCGCGTTCGGAAATGGACAGTGACTGCTCGTCTCCACCGTCCCCGAGGCGAGAGTCTGACCCTGGGTCTCCGTTAGTGATGTCTCAACCGAGGACAGTGACCTCTTCTTTTTTAATCCGGGACATTCTGGCGGACTGCAGGCCGCTCGCCGCGTGCGCGCCGTACAGCAACAGCGGAGACTCAGCGCGCGAGACCGAGGACTACACTGACAGACTGCACAGCAACTCATCATCGGATAGCGAATACCGGGGTAAGAGACAAGAAGCACAGCTTAAATCATAATTTAATTAAATAATAATAATGTTTAATCATAATTATAACACTGTTTGACACACATAAGCAATTAAAATATCACTCTCTAGCATTTCTCCAGTATAAAATGCTGTGAACTTATGTAACTTATATTTACTTTATTTACATTATCTTAATTAACATTTATTCCATGTCGTGTTTAGCATTTGATGAGTTTGTTTTGTTTTTTATTAACCTAATCCAGCAATAAGGAACTGTATTAGTTATTTATTCTATAGCAAAGATTTACTTGTAGAAGATAGATTAATAATAAATAATAATAATAATATAATTAAAAGATAATGCAATAAAAATCATCACAAGTTTTAGGTGGATTTATCTTTATCTTTTTAGGTTTTCTCAGAAGCCTAAAAAAAATGCTTCTTCCTGGTGGTTAAAACAAAATTAGATTTTAATATGAACCTCCAAAGTGTTTTTATTTTTATTTTAGAGTATATTATTTACACAAGTATATCTTATATTTGACACGCATCTCCTACACGGTAAAGCAGGAAAAATCAGCTCAAATATGTTAGAATTTTCATGTCAAATTATAAAATATTTCTGTTCTGGTTAAAGTTACAGTTAATTTAATTGCGTGCAATTAATCGATGAATTGATTTATTATTTATATAAATGCGTTTAAATAATAAGCAACTTGGTTTATTTATTTATTTACGGAGATCAAATTATTTTTCTTAGCACTGACTGCAGTTTGTCCGTCTGCTGACCAGATTAATAACTCTAAGATCTTTACTGTAGACTCCTCATCCCCCTGAGACCCACTCAAGTGGTTAATTCTTTGCGTTTCCAAATTGAATTGAACTTTTACTACTCGAGATATCAGAAAAAAATGAGTTATAAAAAATAAACAAAACAAAACAAAACAAATACAAACACAACGACCAGAGAAATCTGACTGCGGTTTCCAAAACTATTTCTTTTTTACAAGACAATTTTTTAAAAAGATTTTTGTTTGTTTCTCTTGCAGCCAAAGATGAGCCAGAAAGAGAAATCTCCAGCAGCAGAGAGAGTCCATCCTCAAGGCTGAAGAAACCCCGCAAAGCACGCACGGCCTTCACTGACCACCAGCTCGCGCAGCTCGAGCGCAGCTTTGAGCGCCAGAAATACCTGAGTGTGCAGGACCGCATGGAGCTCGCGGCCTCTCTCAACCTCACCGACACACAGGTCAAGACCTGGTACCAGAACCGCAGGTGAGCAACATTAAAAAGTCATGCATGTAGCCTGCTTGTAATTATAAACCAGTGCGCGGCTTGTTAAAAAAAAATATTTATCTGCATATATAAATAAAGGCTATTAATCAGTGCATTATAACAACTTGGAAATTCTTGTTCAAGATAAATAAATAAATAAATATGCCATAAAATCTTTATTATTTTTTTCCCCTGCTGTAACATTTGTATAAACCGAACTCACAGGCTACAGTAGGAACCCACATATTTGGGCATGAATAATAAATTAGTGCGTGCGTATTAATAATTAAGCCGCCAAGCTGTAATTACACAATTGCTAGAATTCTGAATTATTTATCAGAAAATGGCTCTTTGCTGACTGATAGATGGGTTTACACGTGCTAAACAAAAACCCAGAGATAAACATTTATGTTGCACTGTCCTAAAATACTTCATTGTTTAACTATTTAGCAGAGCATTAAATACACCATTATCATGTTTTGTTTTTTCTGCATCAAGGACAAAATGGAAGCGACAGACGGCAGTTGGTTTGGAGCTCCTCGCCGAAGCAGGAAACTACTCTGCTCTTCAGAGAATGTTCCCGTCGCCATATTTTTACCCACAGAGCCTAGTGTCCAGTTTGGACCCAGGAGCAGGACTGTATTTATACAGAGGACCCACTGCGGCACCTCCAGCTCTCCAGAGGCCGCTCGTACCCAGGGTTCTGCTGCAGGGTGGAGCCGAGCCCCAGCTGTCCCCGCATCTGTCCACGCACATGTCCCCGCTCTCTGCCGCGCTACCTAGACCCACACCGCAGCGGTGAACGGCTCAGGATCCTCAGGAAGGACAAAAGTGAGCCGCGGGTTACAGCTGAGCAACAGCAGGACGCGTAATGGTGGACGTGCACAAGAACGTTTTCTGAAATGAATCCACTGGGCAAAGTTGTTTTGCAAAAAGTTTGTATAAACTTCTATCAGAGGTGAAATGAAGTCTTTTTCACTGGCTGCTGAAGCCGCGCGCCGATTCTGAACAGAAATGCGGCTATAAAGGCAGAACTGAAGGTCCGACAAACCAAATATTTCAGATTTCAGCTGTCTGATTACCAGAAACTGTCAGCCAAATAATTCAAAAATAACAAAAAGCAAGCTATAGTAATAGGAATGTGTACATAATAATAATAATAATAATAATAATAATAATAATAATAATAATAATAATAGGACAATCCATTACATTAATAAATTTATACATTTTTATGAATTAAATTATACATATTACTCCCCCCATACTAATGAATTTGCGACATTCTGCCACATACATTCCTTATTATTATTATTATTATTATTATTATTATTATTATTATCTCTTTTAAATTATTTTTGTTCGGGGGCTACCTGCTATAAAGATGCCTCTGATGGCATAATAATTTGAAAATTGTTTGTCACTGTGTCGTGGATATATCAGTAGTTTATAAACAGTTTTGTTGATGACGCCAAAAGTTTTTTTTTCTAATAAAAAATATAAATAAAATTATATGGTAAATGATACTCGGGATACTTCGAGTTATTATTTGTGAATATCATGTTTACGTGTGTGTGTGTGTGTGTGTTTGGGGAGGATAGAATTGCTAATTTATTTATTTTTTTATTATTGTTTATTTTTATTATTTATTATTATTTTATTATTCTCGTGCGTTAAAAAGGTTTTTAATTGATTAACAGTATTTTGTAAGCTTGGTGAAAATATCGGCGCAGAAATAAAAAGCTCTCTATTACAGAGAAGGCTAATTTAAGTCCAATACTCTTTTTACAAAACCGAATAGATAGATAGATAGATAGATAGATAGATAGATAGATAGATAGATAGATAGATAGATAGATAGATAGATAGATAGATAGATAGATAGATAAAGAAAATTGAGGCTCGAAAACGTATTTGCGCATTTGACTGAGAAACAGAGGAACTGTATATGCAGTTAACACTCAGTGTCATCGTTTATCACCGTACATGCTACTAAATAATATGTACAAATGGCACAACAGGTACCATAGTATTAAGGTGACACAGTAATTAGTAAAGAAGTTGAAGCGGCTTGTGATGCATCAATTATTATTATTATTTTTCTCGTGTCGCATCAGAGCCGCTGCTAAACAGCTGGTGAGCGGCACCGCGCTCTACTAAAGACAGGAGCAGCTGGTGAGCGAAACCGAGGCCTCTCCGCCGTGCCACACACACACACACACACACACACACACACACAAAACCTATACACTCTATACACACTCCTTTTCAGACTTCAGACCCTGCAGCCCCCCTGCAGCTGATCAAAAACGACTCTTGGTATAAATAAAGAGGGATAGAAAAGTTTTAACGGTAAAGATGAGGTCCTTTAGTCAGCTGCTTATTTACCTTTTTTTCATTCAATTTAATCAGGAACTAACAAATATGTTAGATTTTATTAATATTTTATAGATCAGAACATTTTGAAACCTGGTGCTTAAATCAAGGAAAGCGCAGATATTGATCACGTGACACATTGAAGAAACACAATCGTCCACATCTTTTATTATACAACAATTTGTCCAACGCCTCTAAAAGCTCCAGTAATGCAAAAAAAGGACAAATCCAAATACTTCCGAATGAACAAACCTTTCCCACATAGCGAAACTCTGCCCCTCTTCAGGCACTTGGGGATGAAGATGTTGACGATGATGAGGATGAGGATGGCGAGTTTCCTAGTGGTTTATCATGACACAGGTAAAAAAAAAAAAAGAAAAAAGTAAAGAAAAGGTCCAGCAATGGGTTTGAACACCTGTATCTCCAAAAGCTCTGTCCATGATTTTTCAACCACTTTGCTTCTCTCTTTTTTTCACCCTTCTGTCAGCTCATCTTCTGCATTTGCTTTCTTCTTCTTTCTCTTCTTTTTGGACTTGGACTCTCCGTCTATCCCACTGGTGTACTCGGAGCGGATCAGGCTGGCCACTCGCTCTTTGGCTGTGAGCTTATTAGCGGGCCTTGAATGAATAAATAAATAAATAAATAAATAAATAAATAAATGAAAAATAAATAAATACTGGTTCATTGCAAAAGTCCTGTTCTAATACATGTAAGCTTTCAACAACCATGAAGGGAATTTCTCATTTGGAAAAAAAACAAAAAAAAACTTTTTTGTTTTTATTCTGATATCTTTCTCTTGTTTATCCCAAAATATGACTGAATATATTTAATTAGATTAAACACCAGAGATATTCTTTAGTTGACGGTTACAATACCTGCTGATCACACTGCCGTTTCAGTAAATTACAATAAACATTTTTATGCATGATTTTTTTTCTTATTTATGTCAAAGTAACACAACATAACCTTTTTAATTTAATGATTTAATGTAAATTAGATTTGCTTGTAAAGTAATTAAATAACTTAAATAAATTCCCAAAAGTGGACACAAATTGATCAAGACTATAGACTAAAATAAAAAATGGGGGAAAAATACTGTGCAGAAATATCAATCAAGGATAAATCACAAAGCAAGTATGAGAAGTGCAGTATAAGAGACGAGCAAATTGTGTTAGGATTTCTAAACGATGGTAAGGACAAGTTTAAGCATGCTGGGATGGGGATGGAACGGGGACACGGTGGCCCGAGACTGCTGAGTACGAGTGAGAGAGATTCCCACAGTTGTCGATAAAAGGCTGCGGGATTCAGCAGCAGGAGCTGGTTTAAAACCAGTCTCTGTTTGTCTAATCAATAACTCTGCAGCCTTGAGCAGTGAGTTTTCCCTCTGGGGCTGCTATACATACATATATATATATATATATATATATATATATACACACATGCAAACACACTACCCTGAGGGCAGAGAGGAGCTATGAGACTGTAGTTATTGATCTTTTGAAAGTCCCTGAGCACTCTACAGGGATGTGGACATGAAAGATGTGGATGTAGAGTCACAGTAACTGACATACTGCACATATCACATGATCACACAATGTTGTGTTTCCTTATTTTTCTTGAAACTGATTTAGAACAGTGATTTACAGAATATTCATGTATATGTGTGTATATATACACACACACACACAGGCAGCACACTGATCCGAACACATGAATCCATCACAGAAGGGGATGAGATCAACTGATTTAAGTCATCAGTGGATTAAGCGCCAACTAGCTTAGACCTGAAGATTATCATCATACAACTATATATATATATATATATATATATATATATATATATATATATATATATATATATATATATATATATATATATATAGTTGTATGATATGTATATAAAATATATAAATATATATATATATATATATATATATATATATATATATATATATATATATATATATATATATATATATATAAAACGTGACACCGAATTTGTTTTAATTTATATAATATCAAAAAACAAAACAAACATAAAAGTCACCTTACATACACTGATCAGGCATAACATTATGACCACCTGCCTAATATTGTGTTGGTCCCCTCTTTTGCTGCCAAAACAGCCCTGACCCGTCCTGCACTGTGTATTCTGACACCTTTCTATCAGAACCAGCATTAACTCCTTCAGCAATCTGAGAAACAGTAGCTCATCTGTTGGATCGGATCATACGGGCCAGCCTTCTCTCCCCACATGCATCAATGGGCCTTGACCGCCCATGACCCTGTCGCCAGTTCACCACTGTTCCTTCCCTGGACCACTTTTGATAGATACTGACCACTGCAGACCGGGAACACCCCACAAGAGCTGCAGTTTTGGAGATGCTCTGATCCAGTGGTCCAGCCATCACAGGTTGGTCCTTGGTCAAACTCGCTCAAATCCTTACACTTGTCCATTTTTTCCTGCTTCTAACACATCAACTTTGAGGACAAAATGTTCACTTGCTGTCTAATATATCCCACCCACTAACAGGTGCCATGATGAGGAGATCATCAGTCTTATTCACTTCACCTCTCAGTGCTCATAATGTTATGCCTGATCGGTGTATATTAAGTCTCTGTACTGAGAATATATTATACAGCAGAAGATAATTTCAACAGATATCATCAATTTGTACAAATCTCCAGAAAAAGTGAAGATGCTGGATATATGAAGTTTTATATATAAACTAAAAAACCCACGAGGAAATAAAACTTTCTACAAACCTTAATGTAGAAATTGACAAAGGCCTGCCGTTTTTAGTAATTTCACAAACTTTATTCCTCCAGAATCCTGAAATCATGGTTTGTTCTGCGTACTTCACAGGTTTCTCTCGCATTTGGTAGCAAGTCTAAAATTATTTTCATCACCAACAAGGCCAAGAACTATCTAACTTCTCAACAGCCCTAACAACAAACACACAAGATGATCTTTATGAACTCCAGCTTCATATGAAAAGCTAAAATAACCTTATATGGTATATTATATGTATGTGGTATTACATGAACATGTTTCAGTCTTGTTCCATAATCTAATTTCAATATTTAAGATACTGAAGCTTGGGGCAAACGTGTACAAAACATCTCGGTTCCTCGGAAACCTGTGGGGTGGAGCATCTGAGGCCATCCTATAAGTTAATAATGAATATATTGTTGTCTGTGGCTGTGTACTATGTGAGGTCTACACTATAGCATACACACATTCTAGTCTGTGTAGTGAGTGGAGAAAGTGAGTGGGAAAATGTTTAATATTTACTAAACTTGCTACAGGGATTTTAACCTAAAACATTTTTTAAAGGGGAAAGAGTCTTTAAAACTGAGTAAACTTTCAGGGATAAAAATAAAAATAATGTTTCATCAACACACGCAATGGTGCTAATGGTCACTGTGTGAGGGGGCAGTATCAATTATTAGTATTTAATTTATTACTTTTATTTTATTTTAGTGTGTGTGTGTGTGTGTGTGTACAGTGCTGTCTAACTGCCCCAGTTCTACTGAATGCTGCACAATATATACCCTCGAACAGGTGTACACACTCCCCACACACTCTTTACCTATGAATGTCTTGTATTTCAAATGTAATGGGGGAAAAAACAGAGCAAAGCAAGCAGCAGTAAGTCTAACCTCACCCTGGGGCTGCTGGGTATTTTTAGCCAGTTCACAGTGCTAGGGCTGATAATGGCCACTCTCCTGAGCTCTTGAGGTCTTTGTTGTTACCCTGTGTGTGTGTGTGTGTATGTGTTTGCATGTGGATGTTGGTAGTGGTGTGATAAAGCTCATTAGAGAAGTCTTGTCTGGACATGGATGGCGTATGCCACAGACGGCCGTAATGAAGTCTCTACTGACACGCCGGTCAGTCCCAACCATGTCAAGACAACTTCACACTCTCACACGTGTACACACACACACACACATACACAGGAGATGGATGCTATAATCGGTGCTGGTTCTGCTCGGTCCTGGTTCAATTTAATGCGGACGAGAGGCGACCGTGGTGATGTTAGTTAAACGGAGACGCCGGCTCTCTGCTTTGACAGCTGATGAATATATTAAGAGAATCATCTGTTGTCTGGACATCAGCGTGTGTTTGTGTGTGAGGGATGGGTGCTTAGGGGTCTGACCCCTCAGGGACGGACTTATTGTCCTGCTCCATGGGTTCCCTTCACAGGTCCTGCTGCAGGTCACCTGCCAATTATCAGTGGTTAGACACACACACACACACACACACTCAAACACAAACACACAAGAGTGCACACACACACACGCTCACACGTACACAAACACGCAGGCACACAACTAACAGTGACATACTATTATTTCCTCGAATAAATATGAATATACTCCAGCACTTTTTATAGAGATTAACAACACAATTGTGTTCTTCACAGCATGAAGGGTTGGGAGTGTCAAAGAAGCGAGTATAAATCTACTTATAGGAATTTTATAGGAAGTTTTGACTTCTCCAGCCTGCATTATGGGGTAGGACCACCTGCTGCTTTAAATACATAATATAATTTATTATCATTAAAGTCATGATTATATAATAAACAAAAACCACATGTTTAAACGTTTACGAGACAATCAATTCCAAATATATTTCCTAAACCTTTTCTTATGGTCAACGATTGTGTGTGATATTGATCACAACTGTAAGAAATGTACAGATGTTGGTAGATTTGTAGCGTTTAGTCACAATATCAACTTATTTGGTAACACGATCTCTTTCATTTCCCTTTCATTTCTCCTCATCAGAACATCTAAACTGATTACTGTGTGTATTTTGCCTTCACATATCGGGTTATGCTTTTGTTTTACACTCAAACTACTAATTATTTAAAATAAACTTAAATAAATACAACATTAAAAATACAAAAAATACTTTCCTTATAATAAATAACCTGCCTGATTCATGAGGTTAAACACTTCCACACAAGAGATTTGTTCACGAGAGATTTGTAAACCGAGCTCTGATGCAATCCTATACAGAGGATACAGAAACAGGATTCTTCCTTCACTGTAACAGGATGATCTAATTATTAATAACACCCTCATGAAACATAGATATTTAAAACCGAGAGTTAAACCACTTTAACACACAACTCTTAGTTAAACGAAATCTTTCCGACGGAGAGACCGAACACAAAGGCTTTCATTCGTGTTTCCCAAGCACTCGAGTGATAAGAGATGAGATGAAAGAGAAAGCAGAATTATAGAAAAGGAAAATGACAGTGACGAGTAAGACGTTTCAGTTCGTTCGGAAATAAACTACATTTATACTGATATTCCAGCAATCTGAGCAGGTCAGTGATATCTCTCTCTCTCACACACACACTCTTGGTCTGTATGGTGAGGGTAATATAGACCACAGCCAGCCAGGATGACTGACCACAAACACGTGCTCACACACTCCCGGACCAGCCTGGACGCGGCCCAGCTGACCACACTCAGGTTACAGCTTGTGCATTCTGGATCCTAAGGGAGGCCAATCTGATGACCACTAATAATCTGGCAGCATCAAGCAGTGGCCAGAACTCACTGCTTCCACCTAGCAACCGTGCTGCAATGTCCACACCCAACAGATCAGGCTTCATCTAGCCGTTAGCCTTCATCTTCACGTGCCACCTGTACTCCAAAAACGTTCTCCTACATGTAAATCTTCCAATACGCTCTGGATTAAACTAGGTTCACGTTCAGGATTAATTCATCTGTGTGATAAGTGAGCTCTAGGTGTAAGGGCCAGCGCAGAGCGATGTCGGCCAAGCACGCTTGGCTCTGGTGAGTGTTAAGCACAGGAGACAAGCAAGACGGAAGAAGAGAAGTGTACCTGCTGCCAAAAAGCACAGAGGAAGAAAGGGAGAGTACAAAGCAGGTAAAGGTCAGGGCTTGACTACTCCTTTCTGACCTTCTGAGGCCCCAGGACAGAGTAAGACGGGTGGCTGCCAAGCCTGCTTGTGCACTGGCACAGAGCTTAACTCCGTGGCAGAGGAAGCAAGCGCGCCAAGACAAACCAAAATGTGATGCTACATTTTAAAAAGGTATTTTTCAGTGCAAAAACATTTCATTTTATAGATTTTGTAGTAAATAAAATAATGTATAAAAAACACAACAAGGGCAGGAAATACCGGTCACCTCTTACACGACACTGAATAACAAGATTATTGCTCAATAACAGATCAAACCTACCGTTAAAGTCTTGCTCCTCCTTGAACCTTGATTTTTTAACTTCTGTCCCTATTTAGTTTACTTTAGTCATATTTTAAAACTCTAATCTTTGCTAATCTTTTTTGACACGCAGGCAAAAGTAAATAGTGATTATGAATTGATCATGAAAACGTTGCCATATTAAAGAATATTATGACTGGCATATTTTCTAGTGTAAAAAATATATAATGAACCTATACAGCACTCAGCAGTGAAATATAAAGGACTATAAGTGGTAAATAATTTTTTAAAAATTGTTGTAGTAGTGTAATTAATATAGCGCACCAGGTAAAGGTAATTATTCATTCTGGTTATAAAAGGGAAATAAAGTACAGGTTGCACTGTTGTAATGTTAATGTCACAAGGTCACAGTGAAGAGAACAACAGCAGTATATATTATAATTAATATTATAAATATGTTTGGATAAAATATGTGTAAAATGGGGGAAAGAACTGTCTGATGTACTTCATTTAAGTATATAAAACAGGGGAAAAAATAAAAACAAAAGGAAAAAAAAACAATTTACATAATAAATAAATAAAAAAGATAAATGTTGGTTTTGGATCTATTTAATTTATTTAATTAATTCAATTAATTTAAGTAATTTAATTAATTCAATTAATTTAATTAAATTAATTAATTTGTACAATGCTCGTACTTTTACTAAAATATACGTTTTTATGTGCTGCACTTTCTAAAAAATATTTATATGTGAACAACCTCTTGAAAAACGTAGCTTAAAGTGCATGTCTATTTTTAAGGAAATGGCTTTTAATGCAAAGCACACTCTGAAAGAGAAAAATTAATAATAAAAAAAAATACTAAAATATATATCTGTATAAAATAGTCATATTTCAAATATTAGATATTACAAATGAAATTAAATATAATAAAAGACAAATATATATTAAAGTGCAAACTTGAATTTTACGCAAGTTATAAATCTTCAAATAAAGGCTTTTGTATATTAAACTCATCAACTTACCTCTTGTTATCCTTTTCTTTCGCTTTTTTCTTGGCCTTCCCGTTAGCTGTGGAGTCTGCGATGGCAGAGGACAGGCCCTGTGGTGCGTCCCGCAGGCCGAAGCTCTTGGCGGCGTGACCCAGGTGGAGGTGACGGATGTGGAAGATGTGTTTCAGAGCAGAGGGGTATGCCGTATACGCCCTCACGAACGACTGCAGGGCTGGAGGAATGATTAAAGATGAATAAGTCAGAGCTGATGGAGCTGAAGTGACCTTAAAGCTTGAAAGGAATAATTTAATGCAAATACAACAATCTTACATATTTTTTTTAGGTGCCACTATTGTTAAAAAATAAATGTTCAGGAATTTGTATATAATTCACCTCGTCGCCTCAGCCTAGAGTAGGATAATAATCTAGTAAAAATATCACCACAGCCAATAACGTGTAACCCCACTGGACAAGACTCACCTTTCTTAGCAGCCTGCACTGATTCTGCATTTCCATGGACATAGTTCTCAAAGTCTGTCTGTAAAACTGTAGCTCTCTCACGCATATCTTGCTCACGGGCACCGGCTGATTTCTGAACAGAAAGTAACACGTACGTTATTTGGCTTGGTGAACAAAAAGTAAAATAATTCAGCTTAATTTTCCACTGGAAATAATCTAAAAAATAATAATAATAGCATCCTTATAGATTAAAAAGAAAATATGACATCATATAATGCTAATGCACATCAATAATCTCATGTTTATGTGAAATCAACAGCTTTAGGATGCAGAAAAAAGTGTACTGAATATATTACATATATGTAAATGTAATCCCGAGTAACCTATTAAGCCCTGCCCAGTATAACACATTAGTATAAACAGCTGTTCACCTCGGAGACGTTCATGTATAAAAATAAAAAAAAAAAGGACATCGGTTAAACACACTGTATTTTCTGGGCCCCCTGCCGTCTCCTGACCTTTGGCCTCCCAGATGAAAAGTGCCCATGGGGGTATTAGTGGAGAAAGTCGATTGGTTTAGAGAGGGAAGGAGGAAATTAAATCAGGATTAAGAGTGCCTGAGAGCTGGCTGTCGTCCCCCCTCATTGTCGTGATACAGAGTAGAGAGAGGGAGGAGAGAGAAAGAGAGAGAGGGGAGAAAGAGGGAGAGGGAGCGGGAGAGGACATCTTTCTCAACACTCCCACATTAACACCTTACAACTGCAGGTCTGTCTCATGCCCTCAGTGTCCAGAGATCAATATAAAGGACTCAAGTAATGACCTTTTTGTCCCAATTCCCTCTGCCTCTGAAACGCTCGTCCTGCAACAGAGTCGACAAGATGTCTTCCATTTTCATCTCATGGAGACTGCAACACAGAGAGAGAAGGTCTGATGAAGACGGGAGAAACCATTATCACACTGCTTCTTTAATCATTCACAGTTTTATGATTTTTATTCAGAAAATGAAACTTTGTGCGCGTGTGAGCTCTCATGGGCTACGTTAAAATGTTGGTGCTTAAATAAAACAAAGAAATCTGATCACCTCTGCTTCACATCTGGTCACTTAGGAAACCTGACTTGAACCTGTAGAATGTATGAGATTAGCTATATCACAGACCTGATATTGTGATTGGCCAAGACATCCATGTAGGCGGTCTCTGAGGGGGTGAGGAAGAGAAGGCTGTTGCCCTGAGCTCCGATACGAGCCGTACGGCCGACGCGATGCACGTATTCCGCTGCAGAAGAGGGAGGGTTAAACTGCAATATAAATGGGAGAAAGCAAAACAATAAATTACATCTCCTTTTGCGCCTCAATGTGGAAGAATTTGCATAATAATTCACTTCTTTTTTAATACACATATATTTCCTCTAATTATATGGTATAATATAAAGAGCCAGACAGAAAGCAAACCTACCTGTACTATCCATGTGACTTGAGGAAGATCCAATCCACGCGCTGCCACATCCTTCACAAAAGATCCAAATAATAAGTTGGCAGAACAGACACGAACAACGTGACCCGCTTCAAACAGCTCACAGGCATTGCGAAAGAAAAACAGCCCCGTCTCTAAACAAAGGCTGTTTACTCTCTCGATTTTCTCCCCATTATCCTTTACAGATTTGTGGTGCACAGCCAAGATAAGCTCTTTATTAATAACTGATAGAAGACTGAGAGCCTAGTATTGAGCTCTGGGCCTCCACTCCTCCCTTTCCCGGTCCTGTGGCCCAGCTGGGATAAGCCAGAGTTGGGCAGAGTGCAGATGGAGGCCGGTGCAGGGCCAGGAAAGTCTGTCAGAGCCATTAAAACGACTCATTTAATCCAGGAATAATGCTACACAGTGACTGGCCTAGAGCTGATGCCAAACAGGAGACTACTACTTCTCTATCCAGTCACATTTACATCCTAGATATGATAAAAATATACCTAATCGTGTGAATTTAGTGAATAGCATGTTGCGCTGACGCATAACCGTCCAAATCCTGTTTGATTCGTCTTAATTAGTGAGGAATTAACGAAGTTTGACGTCCTGTGCTGATCCGCACCGAGCAAATGTCATGCTTTATAGAAGCAATGCTTTATCCAAACTTGTTTAGAATGAGTGTGTGTGATCGCCATCAACAAAAATCTCAACATTTTCCCCTGTACTGAGGAAACATACATTATACTGCATATAAATCTTAACATGGAAAACAAAATGCTGGAAAGCAAAGACGCCGTCAAAATAAATGAGGTTAAATGTTTCTACAACAGAAAACATTTGATGTGACAATAAACTAGTAGTATCAGGTATAATTTGCGCAGTTTTATAACAAAATTAGCCGATCGTTGTTTTTTTTTTTTTTTTACTAAGCATCATTGACAATCTAACACAGCTCTTCTGGAGACTTGCTTATTTTTTTAGATGAAAAACAAAAACAACCCCAGCAGCCTTCATTATGCTTTCTGTCTGATGGTCCGTTATGTAATATCTTGTTTTCTTTACTGACGTACAAACAGTTTTCTGTAACATTTTATGTAATGTTCGGAAATATAACATGTTTCTGTACTGATTCAATAATGCAGAGGTCATAAAATAAACATTTGTGTACTAAAAAATGGTGCCTTCTGCACAGTACTGTATATAGTTGTAACTCATTTATAATCAAAGTCTAAGAGTTGAGCTCCATGAAAATGAAAACTATCCATTACACTTGAAAGCTACACGTTAGATGCCTTACAAAATGTATTTCCTACATTAGAGTAATAAATAAAATGAATCTGAATCACACTGATTATATTGGTGAACCATAACCCAAAATTAATCTCTCAGAAAAAGTCGCCCAATCGATAATATTTGCATCACGTGAACGACCTCCTCTATTAGAAGTTATGAATTTGGTGAAATTCCACTGAGGTAATCACACATACACTATATAATTAGTGGCTAGAGATTTAATTTTTGGTGAATTTAATTCAGCCGCACATCCCAGACAGGATCTATGCTCTTGTGAGGATACACAGAGGTTAGTGAGACTGCCGGACAAGAGAAGACACATGTGGTTTAGTAAGCAGTGCAGCCAGCACTGTCTGTGAGACCTTTCACATGCAGTGAGAAGGAAACACTGCTGCTGCTGCTGCTGCTGAGGAGGAGAGCAGGCCAGGCCTGGCAGCTGTAGCCTGGAGAGACAATCCACACTCAAAGCCAGGGCTAACAGAGCACTTGCTCCCTCAGGGCTTCCCCTTATGGCCCTACTGCCAACAGCTGTGCCAGAGGGGAGCAAGGAAAGAAAGGAGGAAGAGAATATTTCGAGAGACGACTGGTCAGGAAACGATGACAGAGCAATTAAAAGATGATTTAGATATGTTATCATCATACAACTGAAAAAAAAAAACACTTGCAGTGCTATTAATCTGGAAATTCATTATGATTATTAAGAAGGCTTAATTGTCAATTGTTCTCAGGCTTGGAAATAAGCTTTCCCTTTGCTTCAAGAGCACTCTTTAAACTGACGAACCTTATGCTTCGTTAACATAAAACAAAAAAATAAATAAATAAATAAACAAGAACCTCTCCAAACCCTGGGTAAGGGCTGATTTACAGGAAGACTCACCGTGCACAGCAGGACACCGGTCTTACTCTGGGAGAACTCCTGAAACACCTCCGTCCGCTCCTGTTCACAAAGCAACACACAATGTCTTCTATTAAAGTCTGGTTCAGAGTCAAGTCAAGTCTCAGACGTTCGTGTTTTTCCCGAACAGATAATGTGTAACAACCACAATAAGCATGAAAAAATATTCATGTGAGAAATAATGAATGACTAAAATGTACACAAAGTAGCCGAGTTATTTAATGCTAGCTGGAATAGACAGAGGAGACGGTTAAACATGATATTATTAGTTCATTATTTTTCCTTTCTTTACTGAAAGATTAGAAAATATGAAGGTTTTTTTTTTTTTTATTTATGGGCAATTTATGAATAATAACATGAGACTAAGGACACAAACTAGTCGACTAAACAAGGTCAGAATGGCCCTGATCTACTTTACTTCACTGTTCATTATATCAAAGTGGCTGTAGAAGCCGTCCAATGAGAGAATCGTGATTCTTGGTATGATTCCTTCAATCCAAAAAGAAGGACAAAGATGCAGTGCCAAGTATGACTGTCGAGCCAAAGGACATCACTGCTCTCTCCCTCCTGTAAGTAGAGCACAATCTGTTAACTGTGCTGGAACAGCTGTGTGTCTCCTGTCGTTTCCTTCACTGGAAAAGATGGCCAGAGCTGTCACATTACCAAACCCATCCATAAAGCTGCCGAAGGCCTCTCCTTATTATCTAAGAAGGGGGAGACAAAGAAGCCTCGAGCGGCTGTGCCCTGAGCTCGCCAGCCTACTTGGACCATATGAACAGCCCTGGTCATTTCCATTAGCACGGCTGAATGAGGTCTGAGGCCTGGGCAAAGGTGGCTCATCTTGCAGTCCCATGGCACTGCCGCAGGGCTCCCGACTGTTGCAGCCACTCCACCAGCTGGCTCATTTGACCTGACTTACTCGAACGAGGCAGGAAGTGTACAAGAGTCCGCTGTAGTGCAAATTGTGACATGCAGGCAGGTTCAGAACCTGAGCTAGGTTGAATCAGGCTAATAACAGTGTGAGAAACTACAGACTGCCTCAACCCAGATTCCACTCCATAGTACACATCTGAAAGAGCTCAGGCTTACATATCATATAGAAATATGTTTAATTCAAATCAGTTTATCTTTATGGTATTTTTATATTGGCTTAAAGCAGCCTTACCAAACACTTAGAACACTTAATCCAATCAATTATTAGTATGGGAGCGGCAGCCAGACATCAAGGACCATCACTGAACAAAGGGTATACGTGACCATGATTACCATTTAGTATTGCCCGACCATTTGGGTGATAACACCTAGAATAATACCTAGCCAAGGTGTATGTGACCGTGATGACCATTTAAGGACATCCAGCTAGATGACAGTATCACCCAATCTTACACTAATCCAATCAATTATTTTTCTTACATTGGCGAGCCAGCCAGGAGGGAGTTCCAAAAAGCGGGGAAAGGTAAGAAAAACGTCGAGTAGAAAAAGAGTAGAGTTATTCAGCAGAAGCAGGAGGAGTTCTTAAGCCTATTCTGTTACATTTCTGTTTCTAACGGAACTGAATGAACCCGACGCAGTGTGGTGACAGAGTTGTATTGGAATCGTTGTTTCTAAAGTAACTGAAGCAAAGTGCTTAAGTCTAAAGGTTTCTAAAGTAACTGAAACTTGTTGTGTAGTTGTTATAATTCTGTTTAGATTCTAAAGTAAGTGAATCAGCCCGACGCAGTGTGGCGGCCGAATTATAACTAGAAACTGAAAGTGGTGATCGTGTAGCGAGCCAGATGCACCGTGGCTCTGTGAAGTTTAAAACAAAAACCCGACATAGTGTGGTTTTGTCCGAAGTACTGTGACCGTGTTAGATTTTAAACTCTTTAAAGTAATTGAAACTTCCTGTGTGGTTGTTATAATTTTGTTTAGATTCTAAAGTAAGTGAATCAGCCCGACGCAGTGTGGCGGCAGAAATATAACTAGATAGTTTCTAAAGTAAGTGAAACTGTAGTTAGCCTGAAGCACCACGGCACTGTGAAGTTTAAAACAATAACCCTAAGTAGTGTGGTTTTGTCCGATGAACGGTGACAGCGTTTTAAACTTAATTTTAAGCCCGAAGTACTGTGGCTAATTAGACTGTTTTAAAATGTAACAGAAAAACCCGACGTAGTGTGGTTTTGTCTGACGTACTGTGACGGTGTTACATTTTTACTGTTTGTGAGTGTTGTTGTTTGTGAGCTGTGAGTGTTACTGTAGTTAGACTTGAGGCCAGACGGAGTGTGGCTGTGTCTGGAACAGTGAGACTTTAGAGTTGAAAAGCCTGACGTATTGTGGCGGTTTTATTCAAGTACTGGAGCTGTGAATAAATAGGTGTCTTAAACGGGTGTCGTAAAGTAACTAGATAACGTTTAGTCACAAAAGTTTTGCATACTAACTCTATTTAATTCAATAAAATTGTGAAAATGGAAGAGCTGATTGTTAAGTACACTACCAGTTAAAAGTTTGGACACACCTTTTAATTCAATGTTTAGGTATTTATTTTCTACATTCTAGAACAATACTGGAGATTTCAAAACTATGAAATAACACACATGGACTTAAGTAATCCATATGTAATGACAACAAAAAACAACAGTCAGTTGTTATTTTAAGACACGAAGGTCAGGTGTTCTGGAATAGTTCTTGCAAGAACAGTATTGTCAAGTGCATTTGCAAAACCCATCAAGCACCATGATGAAACTGGCTCACATGAAGACCATCCCAGTAAAGCAAGACCAAAACTTACCTCTGCTGCAGAGGAGAAGTTCATTTAGAGTGACCAGCCTCAGAAATCACCAATTAACAGCACCTCAGATTAGAGCCGTTATGAAGGCTTTACAGAGCATCAGTAGCAGACATATCTCAATATCAACTGTTCAAAGGGCATTATTGTGTATTTCGGCCGCCTTCAGCATTGTTTTACAATGTAGAAAGAAATAAACATCAGGAAAGACCATGGGATTAGAAGATGTGTCCAAACTTTTGACTGGTAGTGTATAACACTAAGCTCGGCTCTCAGGGAATGTTCGATGGAATCGAGAACGTTGTTGATAAGCCTTATGAGTGGGCTATTGCCAAGTTTGGAAATGATCCCAAAATGCCTAAGAACAAAAAAGGAAAAATTGCCAATGCGCTTCAAGCAGTTCTTGTCACATACAAAGTAACTAAGAAGACTCTAGATGTGTTAAAGGCTGAAAATGAGCAACTTCAATCTAGACTGGATGACGGGCTAATTTGTAAAAGAAATTTCCAGTCTAGTGAAACAATCTGGAAAGATGAAAAGGCCAACATGAAGAATGACATTGCATTTCTTAGAATTAACAACAGCATGCTAAAGTCATCTGTGGAAACATTGTCCAATGAATTGGAGGAAACAAAGAGTGCTTGTCAATTTCTGATCAAAAATGGCACATTGTATAACCAAGTTCCAGAAATTCTAGATTTGTGTGAAGAAAGCAATGAGAATTCAAAAAGAGATTCTCAGCAAGTCCTTGGTCAGTACTCTGACGGTACAGTTGAATTACCCATGGCACCAATTTGCTCTACTGCAGCTGTGTGCACTGGTGAAGGAGGGGAGAAACCTTGGCACCAATGGCAGTAGGTGTTAAAAAGCTCTATAGGAATACAGGCCACAAGGCTTCCTGTAGAAAAGTGGACCATGCTATTGGAGATAGAAAGGAAAGATCACCCCCTTATGACGCTAATAATCTCCCAGTGTGTTATTCATGTGGCAAAGAAGGACATATTTCCAGAGAATGCAAATTTTCCCATAAGAGAACCGGCCCCAAAATTGATTTAAATCACTTACAGGCCAATGTAAACAGACTCAGTAAAGAGCTCAAGAACATGCATTCTTTATTGCCAAGCTACTCAGCAAATTTGGAATAGTCAGAATAACAAGATGTCTTTTGTTCAGGAAGTGCATCATCACAAATTTGAAACTAGAGATGAGGTAATGGTAAAGAACTACCAACCTGGGGGCCCATGGGCTGCTAACTGGGTGCGACCATGCAGAGATTCAGTTTACAAGCTCTGCCACAAAACTAAATACCAACAACCTGTTAAGAGATGGTCCCATAATGATCAGTTAAAAACCATAAAAATCTGAAGCCAATCATACAGGGCCATGTAAATAGTCAAGTGTATATTGTAAGTGTTTGTAATGTTTTCTGTCGTGTGTAATGGGGGGGATAAATTCATTCTGTTTGCAAGTATTTTTCAGATTACCTAACAAAACAGAAATAAAGCTGTGGTGATGGACCAGGATGGCAGACACTACCCCTGACCCATTGTGGGTGGTGACGAGACCCCATCCCAAAGCGCTAATCAATGACCTACAATGGATCCATGTTCCAGTCCTGGTGAATCTTACAGCATGGTCTCCAGACATGGATGAAGAGTGCCACAGAGACAGTGTGACAGGAATGTAAAGGACTTCTGGACAACACCATTCCTGATGTATCACAGTGCTGCTGCAACCTGCTCACCCACAGACCACCTAACAGAACTTCTTCCAGTAAATCATCCCAAGGAAGCCTTTTTCAGTCAGAAATTACTGGAATTTATGGAGAGGGCACTGGGAGTCACTGGGACTAGAAATATCAATTTGATAAGTTTGCCTAGTGGAATGGAGCCATAACCAGTGTGCATGAGGTGATGTTTCGATGACTGGTGAGATTCTCTGAGGGCCGAAGGAGGACAACCCACTGCAGGGCTTTACCGCCACTGGGCACCTGCCCGAAATGGGAGGTGTAATCTGTGTAAAGGAAGTGCTGTGATGCTTCAGGGCCAAAAGCATCAAAGGGGGGGACTGTAAGAAACTACAGACTGCCTCAACCCAGATTCCACTCCACAGTACACATCTGAAAGAACTCATTCCCAAAAAGGCTTACATATCATATAGAAATATGTTTAATTCAAGTCAGTTTATCTTTATGGTATTTTTACACTGGCTTAAAGCAGCCTTACCAAACATTTAGAACACTTAATCCAATCAATTATTAGTATGGGAGCGGCAGCAAGACATCAAGGACCATCACTGAACTAAGGGTATACGTGACCATGATTACCATTTAGTATTGCCCGACCATTTGGGTGATAACACCTATAACAATATCTAGCCAAGGTGTATGTGACCGTGATGACCATTTAAGGACATCCGGCTAGATGACAGTATCACCCAACCATTTGGGGGATACTCAGTTCTTACACTAATTTACATTTAACGTGAAACTCATTTAAATTACACACGGGAAACACAGTATAAAATGTTCGAGCAGGATTTGTCCTGCGTTCTTGTTGACTCCGATGAACCCAAAGTACTTTATGTATTTTGTCACTGCGATGCTGCAATAAACTTCTACATTAAGATCTTCGACGCCCTCATCGTTTTATTTTTCTTACAACGGAGTGAGGAATAACTAAGGCAGTGTAAGTCCTAAAGTAAAAGATGTACAGCGCTCAGGGTAACATTTCCATATACAAGATATCTAACCTCTTGCTCCATGTTGCCATGGAGTCGGAGAAAGTTGATTGACAGCTGCTGCTTGTTTGCAGCGCTGGATTTGCCACACAGGACAGTGGAGAGGAGTGTGACGAGGAACTCCACCGCCTCGCAGCTGGATATGAAGACGATGAGCTTCTGATCTCGTTCAAACTAACAGAGACGAGGAGGGGAAAAAAAATGTAACCAAAGAAGACATCCACCTCATTTATACTACAAAACTTAAATCAGTATAATCCACACTGAGCTGGGTTATAAATCTCTGACTGTGCATGTCTGTCATTACCTTACACCTGGCCAGAATAAATGCTGCAAGGCAGACCAGGCGCAGTTTGCTAGGCACCACCACCATATACTGTCGCAGCTTGTCAGGCACGGCGTAGCTGTCGGCCTGCTGAGACGGTGGAGAGTTGGATGACAGAGAGGGTTCAGATGTGTCCAAGCTTTCGTCCGAGACCTGGATGTACATGGGGTCGTTCATGCTAATGCTGGTTAAACGAGACAGCCCTGAAATAAAAAGTGTGTTGCCAGATGTTTTACACTGCACAATTAAAATATTTATAATAATAAGTTAAATCTGAAACAGGTGCTTGGATTAAAATTGCATTCTAAGTAATTTACTGCACTGTGAAATTCCTTATATTCCTTAAATTCCTTATATATATACACACTTTGCATATCCCATCCTTGGAGGTTGGGGCCAGAGCACAGGGTCAGCCATGATGCAACACCCCTGGACCAAGGTGGGTCTTTTGTCTGACTTCCTTAACCGCTTATGAAGTGGCTAAATATTTTTTTTGAGGTATGTATGTGTGTTATTTGGTATGACACACATTTCATGTGACCAATCAGCAATGAACAGTTAGACCCACCCACCATGTACCACTGGTCCTATTAGCGCCTTGAGGCTGGCTTACCCTCAGTGAGTGTGGCAGAGAGCAGCACCGTCTGCCTAGTGGATCCGCCAGCATTCAGAGCGTTCAGTATTACAGTCAGGTCCTTCTCAAAACCCAGGTCAAGAGTCCTACCAAAAAAACAAAGAGCATGGAAGCTGACAGACCTGATGAGGTTAAATAAAAGTGAAATGAGATTCTCTGTTATACACAAACCTGTCTGCTTCATCCAGAACAAGCCAGCGTACAGCGCTAAAAGCGATACTAAGAGTGTTCTTGATGTGGTCTACCAGTCGTCCTGGAGTGGAGATCAAAACGTTTATGCCTTTCCTCAGTCTGAAACAGAAGAAACGCAGGTTTAATACTAAGATTAACTGTATAAAAGTATCCAAACCTATTTGGTGTGATGTTCTTGCCTGGCTTTTTCTGCTTTCCTCTTTTCTCCTCCCATCAGGACACCAGGTACAATCCAGGTGAATGGCTACAAAGAAAACAGGAAAAACAGAAAGTTGCCCAAATTTATATATATGTATATATATATATATATATATATATACTCAATGTCCACTTTGTTAAGAACACTAGAATTAGCCAATCAGGATGGGAACAGTGCAATGTATGAAATCCTGCAAACTCAGGTCAAGAGCTTAATTTAATGTTCACTATTTTCAATTAATGAGTGTAAGAAATCTGCATCCAAATCTTAAACAGGTCAGTGGTCAGAGTTACACTATATTGCCAAAAGTTTTGGGACACCCCTCAAAATCATTGAATTCAGGTGTTGTTTTTCAGGGGTTCTGCTTGGCCCATTAGTTCCAGTGAAAGGAACTCTTAATGCTTCAGTATACAAAAGCATTTTGGACAATTTCCCTGCATTGTGGGAACAGTGTGGGGATGACCCCTTCCTGTTCCAACATGACTGCACACCAGTGCACAAAGCAAGGTCCATAAAGACATGGATGAGTGAGTTTGGTGCAGAGGAACTTGACTGGCCTGCACAGAGTCCTGACCTCAACCTGATAGAACACCTTTGTGATGAATTAGAGTGGAGACTGTGAGCCAGGCCAAAACTGGGACCTTTACATACACATGAATGTAATATGGAGTTGTCCCGCCCTTTGCAACTATAACAGCTTCAGCTCTTCTGGGAAGGCTTTCCACAAGGTTTAGGAGTGTGTTTATGGGAATTTTTGACCATTCCTCTAGAAGGACATTTGTGAGATCAGGTACTGATGTTGGACAAGAAGGCCTGGCTCTAATTCATTTGTAAAAAGTCAATTTTTTAAATAGGTATCAAGTCATTTTTTTACCTTTAGAAGCTTCTGGAAGATTTGAAAGCTCTGTTGTGCCAACTGAAGATCAAGAATGAGAGATGAGAAACATTATGTAATTGTCATTAAATGACTATGAAGCATCTTTAAATAGAGTTTATATTATCTGCCTACCTCTCTTGTTGGCACGATTACAACTGCCAATGGCCCGTCTGATCTCTGAAACAGCATTAGAAGAAGAAATTTCAGTCAAATAATATATATAAGCAGTACATTGGGATGAAAAGCAAAATTTTGGAAGCACAATAATCACTACAGTACTTGTGCATTTGAAGGAATTTATTTTTCCCCTAATAGCTTTTATTAAGTTTTCTTCCCTAGTATAGTCATTATAAAACAAATAATTTGGGGGGAAAAAATGCCCTATTATATATATATCCAGTTGCGTTACACAATCCAATTTAATAATTCAGCTCAGATGTTGTTTGTATTATTAATATATTGAATTTCATTACATGCAAGCCTGTATAAAAATTTTATTATAACATTTAGTTCTTCAACACTGATTCTTCCTGGAGACAAATCCACTTTTATAAAAATTACTCTATTCTATTTTGGATCTTATCCGCAAAGGGCTGGTGCGAGTTTTCATTCCAGTCAAGCAGAAGACTCACCTGATTCCACATGTTTAATCAGCTGATCCTGGCTTTTGATAGACAACATAGGTGTGGCTTCTGCTTGACTGGAATAACAACCGGCACCTACACCGTCCCTTTGCAGATAAGATAAGATTGGACACGATGAATTTTTCCAAAAGTATTTACAATGATGTTGAATCACAGACACTGTGGGAATTGAGAAATAGCACCCAGATTTTAAATTTGATCTCTTGAGGCATTGAAGCAGTGAGAGGTAAAATGGTATTTTGACACGGCTTGGAAATACAGAACGTACAGGAGGAAAGATTCAGTGAGCTTCGGCGGTCTTTAGTTTCTTTGTTGAAGAGTAAGAATCACTGTAACAGCTGTAGTATACACCAACCAGGCATAACATTATGACCACCTGCCTAATATTGTGTTGGTCCACCTTTTGCTGCCTGACCCATCCTGCACTGTGTATTCTGACACCTTTCTATCAGAACCAGCATTAACTTCTTCAGCAGTTTGAGCAACAGTAGCTCGTCCGTTGGATCGGATCACACGGGTCAGCCTTCGCTCCCCACGTGCATCAATGAGTCTTGACCGTCCATGACCCTGTCGCCGGTTCACCACTGTTCCTTCCTTGGACCACTTTTGATAGATACTGACCACTGCAGACCGGGAACACCCCACAAGAGCTGCAGTTTTGGAGATGCCCTGATCCAGTGGTCTAGCCATCACAATTCGGCCCTTCGTCAAACTCGCTCAAATCCTTACGCTTGTCCATTTTTCCTGATTCTAACACATCAACTTTGAGGACAAAATGGTCACTTGCTGCCTAATATATCCCACCCACTAACAGGTGCCATGATGAGGAGATCATCAGGGTTATTCAATTCACCTCAGAATGTTATGCCTGATCTGTGTATAATATGGTATTATAAGAAGTTCGGACACATCTTACAAGATTATAAATCAAAAACAAGCAACAAAACACTATTTCAAACTGCAGAATCAAATGAAATGAATAGTTTCACAGTTCAGGTTTCACTTGCCTTGATTTTTGGTTGCACCGCCTGCAGAGACTGGATCAGAGGAATCCCGTACGCCAGCGTTTTCCCTAATCGATGACAGACAGGACCAATTAGCCCAACAGGTTACCACTGATTCATAATATTTCTTTTATTTATTTTTATTAATCAGAGAAGAAGTAGTCAGAAAGAGCTTTACTGCCAAGTATGTTTGCGCATACAAGGAGTTTGTTTTAGTGTCACAGCTTCCAGGACACAGAGACAACAGCAACAAACAGACAATAAAAACAGTTTGAGACTAAAAAAATACATATATGTAAATAGAAATGAACAAAAATAAATTTCACGTACAGAATAGAACAGAATAAGATGTAGGGATGTACCAGGATGGTACCAAATAAATCACAAATAAATAGAAGGTTATTGCACATATTTGTATTGCACAATGAGAAATGAAACATGATTATAAATGTTATAGGTCATGCTGTTACAGGAAAATAATCTGTGAAAATGTAGTGTCATATTAATTAGCTAATCATTTTCCAATAACAGTAAACCGTTGCAAATTATTAATAAACACACATCAATTTGCCAATTAAAACAATTATATAGATTTATAGGTATGTTTAACGGTTTGGAAAAATCCAGGAAATAAGTCAGTTCTCGGTTTTGTCTCTCTTGAAGGTAACACCACAACAACAACAACCACTTATTACCATGAAACCTTTCCTTAAACTTCAACCTTTCACCTTTGACTGTAATAAAATGCATGCGCCTGGAGACTCCTTCCAAAAATGTTGCATAAGCATCTCCTCAGTGTCAACAATTACGCACATTTAAAAAGAAAATAAGTTTCTGTGGTGCATCCACTGTACAAACTATGGAAATGATTTAACACATTAAAACAATTGGGATCATAGAAACCAGCATAGAAACAGCTGTGAGAGACTTTCTGACCAATCAGATTCGAGAATGGAGTAAAGTGCTATACATAAAAATCTGTCTGATCTGATCTAACTGCAGCCTGAGTGTTGTAAAAACTAATCAGTCACTGTGAATTAACAGCCTTGAGAGTCGTACCTGATCCGGTTTGGGATCGAACAACAGCATCTTTTCCTGCCATGAGCACTGGAATGGTCTGCTTCTGTACACTGCAAATACATACAACATATGAGAACGCAAGCAACATCTCTCCAGATGCTCTCAAACTGTATAAAGGCTCCAGAGCATGTACCTGGTCATACTGCTTATGTTTAGCACTTTGTTAAGTGTGGCTACCTGTAGAGAAGAGAAAACACCGGGTTATGACTGGTAATTAACTGTAAATTAACATCGACAGTCTTAGAAGTGATCTTACTAAGTGAGGATGCAGGTCTAGTTCTTGAAAGGAGTTGCTAGTAAAGACCTTCTCCTTCACCTGAGTCACAGCAGGACTACAGGGAAAAAATAAATAAAATCAAGTTACTTTCATTTTAACATCCAGGAGAAACATGACGTAGGGACAGATGACGTTTTACTGACCTGAGCACATCTGGGATCTCAGGGTTGTTCCGGAAGAGAGACGAGGTTTTAATAAAAGGTCGGTCATGTCCCTTGTGTTCCTCTTGTCCTTTCTTTGGAGATGCTTTTGGCTTTGATGGGAACTTGGACGCTGCCTGGTCTTCATTCTTTGTGTTGTTCTGGGCATTCAGTTTCCGTTGCTTAGGAGAGCCGTAGTCTTGATTTCCTAATGAAGCTTTCCTTTTTCCATTCTCTGCCTTTTTCTGAGAAAAAAAACCCAAACCGTAGGCAACCATAAGGGACAGAATGTCCAGAGAACAGATCTGAGCCGCTTCATATCCTGGTGCATAAAAAATTTTTTACTTTTCTCGGAAAAAAAAACCAAATGACAAAATATCTCTCTCTCTCTCTCTAAAAGAATTATTGCCCTTATTTTTATTTGTTTTTTATTTTTAATTTCCGTATGCATTTTAACTTTCCATGTTCAGTTTTCTGTATCCATACAAAAATTATTGGAATGTCTACAGACAACAGACATAAACACGTATAAACCTTAATCTCATAAACCTTGCCATCTTTATAATATTACTGAACAACACATCATTTAGAGCAGTCTCTTCAAAGAGACTCCTTCCATAAATAATAAATAACCCCAGAATTCTTCTTAAAGAAAACTCCACGTTAATAATCACACGCTAAATAACAGGTTGTAATGCGTTTATTACAAGGCATTATATTAGGTGGAGTGTCCGAGTGAATAAGTTGTTACTATGGAAACGGCAATGTATTAAAAAAAATAAGATAAAGGTGTGGTTTTAATTACAGTCAGCACTTTCTGTTGAGAGCTGCAATTATAGAAAATCAATCAACAGTCTTCAACCAATCAGAATCGAGAACTCAGCAGCACTGTAGTGTAAGTATATTTGATTAATATATATTCTGCATATATTACACTGTATACATATATATTTACTAGTGAATAGAGTTATATGTCATTGCTTGGACAGAACAGTGTTAGTGCTTGTACCATTGATGTCTATATACGCTATATTGCCAAAGGTTTTGGGACACCCCTCCAAATCATTGAATTCAGGTGTTGTTTTTGGCCCCTTAGTTCCACTGAAAGAAAGTTTTAATGCTTCAGCATACCAAGACATTTTGGCCAATTTCATGCTCGGAGACTGCAAGCCAGACCTTCCTCGTCCAACATCAGTGCCTGATCTCACAAATGCACTTCTAGTGGAACGGTAAACACACTCCTAAACCTTGTGGAAAGCCTTCCCAGAAGAGTTGAAGCTGTTATAGCTGCAAACGGCGGGACAACTTCATATTACATTCATGTGCATGTAAAGGCAGATGTCCCAGTTTTGGAAAGGCTCACGGTCATTCATCCTAAAGGTGTTCTGTCAGGTTGAGGTCAGGACTCTGTGAAGTTCCTCCACACCAAACTCTCTCATCCATGTCTTTATGGACCTTGCTTTGTGCACTGGTGTGCAGTCATGTTGGAACAGGAAGGGGTCATCCCCAAACTGTTCCCACAAAGTTGGGAGCATGAAATTGTCCAAAATGTCTTGGTATGAAGTTGAAGCATTAAGAGTTCCTTTCACTGGAGCTAAGGGGCCGAGCCCAACCCCTGAAAAACAACACCTGAGTTCAATGATTTGTAGGGGTGTCCCAAAACTTTTGGCAAATATAGTGTACCTTGTCATTTTGACGGTGATGTTTAAAGAAGTGTAATAACTCACTGCTGCCCATTTCTGCCCTGATGAGTACTTGTTGTGTTTTTTCTCAGAGTGTAAGTGAGGAGGTTCCTGGTTGGAGATGTTGAGCATCAGCATATCCTCAGCCATAATGAACACCACACAAGTGTCTCTAGTAATAACCAGACAAGTAAACAGATCAGGTTCAGGAATTGCTAAGCACGTAAGCAAATAAATAAGATTTAAAGTTTATTACAGTGACAGTGTAACAGCATAAAAGTAAACCTTGCTTTTAAGTAAACTTACGCTAAGGTTAAACGCTCAGCAGTGGCAGAAAAACATCAGTAGCAGGGGTTTTGAGAGCCCTCGTGTGCCTTCTCCTCGTGTACATACCAAGCCGAGAACTTCCGGCTCCGGCGCGTGTCAAAATAAAAGTCTACAAACGCTCCGGACAATTCATCTGTAAACAGAATTTTATTTAATTTTATTTTTTTGTCTCTTTAAATAATTCAAAATTTATTTGAGACAAATTGATAAATTTTTTTTCGCCTTTTCTTTTATTTTACATTCACACTGCATATAATTAAATTAAAAACCAAAAAGCACAAAAAATATTGTTCTCTCAGCACTGTAGGGCTGATACATGTTTATGAATATCGTTCATCTGTCAAAAAATGTTAATATTTGTAAATATCTGGAAGTTATATATATTATTTGTAAATATTTTTTTAAAACAGCAAGCACCCAAACACAAATGTGTGCTGGAATAAACGATTAGATCAATTTTATTCTGACACCTTTCTATCAGAACCAGCATTAACTTCTTCAGCAATTTGAGCAACAGTAGCTCGTCTGTTGGATCGGATCACACGGGTCAGCCTTCACTCCCCACGTGCATCAATGAGCCTTGACCGCCCATGACCCTGTCGCTGGTTCACCACTGTTCCTTCGTTGGACCACTTTTGATAGATACTGACCACTGCAGACCGGGAACACCCCACAAGAGCTGCAGTTTTGGAGATGCTCTGATCCAGTGGTCTAGCCATCACAATTTGGCCCTTCGTCAAACTCGCTCAAATCCTTACACTTGTCCATTTTTCCTGCTTCTAACACATCAACTTTGAGGACAAAATGTTCACTTGCTGCCTAATATATCCCCAAGCATACGAAGACAATTTCATGCTCCCAACTTTGTGGGAACAGTTTGGGGATGACCCCTTCCTTGCACAAAGCAAGGTCCATAAAGACATGGATGAGTGTGTTTGGTGTAGAGGAACTTCACACTAGAGTCCTGACCTCAACCTGATAGAACAACTTTGGGATGGATTAGAGCGGAGACTGAAAGCAAAACCTGAATTCAGTGATTTGGAGGGGTGTCCCAAAACTTTTGGCAATATAGTGTACAGTATGTATACTGCTGTTTTCCCCCAGGACTGTGCTGCTCAGTTCTATTTCTTTTTTAAACTCCACTTTTTTTTTGTTTTAACAACACTTCAGTGCCCCTGCTGAGTTGAAAAAGAGTCCATAATTCCAAACACGGGACCTGAGACAGAGTAGACTGCAGTCAACAGACCGGCAAAAGTAAACTAACTAACAAGTGCACAGAGAAATGACAAAAAGATTGAGATAATTACTATATAAATTGCCACTTTTGTAGATATTTGTAGTAAACATCTACTTAAAAAAACACCCACACACATCCGGGTTAGTCTCTAACTATAGGGAGACTAACAAGGTGTGTGTGTGTGTGTGTGTTTAATAACATGCTATAATCATGATCAGAAGGTAAAAAGAAGGACACAACATCAGTATTAGCTAATATTTTATATTCTATTCTGTTGCTGATACCACAATCTGAAAAATCTATAATACTATTTTGGAAATGTCCCTGTGACGGACTGGTGACCTGTCCAGGGTGTACCCCTGCCTTTCACCCAATGTGTGCTGGGACAGGCTCTGGCAGATCCCCGTGACCCTAATTAGGAATAAATTGGGTATAGAAAATGGATGGATGACTATTTTGGAAATGTAATATATTTTAATGTAAATGTTCTTATACATAGATACTGTATAAGAATAATGTAGTAGTTTCTTGTCTATTACCAAAACTCTGTATTGTTTTCTAAAGCAACCGGAGATCATTCATTTTTAATGACTGCTGGTGAGGTCCGATGACATGAGCAACAGCGACCGTTGAAGACTAAATGTGGGTATGTCTGGCAACGTGATTGAAACTTAATAGAAGTTGAACTTTATGCAAATATGGAGTGACTTATGGAGTGCAGCGTCTACCAATAGGAGTGAAGACTGTAGAGCACATGTGATCCGTGGCAAAAAAAAAGTACACGCTGCTTCTCCTTCATCTCGTGTTATATGATGAACATATAAATTGGTGAGTTTTATATAGAAACACCATTCGCCCTCCAAAATGTTTCATTATCTTCTTCTTCCTCTTCTTTCAGCTTTTCCCTTCAGGGGTCTCCACAGCGAATCATCTCTCTCCACCTATCCCTATCTTCTGCATCCTCAACACTTGCACCCACTAGCTTCATATCCTCATTTATAATATCCATATACCTCCTCTTTGGCTTTCCTCTTTGCCTCCTGCCTGCCAGCTCCATGTCCAACATTCTCCTACCAGTATACTCACTCTCCCTCCACTGAACATCTTAACTTGGCCTCCCTAACTTCGTCCCCCAAACGTCCAACATGATGTACTCGTTCCTAATCCTGCCCAACCGTGTCCCTCCCAAAGAGAACCTCAACATCTTCAGCTCTGACTCCTGTCTCTTCCTCAGTGACCAAAATATTTCATTATAGAAGCAAGAAATCTGATTTGTTGTGAAGTGGACCACTAGGTGCGCCACCCTCCGATAAACGTTATTACTATGGCAACCTTTAGATTGAACGTGTACTGACGTCATCATAGTACAGTGACAGGAGACTATGTTTAGGCTGAATATATCAGTTTAGAGCATTATGATGGATTTCCTCATCTTTCACCTCTTAATACCTAACACTTTAAAATTCGTGTCACACACATGCCCGAGTTAATATCTAGAACCTACATGTTAGTAAAAGGAAGGATTATTATTATCTCAAATTCTGTTTAATTAGATACTAAGCTGCTTAATGAAAGAGACAGATGCAAGACATTTAAATACATTTTAATTGTCAAGAATCAGATAAGATCATGCCAGATGATGTGTTCAGAGAAATAACGTGTTCGTCTTATCTAAACATTTGTAGCATCTGTGCAGGAAAATAACCGAGCACTAAAAAGCATTTCTCATTTAGTAAAGTTTATTTCATCATCTAGCAATGCTGTATTCCTTCAGATATCCTCTAAAATCTTTGTTTGGAGAGTAAACATACTCTTCCTGCCACAGAGCGGGCTGAGATCATTTAAAAAAAAATAAAAAATCATGCCATTTCTTCTGCTTACTCCCTGTTTATGTATTCAGAGCTGATGCATATTCTGGAGCTCATTCGCTCTAATTAAGTCAATGTCTGCCTGTCATGGCACGGTATCTGAGGGGAGTTTGAAGGCTTGGCTGTTAACACGTCTCGCTAACCAGTGCACTTAACTCCTTTCCTCTCCATTGGGAGCCAGCTGACTGACCTCTGAATATGTGTGTGTGTGAGAGAGAGAGAGTGTGTGTGTGTGTATGAGAGAGAGAGAAAGAGAGAGAGAGGGCTTAATAATCAGAGCTTGCTCCTTAGCATGAGACTACTGAAGCGGGACTAATACTACCCCTGACAAAGAGCCCGGACAGGCTGCCTTTTATTGCAACATTAATTAAACATGTGTATAATTAGCTGGTCTGCTGTACTCCCCTGTGATCAGCTGGGGTCAACAAGCGGGGAGTGATTACGGACCAGAGGAGCCTGAAAGGGCTTGGATGTTTAATTCAGGCAGGACTTTGGAAGGACGGCCCACCGTCCCGCTCTCCAGGCACTCGAACACGGTGTGGGGTTGCTGATCAGCATTGACCTGCACAGCCTGGGGGTAGAAGGCCCGTAGGGCAGCCGCATGGCTCCGGTACTCCTTCAGCCTCTTGCAGACTTCAAACTCAGAGTCCCGTGGGTTACGCTGTAGCCGAGCCTGTACTTTTGCACCCGGGGCAGGATTGTGTAATGAGTGATATCTGGATGGATCAAAAAAATAAGCATTTATAATTCCTCTCAATAAGGAAATAGTAAAATGTTTTTTTTAACTGTTGACCGGCACGAGTGGTCTTCAGCTTCTGTAGGCTCATGTTGTGTGTTCTGAGATGCTTTTCTGCTCAGCATGTTTGTAGAGAGTTATGATTATTTGAGTTACTATAGCCTTCCTGTCAACTTGAACTAGCCTGTCATATGTCCTCTGTTATCAACAAGGTATCTCCTCCAGTGGAAATGGATGTTTTTTGTTTTCTGCACCATTCTGTGTAAACTCTAGAGACCATTGTGTATGAAAATTCTAGGAGATCATCAGTTTCTGAAATACTCGAACCAGTCTCTGAGATCACTTTTTCCCCTTTATAACATTTCGTGTCAAGCTTTTACATTTTATGTGCATGATTTTATACATTGTGCCACAGCCACATGATTGGCGGACTGGACGACTGGCTGAATGTATGAACATGTGTACAGATGTTCCTGTTAAAACTGCTGGTGTGTGTACAAACTGTAGATGATTAATAGATAGATATTAGAGCATATGAGATGTTACCTCTCCCCCGTCACAGGCTCGGTGGACCTGAGTGTCAATCGCTCCAGAGCCATGTCATCACTCATCTCCAAAAAAAACACCCTGTCCAAAACATCACAACAATGACTTCTTCAGGAATCTATTTGAAGCGTGTGGTTGTAAAGATAATATCTGCTCTGCATCAAATCCTCAAATAAAACAAAATTTACAGTAATGCTTTATGCTGATTAGAAGGTTATGAGAAAAAAAAATGGCAAGACACATTGAGGTATTGAGGATGGAATAATTATGACGTGTGTGTATAAGAGCTGAATAAATGATGGACTAAATAATGGAATAAAAAGTGAAGCTCTCTTGAGTGGTGGTACTTTAACAGAGGAATGTTGGGGTGTTTACCCAGGGGGATCTCCCTGAATACACAGCCTCCAGACACAAAATGGCTTTAATGGTGGAGTCAGGTGGGGAAGCACCAATCAGTCTGCCTTGTCACCGCTGACCCCCATCAGAGCTCAGGCCTCCAGAGAACCGGCATGTCGGAGTCACATCTACAATATCATACAATTTTTACGCTGGAGGTGATGCTGGGGCTGAAGACGAGCAGCGAGATTTGGTGAGACAGAATGAGAAAAAAGGGTGGGAGATCTGAGATCTGCTTTTGATAAAATATTTAAATGCCTTTGTCCTTCTGGCTCTCAGTGATGTTGTGAAATCGTGAGCCCCTCTGGAATGGACAAAGGATCCCTTTAAGTAAGCCTCAACTGACCACTGTCCTCGACTCATGTCACATTTGAAGGGTTTCCTTGGGCTCATCATCTGTGCGCGCACGTGATGATTTCGGTGAAAAGGCATTGCTCAATTTTTAATGAATATTTGTCTTTAAAAAGAAATAATAACTACTCTGCAAAGCTATTAGAATTAATATTAATGCTTTGGCATGAAATATTCATGTAGAGCAGAGAAAAAGGGGGTTGGGGGTGTCTGAGAAAAGTGCGCTCTTGTGTGTGTGTGTGTCTCCTTTCCTTCCCCCTCATTTTCGAAGTGTGTGTGTGTGTGTTGAGGGGGTGTAGAGTTTACATTTGATACTGCTTACATGACAGCTTGATATTCTCAAACAAATGACGAACTAAAACAAGGCAGCTAACAAGCATTTGTCAGTCCTCTGCTGCTACAAATGATCCAAACAGCAGACATGATAAATATGACAGAATATCTGTGTGTCTGTGTGTGTGTGTGTACACACGTATAGTGTGAAAATCATTCAACTGGTATCTTGACTAAGTACACACTTCCCCTCTTAACTATCCTCTCAGGGTGATCCGAATAGGTCTCTGTACACATCCTGCCTCCCTATCCCTCCTTTTCCGTCTCTCCAAATTAAGAAATTAATGAGGGATAGATTCCTTACAGGCGGCTCTGCAATGTTTACCACTGATTAAATTATAATGTGGCCCCTGCTGTATAATTCATAAGCCAATTAGTGGAAGTGTTGCTTGATTTGATGGGAAGCGGACACATGAAATACATTTAACTAATAGGGAGCAAGAGATGAGCGTGGCAACAGGGAGAGAGAGAGATACAAATATCTATAAATATATATGTGTGTGCACATATATATATATATATATATATATATATATATATATATATATATATATATATATATATATATATATATATATATATATATAAAGAGATGGGGAAGGAGAGGAGTAGGTGTTTGTGATTGGCTGTCCTTTTCTAGAATTACGTGGCTAATTGCCCTGCTTTATCTGCCTGTCACGGATAGCTATGCATATTTCAGTGGCTCCAAAGACTCTGATTGTTTGTGAGCGTGTCAGGGCTGTAAGAGGCAGCTGACTGCCCAAACTAGAGTGTAGTTAAAGATTGGCAGGAAGAGCGAGAAAAAAATATGCAACAAGACCGGTGATGGCCACAGGACGGCTGTAGCATTAAATAATCAACCTGTGGATTTCGGATCCTTAGCAAAAGCTTTGGATGAATTCGGGTTTAGCCACCACTCCTATCTCGGGGTAAATTAATAAACACTGTTCACAGAGACGATCTATTAAACATCCCTTACAGGTTCTATACATTGGTGTAGCGCAGAGGAATTTTTATGATAGTCTCAATTTGTTCTGGTTAAGATAACACATACAGTCTGTAATGTTGTTCATAAATGCTCCACCATTATAAAATAGCCATCATTACTGCTCTCTATAGTTAACCATCGAAAATGTCAAGCATATGTGTCCATAAGTTTGTTCTTGGTTCGTTCACATGTAATTGGCTACCAGTTGCTACAGTAAGAAACAGGATTAACCAATTAAAATTGTTTATTTTTGCCAAGTCTCTTCTCTTTCAAGAGAGTTGCAGATCTCTTTTTGCAGGTTTTGTTTAAATATGGGCTTTGGCGCAACAGAAAAACACTTGTCCTGGGAGATTGGTAGATTTCATGTGTGAATTCTGAAGATTCATTTGCCCGTGCTGTCTGGGTGGAAATGATGTCATACTCGCTCTTGGGCATCACATCGCTGCCCTGTGATGTTGCTTTAACAGCAAGGATGCTTCTTGTCTCTTGTCTCAGAGCACACACGTGTAATCTGTGTGATTGAGGAGAGCTGGATGATGGGTAGGATTGGGCAGCGGAGAAAATGGGCACCTGTGGTCACTGGGCTTGATCAGATTGTGATGAGGTAACTAGGAAGTCAGAGCAAGGGCATTCTCATGTATCTGATGGGATCCTGTTTCCTGTCTTCAGCTTTTGTCTTTTTTTCCACGATCAGGTAACTTCTTTTATTCTGAACTTGAAACTTTTATTTAACAGAAAACCTAAGAATTTGTGGAAAATGATGTAGAAAGGAGTTTTTGTATCTCTTGCAACAACCAGACTTTCACCAGTACACACAACCCAGCGGTCAAGTCTGTACAAGCTGAACATTTCACACAAGCACTCACTCCAACAAACCCTACTGCAGGATCTCCTTTCAAGAACTGGGTAAATAGATCCTTTAAGATTAAGCATTCGTTCCATCTCTGCCCATGCTCCTCATCCTCCTTACCGTCCTTCACTGCTCAGTGGTGGCAGATATAACATGCCCATGACTTGGCACTGATCCACATCGCTGACTCGACTAATTCATTTTCTCTAAAGCCTGAGTAACGGGATAGCTCTTAATTAATAAAGCTGTCAGTTAGAGCACGACCGTCAGCTATCAGCAACTCATCAGTAACGTTCTCCTCATTGTTTCGGGGCCCAGCCTTTCCACTTACCGCTGGCCCCCAAAATCAATTACGCTAATGCTATGTAAATAAGGTCTCCCGCCATTAGAGGAAACGGTGGGGGCTGCTCATGGAGTAAACAGAGACGTACTGTGGAGACGATGGGGATGATGGTATTCAGAGCAGTTCCCGGTTGGTATTTTACGGTTAATCTCTGAGAATAGAGGTCCGTGAGTTTGTTCTATTCTTCCGGTGAGTGACTGGAGGTGTGATACACAAAGGCAGGCGTGTGATGACTAATTCATGAGGGGTTTAGATTAAACAAAGTGAGTGACGTTACCCAAACCTGTTCACCCGCCTACTTTCTAGGTAAAAATCATTCCTTTTTTTGATCCAAGTTAAAAAGTTCTCACAAAAGAAATAAAAAGAAGACACTGAGTGTCAAAACAGTCCTAAAATTAGTAATGAAGTGTCTAAACTAGTGGTTTTAGCTCTAGCTGGGACTACTGAGCCAGACACATTGAAGTAGCATGTCAGCACACAGGCTGTACAATCGCGCAGTGCCATCAGATCTGCTGAGTGTGAGTAATCTGAGTGGCCATATCCTGCTACACTCACTGTTTCACAGATACAAACACAAATCATACAAAACACTGAACACACCTGGCTGATCCGGGTTTTGTGTTGCTGCTGATTTGGCTTCTTATAAATCTTAAAACATGCGAAATAAATGTCAGCACATTGTCAGCTCTAACTCACCTTTAAAGGTGCAGTCTGTAAATGTTTTAAACACAAATTTAAAATGTTTCTAGTCTTGTAACAATCATATACTTCTAGTTCTATAACTAGAATCAAATTATATGATTTTTAAGATCCTTTAAATAAATGACAAAATTGCAAATCAAAGGATGTGATACATTGATATTTTTCTCCTTGTACGTTTTGCAAATATTCCATTCTGTAATTAGCTCCGCCCACAAGATGGGCTGATAAATTACGATAGTTTTCCTTGAAAGTCAACCTACAAGATGTTTATAGTTTCAACAAAAGGAGTGTGGTTGGTTGGGGAGCGGGAAAGGTCAGTGGTTAAGGGGCCTCCTGGTGGTCCAGTGGCAGGATCCCATGCTCTCATTGCCGCGGCCCGGTTTTGATTCCTTGGGCATGGTGCTAACCCAGCCACTGAAAAGTTAACTCTCAGTGCTGGTACCAAGCCCGGAAAAAAATGGAAAGGTGGCGACAGGAACGGCATGCGGCGTAAAACCTATTCCAAATCATGCGGAAAACAGCGGACCCTGCCACCGTTGCGTCAGTGGTTAAGGCATTAGCCTAGTCATCAGAAGGTTGAGAGTTTGAGTCCCAGAACCACCAAGCTGCCACTGCTGGGCCCTTGTACAAGGCCCTTAACCCTCAATTGTATAAACATAAGTTGCTCCGCATAAGGACGTCTGACAAATGTAAATGTTTTAGACAAAAAGCCTGTGATTATGATCTTTTTTAAGGAAATTTTCTGATAGACCTCTGCTGTAGGGTTTAATTAGAACCTTTGCGCTCCCTTTCAGTAGCTATACCCCCAAAAGTAGTATACTGTAAGTATATTGTGTACTGTATACTGCACAATGTGTTTCACATGTACACCTTCATGGTAAAATAAGTACCTGCTAGGGACAATGTTGGACTCCTGCAGCCTCTCGGCCTGTTCTACGTCCCGAGGGAAGCCGTGAAGGACCCAACCGCATGTGGTACAGTCCAGCCGGCTCAGTCTCTTAGTCAGGATCTGTAGCACCATGCTGTCCGGCACTGTGACGAATGAATAGAAATGTTAATATTTTGTTAACGAGTGAAGAATATGTCGCTTTATTATGCCTTATTTATAATTTCACAAAGATGATTTTTCACAGGTGCATGAAAAGGGCACAGCCATGATGGCTTCCAAGACGTGCACTCTGAATGACACTTGTTCCAGATACGATAAACAAAAAAGACATCTTATGTTGTGCTAGTTCAAAAAAAAAAGTGCTGTATCTATAGTATCTCTATGTGAGTTGCACGGGGTTAAAAGGTTGAACATCTAAGGAAACTGCTGAGGTCTTGAATTATGTTGTTTACTTCCAGGTTACGTAAAAAAGTTATGTTTCCGATCAGCAAAAAAACTTTTTTAATAAGAAACTTTCAGATTGGAACCAAAATTGACACAAAGGCAAAGAACGAATTGCAAAAAAAAAAAGAAAAAAGTAGTGATCTTATCAGTCAGCATATGTATGGATTTCGTTTCATGTGTGTGTGTGTGTGTGTGTGTGTGATTTTTGGGTGAGGTTTTATGCACATAAAAATTCAAATGATGAATAAATGAGTAGGAATGCTGTCATTTAAATTCATGTATGTACATTTTGTCTTGTGAAGCTTTTCCAGGGTTTTCTCTTTGAGCACAAAAGCAGTCAACAGCTTCCTGACAGGCAACATAAGTGAATTGTTTAAGAGGATGATACCGTTATAAAGCCGGGAAGAAGACACTTCACACTTGACATGCGGAATGAAAACACAAAAGCTGGGGACGGCATGCAGGAAGAACTGAAAGGAAAGTGAAGGCGACGAGCGTTGTGGAGGACAAACAAATAATGGGGGTGAGGGAAAAAATAGAACGTTCTTTAAGGAAAGCGAGTGCGCACTCAGGGGGGTCTCTGTGGATGCTGAAAAATTAAAGTTGACGGTTTCAAACTGTCCAATTTCCACATCAAACACATGCAGCCTCTTGCCTCTCTCTCCCCGGCTCGGCTTCAAACGCCAGGCAGCCTGGAGAGAGCTCCTCTCCTCTTTTCCTTGTTCTCTTTCTCTTCTCGTAAGACTACTGTTTTTTCATTTCCTTAATAATCCTGCTCCCTAAATCCCCAAAGCACTGTTCTGGTTCCACTAGCCACCGTCTCTACATCGCCTAATTATACCCCAGCGAGCCCATTAATCAACTCGTAAATTATTTAGGCAAGCTTCTCTGCTTGAAACCTTCACTGTCACAACGCGAGAGGGAGGGAGGGACAGAGTCGGAGTCTTCAGACGCGAGCCGAAAGCTCTCCCCTAGGACAAAAAAAAGCTCGGTTCAACAAGCCACGGATGTGCCAACTAACACAACATTTACATTACATTCTTTATGCATTCTTTTCTTGCAAGCATGAACTCATGAATGCATTCACCGTTGCAGTTTAGCAAGTAGTCAACAAGCAGCGATGCAGTCTGACAGTCAGATGTTGTGGGGGGGGGGGAATAAAAGTCGTGCGAGGTTCACAGCCACAGTATAGAGCTCTTAAAACCATCATGACTTTTATCTTCTCTGCTCATAAGACCTTTGATGCAGGTCAAAAAGACATGTTGGATGTTATCCATATACAGCAGCATCCAGAATTTTCAAGCTTCTTTTGATCCCGTAAATCACACACACTCTTACACACACATCTCAATCCTACACTTTCTTCTTCCCAACTATATGGATAGCACTTTTCTATGGAGCCCATACTGATAGACAGGCATGCTGTGCTAGGAAAATACTCAACAACAGCATGGTGTGATGTGATGTCAGCCAGTGTGTTGATTAGTTTCCTATAACAGCAAGCCCAGAGGTGTTTAATTCCCCTTAAAGTGAAAAAAAAAATCATCTGCGGTGGAAAACTCCTTCTTATATCCATCTTAACTCCTTGTTTTATAGCAACTACCACTTTCAAAATTGCTGTAAGAGAAAATAAAACAACACTTCTTGACCAACCAGATTCCAGAATTCAACAACACTGTGATATGTATCATTATAACTCAGATTGACTTACATAAGTATAAATGAGTCAAAGCAAAGTCACTGTCCTGCACATGTATGAAATCATCCACTTCTCAATCTTCCTTTCGCTTTCCCAACCACTGCAATCTTTGCCGTTCTGTACATCATAGACACACAGTCTGCACTTAGACTTAGCTTTGTGTAAATATTACTATAAAGAGATCTTGGTGGCTAGCTAGTCCAGTGCCCTCCTAGTCATTAATTGCCCTGTCAGCTGCTTCACTGTAAACTCCACTGTAGATGATCACACAGCAAGCAGAGGGCAGTGTGATTCCTGTCCCAATGGACTTCTATTAGCACTTGTTGCAGTTCCCATTTTCGACCACTAGGGGCAATAACAACTCAATGGTTAGAACTAATGCAACATCTAAAAAGGTGAGCAAATCAATGGCTGCCAAATAGCAAAATGTGTGCTAATTAGTATTTCAACAAAACTAAAAATATATGAAAAGGATGAGGATTTTATGAAGCTCTTGTTCAACTGCCCCTATGGATGAGCCATTCCTGACAGGCTTCAAGGAAATTCCTTCCCACTATTTGCTGCTTTAGTAAACTGTCAGAGTTTCTAACAACTCCTTCAAAACGATCTTAGCTCATTAAATGATGTCCACTCTAGTGTTTCCTAAGCCCTGAGGTATCTCTTGCCTTTGTGTCACTACGCACACACACACACACAGTGGGAGCAGAGCTAACTGCAGGAAGCTCAATTCAGCTGTCAGCATTCAGCACGTTCTCCGTGGCCATGCTGAGGACAGAGAGCTGGGCGAAATGAAAAGGCGCTAGAGAGGAAGCACCTCTATGATAAGGCGCTCAGGTGTCAGTCTCATTAAACGCACACGCGCTTTTGTAGCTCGTCCGTTCTCAAGGGACGTGTATTATATTAATCACATCTTGCTCAAGGCAAGTTTAGACACTTGGCAGCGGTGACTGGCAGATGCAGCAGACTGGGATGTGGTGTGAGGGGTGGGTCTGTTTGGATAATCTAACAGTGGATAGGACACAGTGGCATATTTACAGCTCTCATGATTGAATTAGTTTCCCTTTGGGGTTTCACAAGGAGATGTGGACGTCGACATATAGCCTTTATATTAAAAATATATACTTTAACACTAGGTCTATAACAATGAGGTTAAACGTGTAATACATATAAGTATATATAAACATATAAGTGTATACAAGAATATATACTTTTCTCAATATTAATACTTGATGGATGCAATATAGAATTGAGAATAAATAATAAGTACATTATATTTGATAGTATAATGCCTATTTGATCAAAAAATATCATTAACCATTTATTTTAAGGTGTATTTTTATTACTTTTTTCTATAATGATTCATTTTCCTAAGAACTCAGATCCTTTGTTTTGTAGATCTTTATGAATCATTCTTAACTTTGGGGAAATATCTAATAGATATTAGATCATATAACATTACAGAAAATACATTATATTAAAATATTACTGATATTTTATATATCTCTATGAGATTTACAACTGACTAAGCTGCTACACCACAAGAATTTCCCCTTATGGGATCAAAAAAGTCTATCTATCTATCTATCTATCTATCTATCTATCTATCTATCTATCTATCTATCTATCTATCTATCTATCTATCTATCTATCTATAACCTTCACTGCCTCTACACTGTAAGGTTCCTCATCTACTCCTTCCCTCATTCCTCCTCTTTATTTTCTCCTCTTCCTATCTCTCTATCTTGCTTTTCTTTCTTAATTCCCAACTCTCTTTTTTTTCTCCTCTCTTTCATTCTCTATTATTTTCCTTTGTCTTTCTCTCTCTTTCTCCTTCATTTCTGTATCTTTCTTTCTTTCCTTTCCTGCCATTTCTCACCTAAATTCAAGTCAAGTCAAGAAGCTTTGACAATTATTGTATAACTGTACATATGTGGTAGAAAGAAATACGACATGATTACATATCCAATCATACGCTACACTAAATCTAGAATGGCTGATAAAAAAACAGGATATTGTGCTATGTAGCGAAATAAGAGTAGCACAAGCCGGTGTGATGAATATCATTTTTAGAAAGTGAACGTTGCCTGGTAACGTTATTGTAATACTAACCGGAGAGGGGGATATTACAGGATTGTTTTCACCATACCATTATACATATGCAAACATCATGATGTAATTGGACGTACCGTGCATGATGTGGGTGGTCTAATTATTTGCCTGAAAGCAGAAAACTCTAACAGAGTCAGCAGACTCCAAATAGGCCCCTTACACTTCAGCTTCAGCTCTCCTCGGTGCGTGACCTGTTTGACAGCGTGCGTGTGTGAGGAGGTGAAGAAGTTTACCTCGCCGTCCTGACTCCAGAAAGGGTTTAATGAGCTCTCCCATACTGCTCTCATCCGCCGCCACTGCTTTCAAAAGTTCACCACAACAAACTACAGAGGGAGAGAGGGAGACAGAAAAGGCAACAGAAAATGAGAAAAGGGAGACAAAGAGAAAAAGAGTCAGGCAGAGAGCACGGAAGAGAGAAGAGCAGAGAAATAGAGAGGCTTTAAATTTTAAATAAACAGAATGCACAATGCTCGGAGTGACCTTTACGACTGTTTCATGGCAGCGTGAAAAAAAAGAAAGAAAGAAGAAGAGCAGGACAGAGATTGTATCCAAGAAAGGACAGGAAGTAAAATAACGTTCCAACACAAGGGTTCGGAAAAAAATAGACATTAATAATAATAATAATAATAATAATAATAATAATAACAATAACAATAATAATAATAATAATAATAATAAAACACTGACAAAAATGGTTTAAACAATTAATATAACACAGCAAATTCTCATTCTCAAATCTGATTGGTCAGAAGATGTTGATTCATTTTCTATAGCACTGACAATGTTATGCAAATTAAAAGTTTAATTGATTTAAATATTGCATTTATGTCATATAGAGCACAGTTATTGAAGGGAATTACTTTATAATCACAATCTCTGGATGAAGAAAGCGTCCCGTTTAAGTCAGGTTTCAATCAAGGAGTCATCTTCATATCATCCTCTAGAGATTTTCCACACCAATGACAGCTTTAACTTTTTACATATAAAGTATATATACAGTTTTTTTCTATATTTCTGTATAGCTGCTTTATGACAATGCCTGCTGTTAGAAGTGCTATACAAATAAAAGTGAATTGAATGGAATGTTCTTTAATTAATATAAAGTTATTAAAATAATCATTGGCTGTGGAATAACCTTGATTATTTTTCTATAAAAGAATACCTCTACATATTTTATGCCTTACTTCATTATATAAAAAGAATGGTTTAAAAACAGCTTACTATTGACTAAGCTGTATTTCTGGGCAAGCAGGCTGGCCTGGAGACTCTTCCCACAACCTGGTGGTCCGAACAAGAGGATTCTGGGAGTGTGAGGTGCATCAGAGCGATGTCTGGACAGAACGTAGCTCATCACTGCAGAAAGAAAAAGGAACAGAAAGACAAACTGATTTATTCAAGTGAAGATTTCTGATTTTGGATCTGTAGCACCCTGTCCTATAGAACAATCCGGCTTTGTGGCTTTGTCCTGGGAAAACGACTATATTTGTCGTCGCAAATGATAAACCACTGTGCCATGTAACAAATGCAACTAATCAATAATAAACCGCTAATGCTGGTGAACTTAATTGTAGTTAATATGTCAGTGCCATTGAGCTAATTATACAGGTCACAAATGACTTATGTAATTAAACCTAGCGCATCTATAAAATGTCGTTTTATGCATGCTTTAAGATCTGATCTGATCTGCTTTGTGATGTTTTTGTTTGTCCTCAGAAACCCAGACTGCTTTATTCCACAAATTGGAGATCAGTGTTGTCTCTAAGAATGGAAGAAATCTTCTTTAGCCATATGATGGAGATGGATAACACAGCGTTTATGTAGGAGTGGTGAAAATGTGCTTTTAAATGCCACATGCTCAGATGATAAACAGCCATCGTGGCTAATCTGAATATAAGGAAGTCGGCTTGATTAATAAATCATTAGAGGCCTCGTCTGTGCTCCGCGAGGGCAGCGAACATCTGTTTGCAGCTGGGCTTCACCCATGACAATGCCTTTCATCTGTTCCCTCTAATGTGTGATAATTAACAGTGGCCTAATTATAACTAATGAGTCTCTCTCGTCCTACGTTTTACGCTAATTGCCAGACAACGGCGCCGATAAATGGTTAATATGCAAAACATGCTAATGTGTTAAAAGGCTACGTCAGGGGGAGGCTAGTAACGTCGCAATCAAACCGCATGCTGAATTAGCAATAATCAATATTTAAGGCGACATCTTTACCGCAGTTTATTGCTGGCTCTTGAAGCCATGAATGTTTTATAGAGGAGAAAGATTGCAAATATTTGTTTTACTTCCACCGTTTAACTCAATCAGTGGGATTAAATAAAGACGGAAGCGCAGGAGCACGTCCATGCAAGCCTCGCATTTAAAAATCCGAGCTGAAATCTTCAAACCATTAGAGGAAGAGTGTGGAGTTGCTCTCTTGGTGCTCTATATGGCAGTGTGAATGCAATACTAATGCACTAATGCTGGCTGAAATACCGCAATGAGCTCATTTTCAGCTGCATATGCTGGTTAGAGAATATGAATATGAATTAAGACCATAATCTGGCTACATAAAGAGAGAGCAAAATGTCAGAAAAGTGGAATCTCTCATTAATTTAGTGGTGGGGTGAAAATATATTAGGTCTATTTATTTATTTTATTTATTTATTTAAACAAATAAATAATCTAAAAAGACCTAATTAGGGATGAACTATTCAGGTTCCATTTCTAAACATGAACATATACACAAATAACAAAATTTCCTCCGAATCCCCCCATAGATCTTTCCTCACTCTATAATCGGATGATATATGCAAAAGAGAGTTAAAATATTCAGCAGACAGCGTGCTCCTTATCCCCACAACAAAAGGAAGCGCATTATTATTTTGTCAAGTTGAGTGGTGTAATATTGAGACAGGTTGTACTGGGACGGCTTTAATGGCTCTGGTGAAGGCTGCACGCCGTTGATCGGGTCCTCGCGGGACACTAGGCGCCTGCAGCATTGCCCGAGGCGAAGTCCCCTAACCAGGCCAATCACTGGATCTCAGTGGAGCGGCTGCTATGCTGAGCTCTGACCACAGCTCGGGTCAGCACAGCGGGGAAATACTATCCTGTACGTACACTAAGGACTGGAAGTCTTGCAACATGTGTACTAGAGCAGGAGACTTTGTGGATGACTTTAAACATGCCGAAAGGTCTTAAAACAAAGGAGGACGAGCTAGCCTGAGCTTATTTCAGACTTTTGAAATGAAATCAGTTCTTAGTTTTTACTAATAATATCTTAAACATCGCATTTTGAAATATTACTATATATTTTTTAATCTTTGTGAAACCTTAATTGACTAAATGTCTTGCTGCTATACATTAAATGTATTATTTTTACATCAGTGCTAAAGCATTAACCAATCAGGAGGTGCTATATTTTAAAATAATTATATTTTATATAAATTTTTACATTTTATCTCATTCAAATGAAAGACCTGCACTTTTTGTTTATTTCGGTTTGTTTGTTTTATCAACCTCAAGACAAAGGAACAAGTATTTATATCTGTTGTGATGCCAGCAATAACAGGAACTGACACACCATTAAATGTTGCTGAAAAATGTTAAAAAGCATGATTTGATTGATTCATTGTTGTGGTATGAGGAATAAAAACATTTTGGGACATGTTTTGGGGTAATACAATCATTGTAATGGTACTTAATGCCTCACTTGTGCTCTTCATTAAGTCATAAGGGGGGTGTAAACTTTTGCACTCGGATGTAGAATTTGAAAAAATAAATAAATAAAAATGAAAAAATATAAATTTTTTAATGCTTTTTAATAAGGAGTATTTTTATAATGAATATTAATTTAATTAATTTTCATACAGTATATGTTATTTTTTCTTTTATTTTTTAAACACTTTCTATGTCATAAATCCTCCCTTCGATACCTTTAACACCTTTAAACTTCTAGTTAATATTTCTAGACTTCTGTGAACAATTCATATACTAATATTCCATGTAGTTACTAATCCATGTGCATTACATTCTGTAAACATGATTTAATATCAATAACTAAATAATAAAAAATAACAAAATAATAAACCAGGAGTTCAAGGATAATACACAAAAAAAGTTGCTATCGAAATAAATTCTCCCGTCTCTGTTAAAATAAATGGATGGATAAAATCCAGCTAAACATGGACAGATTAAAGAGTAAGAAGAGAATCTGAAGGTGTTCTCACCTTGAGCAAACACGTCTACATGAGGCTGGTCAGCATCGATGGTCTTCATGCAGTTACTGTAAGTGTCCTGTAGACCCTGGAGCTCCCGGTGGTATGCCTGCAGCTGACGGGTTATTTCCTCCTCCGCCGTCTGGCAGTCTGGCCTCTCGAGACGCTCAGCCACCTCAGCACTCTCGGGCCACATGAAGGTAAGGTGGTACACATCTGAGGATATGAAACTTCACCTGAATAAATCAGGGTGAAATACTCCAATTTCATCTAAATTCAGCTATAACACATGGAATCCTGCTGTAATAACAATAAATATTACATTTTACCACATCATAATGGCAACTCAGAAAAACGTTCAGGAATTAAATGACAAAATCCGAGTGTATCCCCCAAGACCCAGAAAAAGGTATCTGCCCACATCTGCACCCACGACACCCATAATTGCCTAGATTCACTGTAACATGGCTTTGTGGTTAGCATGTTAGCCTTAAAGTTCCTGGGTTAAGGGTTAAATTCCCATCGTTTTCATGCTCTCCCCATTGCTTCAGGAGTTTCTTCTGGGTACTCTGGTTTCCTCTCCCTCTTCAAAGACATGCAGTAGGCTGACCGGCATCTCTAAATAATCTGTAGTCTTTAACTGTATGTGATTGTGCCGTGATGGATTAGCACCCGGTCCAAGACGTCCCGAGTCCTTGTGATAGGCCCCATGATCCTGTATAGGATAAGTGCTACAGAATATGGATAGATGGACTTCAATTTCCAGAAAATACGACAAACAATTTCTCCTGTTTATCATATTTTAATAATAAATGGAGTAAAAAAAAACGTATTCAGGATAACGATATAACTAACAAAATAAACAAAAAGACAGAAATAATATATGAAACAGTGGGAAATAAATTTCTGTGAAATCTTCACTTACTTATTCAAAACACTGCTTCATCTCAGATCTAATTGAATTTGCATCAGTATATAATGGATCCTACTTAACAAATAATAAAACTTAAATAATTTAGCTCAGGTCCATACATAGCATCTCAGCAGCATAGATAAATGTAAGCAAAAAAGTAATTCAGTTTCACTGTAGCTCACATCATGACTATGCAGAGTATATCGAAATGAATAGAATTTCTTGCAAAATTATTAAGAAAAGCGCTGCAAAAAAAAAAAACAAGATAAATGTGCATCATGTGTGCGCCGTTAATGCTGTATTGTTTTTTTTTTAATTATGCTTGCAATAAAAAGTGAACCGGCTGATTAAACCAATTAGCGTGCTTTAACATGGTGTCAAAGTTCTATTGTGAAAAAGCAGAAGATTGCAATTACACTACAGGGAGTGAGGGCTTTTGCTTCATTATAATGCGCCTTTGCTATACCCAGAGGACTTGCCAGCATAGTTGGGATTCAGAGAACAGGTTCTGTTTGGTTGAGGTCTACGGTTCATGAAATTCTAACAAGGTTGCGTCTAGGCTGTCTGTCTCTCCGCTCGGCTCTCTGAACTGAAAAATTGCAGTAATGATCCAGACATTACCTCCTGTGACAGGGTCTATCCTCTTGCCCAGACTCCTTTCGGTCAGGACGTCGTCGCGTGCCTGCAGCATCACTGAGACGTGAAATAAATACGTTTAACAAAGGCAGATTTGTTCTCTTGCATGGATAATTTAAGAAGTACATTATTAGATGAATGTATTAATAGAGATCGCTATAGCGGAGTGCAAAAGTTTGTATATGGTTAGGACCATTGGGTGTAATTGGTAGGTTCACAGCTGTTAGTTTATTATCACAAGTTGCGTCACTACTTTATGAATGTTGAATGAGCAGAAATATTGCAAGCCCACCCTTTGCTTTTATGTATCCTCTGAACAGATTTTATAATCCTCCCTTTTGTAATATTTCGTAATATTTTATGTTCTAGCTCATAGCCTTCTCAAAATAAGGCCTGGAGACTGAACATTTGTTCAATCCATATTTCTGTTGGTTGCACCCACATTTCATTTTTAACTTCTTGATATTCTACTACTTTTGTAGATTTTCCCCTAGAAACAATGTGGATGCAAACTTTCGCACTCATAATTCATGATGTTTTAAAAGTTCAGTACTACTACAGAGTTCAGTAGATCAAGTGAGCTGAGATCCACTTGTGCTCAAACTCATCGTGGCTTAAATGTTGATGTTGATCTTACACTGGACGCTGCAGTACATTTTGCAATCTACAAAAAGGTAGAATTATAGAATAGTATAGAGTTGTGGAGTCAATGTGATGGTTTGGAAGGACTTTGTCTGTGTGAAAGCAGACCTTCGAGCCTTGAATGGATCCCGGGTATAGACTCGAGCATTTGGGTCAAGTGTGAGCCTGCTGTTTGTGTGTGTGTGTGTATATGTGTGTGTAAGAGAGAGAGAGAGAGAGAGAGAGAGAGAGATACAAAGAGTGGGAGAGAGATAGATAGAAGTGTAGCACTGACCAACATGCTCGGGGGCAATGCCGGATGCCTGAAGACACAACGCCTCTTGTCTGCTTTTGGGAATGGCCTCTAGCACCCAACCCTATAGATACAACACACAGTAAAAAAAAAAAAAAAACAGAAAGACAAAAAAGGCATTTCAATGTGAACACCTTAAACAGGCAAAAAAAAAAATCAATACAAATCAATAAAAGAAGCTGAAGAAGAAGTACGACTTCGCTGGTGCAGTTCTTTAACACAATTATTACCAACCCCAACATATATTTCATATAAACCACATCCTCGTATGAGTGTGAAATGACAAAATGATCAAATGAAATCTTAAAAACACTAATATCAATATACACACTGAAAGTGGCCAAAAAGCAGGGTTAAATCTTGAAAATGTGTCTCCAGCTTCTCTTCATCCATCTTACAAAGCCATAAAAAGAACATAAGAAGAGGGAAATCACATGCATATCATTCATTAACTACAAATCCATGGAAAAAAGAAAAGAAAAAAAACCCTCTCTCTAATAGTCTCCTAAATCCCAAAGCTTGCTGCTCAATGGTGCGGCAAAATAAAGAAGCCTCAAAGAAAAGCGTCTCCCTCAAGTGCTTGTTAGGGGCCAACTTATTACCGTGGCAGATAATCTTCAAATAAATAAGTATATTCAACAAACATTTATAGATCTAAGTGTTATCAGAGGAGTTGTGGGTTTTCGCTGCCGAGTTTCTTGCGCTTGTTTGAAATCAGTCTTTGTTTCTGGCGGCTTTGATCTCTAACAGAGATCTCGTCCCTTGTTTAAGGTAATCTCAGAGCGCGAGTTTCCTTCCGCTTACTTTCCCATTAAGCGTATGATTGTACCTGTGTGCAGCGGGAAGGTCCATGGGCTGGGCCTGCTAACTTTAGCGAGACTGACTTGGAAGCATTAATTAAAAAAAGATCTGAACCGAAGGGGAATACAATGACAGAATGACAAATAAATAAATAAATAAATAAATAAATAAATAAATAAATAAATAAATAAATAAATAAAATCAGCCTGGACAGTGGGTGAGGATTAGATCTTAAAAGTAAGAGAATTATAACCAGTAATATTATTACATTTTAATAACAATAGTAATAGCAATATAATAACAATACTATTAATAGTAATAGCAATATAATAATAGTATTATAACATATTATGAGTAAACTAGCCCTATTTGGACTGATTTAATTTAAAATAGAGAGATTAGGTAATAATTAATGTGTATAATGATAGTGTATCTCTGCATGCTTTTTTCATATTAATCACAAATTATTCAATTCTGTTGATTCTCACGTCGGTTTCAAATACTTCACATTTCATGTTTTAGACACTTTATACACGCAGGGAACAAATCATTTCTATTCGCACGTGTGTATTTGTATTTGAGTGATAACGTGAACAAAGTAACTGTAAATGTAACTGTGTATTATTTTAGATATAGTACAGTATAATATATTAAAAATGATGCTCTATAGTATTTATATATTCTATTTACAAGTATAGGCTATATAGAATTCTTCCAGCTTTTCATCTGCCGTGCTTGACGGAGTTTAGACTGTGCACTGACCACACCAGAAACAGGAATGCAATGCAAGATACATGTGCAGGAACCGTTCTCCAGGTCTCAGCGCTCGTGGTGCATCTTTTCTGTACGAGGTGAAGTCAGGTGAGTCAGAAAGAGTGAAGTGGCTCTTCAAGCGCCTAGTTCTGGAGGGCCGAGGGCAGGAGGAGAGTTCCAGGCCAGGTCCCAGGCCTGATTGAAATTTTAATGAGACTGCCTCTGAACACCACACACACACACACACACACATACACATTCTCCTCCAGTCCCCAGAGCCCTGCAGTGGCTTGCAGGATTCCTTTTCATCCGCACATCAAAAAGACGACATGGTGCTCGGGTGCTGCGCTCCAACCGGGACCTTAACGCTGGAACATCTGCAGTGATGCTCCCTATCACAGGAGAGACATGTGGGGAGCAGATGTCACCATCTCAACAGCAGGCAGGGCAGGACATCGAGAGGCAAACCCTGACACAACTCCCACCTGACCGTGCTACTCAGCTCCACAGACAAAGGTCACGTAAAGCTTCGTTTCAAAGCCATTATTTGTGCTTAAAGCAAACACACACACACACACACAGACACACACACACACACCAAACTTTCTGAATCTACTTCAATTGCTAACTTTCCTGCATATCTCCTCCATCTCTCTATATATAGAATTAAAGGCATTATGCAAATTCTGACAGTGGAACTTTATTTGCAGATCTCATTAGGGACCTGGATGACTGCCACACTTGCGACACGATCTTTCATTCTTTCTTTCTTTGCCTTTTTTTCCCAATTTACTTTTCATGTTCTTTGTCTGGGACTGCGAGGGCGTTCATTAACTTGCGACTTCACACTAATTCTCTATTCATTACCTGCGCTTCCTAACTTTCCCTACTCTTGATTTCCCTCTAGATTACGAGTCGGGGTTGCGAGCGGCAGCCTCGCGAGAGAGAGAGAGTGAGACGGTGTACATACAGTAATGCGGTGTAAGAAGCACTGACAGGAGGAGATAAACTATATGACCTAGATTAGATATTATTATATTCAGAGTTGTGTAGTTGGAAGGGGAGGGGGGGGACTCAGGTACAAACGCATATGTAGCAAAAAAACAAAAAAAACTGCAATTAAGCTTAGCTGTGTCTGTATCAGTGGCGGTGTCAAGCATTTCTTTTGTGCCTTAAAGGAAAACTCCATCTGAATGACTTGTATATTAATCTTTATAAGTAACATGATCTTCAATCACGTCCAAGATTTATTTGGAATACAAAATTCTGATTTTTTTTTCCCCCCGCTTTTGGTTATCGCTTCAATCCTACTGGACCATCTGATGATTATTGAGCCAGCTTAAGGCCTCGCTTCACCTCTACATAAAGAGGGCAATGCAGCAGCGCTTTAGTCTTTTAGTCTGTCCAGCTCTCTCTCTCTCTCTCTTCTTCATCTCTCAGCTAATGAAGTTTTAAGGAACATCACACTTATTATTTTATAGTTTTTTACGTATCTAAGTCAAGCCTCTGCTGTAAGTCAGCACATATAGCATTCTGGGACATTTCCATTACACATACATCACTCTAGATAAGAGCATCAGCCAAATGCCAGAAATGTTTACAATTTCTTATCCAATCTATACTCGGGTCACGGGGAGTCTGTGCCTATCTCAGGAGTCATCGGGCATCAAGGCCCTGGACACCCTGCCAACCCATCGCAGGGCACACACACACACCAGGCAACTTAGTGACTCGAATCAGCCTAGAAGCATGTCTTTGGACTGTGGGAGGAAACCCACCAAGCATGGGGAGAACATGAAAACCACACACACACACACACACACACACACACACACAGCTAACCACTAAGCCACCGTGCCACCGCCCATAAGTGGCTTATATGTTTGTTATAACATGGCTTATATGTTTAATGTCAATGATTGCTGACCATTTATTTTCCTATTAAGCATTACTGGAGTGCACTAACAATGGCCAACAACGTCAATGAAAAAGACAGCCAGTCACCAATCACAATATTTCATGATTTCGTTCAAAGACTGAAAGATGATGGTACGAGATTTGAGGATACTGACTGTATAAGACACTTTGCCAGGTGTGTTGGTGTACAGAGGAAAAATCGTCTCTGTTTCTCCCTCATTTCACTGCACTTATGCAGATCAGCATGGGGCAATATAATTAAATAAGCTGATAAATAGCATCAGACAGTTTGCCTGCAGGGATAAACACCCATTACCAGATTAAAAGCAAATACTAATGATAAACTACCAAGATTAAAAGCAGAAAGTTAAAAGACGCCAAGTGGAAAAAGTTTAGTAATGAGATTCGGGGATAAGTGAAAACCATTTGCAAGGTTTTTTTAAAAAAAAAAGGAAATAATAGAAAATGCCGTTTGCAGTTTTTTTTTTTTTGAATGATTTACATATTTCTCCACATGCTTGCACACAGGAAGCTGACACATCAGAGAAAAGGAAGGATGAACAGGACAGCATGCTGGGTGATCTGACGACCGCTCAGATTTATCTGGGATGAAAGCGGGAATGAAAGTTGAACAGAGGACTCTTTAGTAGCTCAACAGAAGATCAGGTGATTAAAAGAGATTCAAAAGGCTTGTGATGAAGAAGCCCTTCACAACTGCACACGCTCGTCCATATGCAAAAAATATACAGCTGAGATGTTTGAATGAATGAGAAATATACTGACCAGTAATAAGGTCAAAGCCAATACAATTAGTTATATCATTTTTGCCACCAAAAAAATAAATCTCATATTTATGTTCACTCCAGAGAACATTAACACACACAGGAACATGCTTACCACACAGCATTCATGGAAATGCATGCTATAAAAAAAAAAATAGGTGGGCATTTAAAAAAAAAGTTCTATTTCCCAAAAGCACTGTAAAGTTCTTAACTGCTAAAGAGGGGAATAGAGAGAGAGAGAGAGAGAGAGAGAGAGAGAGAAACAGACAGAAATATAGTAAGAGACAGAGAATAACAGGGTGAGAAAGAGAGAGACAGAGAGAGAGAGAGAGAGAGAGAGAGAGAGAGAGAGAGAGAGAGAAACAGACAGAAATATAGTAAGAGACAGAGAATAACAGGGTGAGAAAGAGAGAGACAGAGAGAGAGAGAGAGAGATACACACAGAAATATAGTAAGAGACAGAGAAAAACAGAGAGAGAGAGAGAGAGAGAGAGAGAGAGAGAGAGAGAGAGAGAGAGAGAGAGAGAGAGACAGAGAGAAATATAGAAAGAGACAGAGGATAACAGGGTGAGAAAGAGAGAGAGAGAGAGAGAGAGATGCACACACACACACACACACAGAAATATAGTAAGAGACAGAGAAAAACAGAGAGAGAGAGAGAGAGAGAGAGATATACACACACAGAAATATAGTAAGAGACAGAGAAATACAGTGAGAGAGAGAGAGAGAGAGAGAGAGAGAGAGAGATGCACACACACACACACACACGGACATATAGTAAGAGAGAGAGAAAACTGAAAGCCAGAGTGACAGAGAGAGACAGAGTGAGAGAGAGAGTGACAGAAAGAGAGAAACAGAGAGAGGGAGAGAGAGAGAGAGAGTGTGTTCAGTGTGATGCTCACTCACACTTTTGAAAACCTCAGTCCTGTAAAGATAGAGTGAGAGTGCTGTGATTAACACGTGGTTGTGTGTTTGAATCTATTCAAATACTTTTTAATAATTTTATATACTATATATATTCATATTATGTAATTAATATGTTAATTTCTCATAGTAATCATTTTTAAAATGTTACAATTTACACTAAGTCCGATGTGAACAATTTAACAATACAAAAGAAGTTGTAGATTTATTATTAAAATAATATATTAGAATTTTGCAGCTTTTCAGTAACTGCAAAAAAGATGTGTGCACGAAATTATCACGCCAAAATGAATTTTTATAAAGTTTATAAAAGAAATACATAAAAATGTATAGTATATTAATTATAATATAATTACCTGCTAACTTTTTGTTCTTTCCTAAATATAAAGACTGATATGCTAAAATATCCTCTACACTAAATTCTCAGAATATCATTTATTTATTTACTTATTTTAAAATCATGTTATTCTTTAAATGAAACCCAATCATTATTTATTTATTTATTTATTTTTATTTTTATTTTTATTTTTTTTTTCCATTTTATTATTTTTTGCATTTTCTAACTACAAGTAAACGAAAAGTCTTTGGCTCCTACCTAAAAATCTTTACAGAAGAAAACAACTAATATCATTATGATGAAACATTAATTCCTAATCTGTCAGTGGTGGTGTAACTGTATAACTGACATTATAGAGGGAAAGCCTCAGTTCTTACCCGTCTCACACAGTCAGCTTTTGATAGACGTTCCTCAATCAGCTGGATCCAGAGGTCTTGTGGGATCTCCTAGCAGAAGGATAATTTCACTATTCACTAAAAACACTAAAAACTTCACTATTATGACATGTTCATAAGGTACTTTCAAATAAACAGGAAGAAATTTAACTAAGATGTCTGCCATATTATTATTATTAGTAGTAGTAGTAGTAGTAGTAGTAGTAGTAGTAGTACTGCAATGAAGAGGTTCACTGTAAAGGCACCTTATGTGAATATAATTATATAAGAAAATTAAATATTCAAATTTTGTTACATTTATTATCAGTACCTGCAGGATCTTTAAGAGGTTTTATTTTCTTTCTTTTAGATTTTGATTTAATTTTTATTTATTTATTTATTTATTCGGGTAAAAATGCTGGATTTTCCTGCACCTTTTTTTTTTCAAAATGTTTTTATTCTTTATTTTTGGGAGAGGAAACTACTTAAAAACAAGTATGTTACTACCATAAAAGACACATATGCAAATATGTTCTGTGTTAGCTGAACTCGTGTAATAGAAGAGGACTTTGGCTGAATGTCTCCGCCCAAATATGTGGAAAATTTGCTGTAATTTTGAAAAATGGGAAGCTTCTATAAATATCATGGAGTTTGATTGATTTTTTTTTGCTAATTTCTGCTATTATAAAATGCTGGAGGGACAATATGACACTATGGTCACCATTGCAGTGTAAAATAAATAAATAAACAAATTAATGAATAATCAGTTAATTAGAATATAATAATTAATAATAATAATAATAATAATAATAATAATAATAATTATTATTATTATTATTATTATTATTATTGTTGTTGTTGTTGTTGTTGTTGTTGTTATTAAATAACTAAATAAATAAATAAATAAATAAATAAATAAATAAATAAATATGCATTTAACCTTGGTAGTCTGCAAGTCAGTAATGACTTATTAAGACAGTATGTGCAAATTATATACACTTCACATCCAGGATTATGATATAACAGTAGTTTCCTGCTGAGGGTGTACACTTCAGGCATTTTATTCAGCAGCAATGTCTGAACCAGTGGAGACAAATGAGCATCCCTGACCCAATTCCTCAGCTACTGTCAATTTCATATGCTTCAAAGACAATGGTGTGATAATGATTTGTAAATAATGCTTAACAAAATCAGTGTAAATATCAACATTTCACAGCTCAACATCCAGCATGCAGAAATGTCTCCAATTAAGCCATTAGCTACAGTAGCTGAGTCAGCTATGTGTAGCTAGCCAGATTTCACAGCTTTATAATGTATTAAACTTTACATATTTGTCTGTTAAGGGCCTCTACAGATTAGCACTGAGGATAATGTTGTATGATAAAGTATGTCTGAATTAGGTATGAGCTAGCTAGCTTAGGAACCTAGGAAGGTCAAACATAATTTCAAAAAATAATCTATCTATCTATCTATCTATCTATCTATCTATCTATCTATCTATCTATCTATCTATCTATCTATCTATCTATCTATCTTATTCAAATGTTGCAGTCTAACAATAACAGCTTCACCTGGGACGTGATGGTTCCACTTTTTTTAAAATATATATATATATATATATATATATATATATATATATATATATATATATATATATATATATATATATATATATATATATATATATATATATATATATAATATATTTTCAATATTTTTTTCAATAAAACATTTTTTGTTTCGATATATAAATCTCCTTCAAAAATATGTAAAAAAAAAAAAAAAACCCAACAAAACAAATAAACAAACAAACAAACAAATGTAAAGTAAATATTTCTATTTTTTTTTTTTTTAGATTTTATCAGATGACTTGTTTACTACTTTTTTAATTATTTCAAGTCACATCAGTGTGTTACCCTGATGTTAATCACCACATTGCTATGTGTGTATTTACTCTTTACACTTTTGGGGACTATTAAACACTTTAATAGTCTTTATTAAAGATTCATTTTCTTCTAATGTTCTGAAGACTTCATGCAGATATCTCCTTTTGCATGCATATACACTTAACAAAATCAGAAATGAGTGATTAGGTCTCACCTGACCCTCCTCTGTGTACTGCCTCGTCGCTCTGGTCAGCTCAGTGTCGTCCTTAAGGATGCTGCTAGAGGTTAGATGAATAGCACCGATGTGCTCACACAACTTTTTAGCCTGTGGCAAAACAAATGAGATCAATTTGAAACAGAATATGAAACACAAACAGTAAAGACTAGAGTATTACTGAGAATCCCAGATGGAGGTCATCTCCATGGCAGAAACTCTGCTTAAATATGTAATTCACAAGATATCATGTGGTCTGATGTTGTCTTGTGACAGATTTCCTAAAAAGTGCAGTTTTGCTAAAAGTACAGTCTCATGATATTTCCTTTTATCTTACTGTTTGATTTATAATAGAGTTGAAGTATGAAATATGTTGATAATAATAATAACAATAGTAATAATAATAATAATAATAATAATAATAATAATAATAATAATAATAATAATAATACTCACAACTGTTGTCTTCCCAGAGGCTGGTGGGCCCAGTATCAAAATTCTTGGCACTAAAACAATTTTTATATATAAAAGTAAACATGCCATTTGATCAAACTCACTGAAATTTCCACAGATATTAAAATAATCGCCGCACAGTTTCACTCGTTTATATAGTAATCGTATGCCACCTGCTGGTAGATTCAAGAAATTGCTCAATTTAGACCAGTTGGTAAATTAAAGGTGCAATAGTCAACATTTTTATTTATTACTACTACAGATAATGTGGAAAATCAGATAGAAATGATTTTTTTTTAAATAAGTTCAAGTTTAGGTTTTTTGTCTCAGAAAAAAGTTTGGAAACCTGTCCAGTTCAGAGTGTTTGAACACTATATTGCTAAACGTTTTGGGACGTCTGCCTTTACATGCACATGAATTTAATATGGAGTTGTCCCGCCCTTTGCAGCTATAACAGCTTCAGCTATTCTGGGAAGGCTTTCCACAAGGTTTATAGGAATTTATGACCATTCCACTAGAAGTGCATTTGTGAGGTCAGGCACTGATGTTGGATGAGAAGGTCTGACTCACAGTCTCCGCTCTAATTCATCCCAAATGTGTTCTATCAGGTTGCAGGTCAGTCAAGTTCCTCCACACCAAACTCACTCATCCATGTCTTTATGGACCTTGCTTTGTTCACTGGTGTGCAGTCATGTTGGAACAGGAAGGGGTCATCCCCAAACTGTTCCCACAAAGTTGGGAGCATGAAATTGTCCAAAATGTCTTGGTATGAAGCTGAAGCATTAAGAGTTCCTTTCACTGGAACTAAGGGGCCGAGCCCAACCCCTGAATTCAATGATTTGGAGGGCTGTCCCAAAACTTTTGGCAATATAGTTAAGTAGCCTTTATGTGTCACATATACATTACTGCACAGTGAAATTATTTCTTCGCATATCTCATCTTTGGAGGGTTGAAGTCAGAGTGCAGGGTCAGCCATGATGCAGCGCCCAGTGACCTAGACCCTTACCCACTTGAGCTACCACCATCATTTAATTTATAGCCACACCCACAACACACCTTCACATCCTCAGAATTTGCATATTTAAATTTAAAGAGTTGTAACTTGGCTTTAAAGCAGTTGGATGTGTGAGCACACATGACAAGTCATGTCATGACAGTCCTGGCTAATAAATCTGTATGAAGTTGAATCACTGTATGAAAGTATTGGGGGCGGAGCTTTGTGTACGTGGATGGAAATATGGGCGGGGTTAAATGATCATTCAAACCTTATATAATTCTACTCATTTCAACGTTAGAGACTTTTCCACCATGCAAATATTACCTAATGCACATGTGAATGTTACTATAATATAAAAATATAGACAGTTGTAGAGCTCTCACCTTCGATACTTTCCCTCTTCAGCAGTCCTATCAGGTACTGAAGGGGATCTTCTGGCTTGTCAATCAAAAGGTTTCTCACGAGGCTCTGTGTAGCATGAAGATTTGACTATTGGTCTATTTTAGAGAATCTCTTTATAGTATATAGAGTCAGGATGTTGCTTACCTGGATAAGGTCGAATATTTCATGCTTCTCTGCGTAAACAGACATTTCAGGAGGAATCCTTAAAGGTTTGACCGTTGCATCCATCTTTAACAATGACCATTTCATGTAATTAAGAAAAGAGAAGCTGTCAGATCTTTATATCTTTATTTATTTTTGAGATTGTTGACACATTTTAAGTATGTCAACAGAAGTAATACGCTCGGAATATTCAGTGTTAATAGGAATATTTAAAGTTAATGTATATTTAAGTTTAGTTAACATTAGATATACGAAAAATGCCTTAGCAAAAAAGTAAACGTTTAAAAAAAATGGCCCTTTCCAACATGGCGGATGAATTGACGTAGATAGCAGGAGCGGCTAATAAAAGCCGACAGCGGTATCGCCTTTTTACTGTTAACTCCACAGAGATCTGGCCCTTTCCAATATGGCGGACGAGTTGACGTAGATGGCACGAGCGGCTAATAAAAGCGATAGCAGTATCACTTTTTTACTCTTTAACTGCATTAGATGTCTAGGTCGAACTTATTCACTTTCAGTCACTAACCTTTTTATTACCACCCTTAATGACCGCTTGTTCTTCTTTTACGCATCCAAGCTGATGAAAGGTTTAAATAATAATAATAATAAATAAATAAAGCCAGCGTTACAAACTATTGCATTCTCGAGGCTGCGCGTCTTCCTGTACTCGTTGTCAATGGTTACAGGCTCGGCCCGTCGTCTTCGTGACAGTACGCATGCGCATGCGCAACCGCTTTCTGAACCGTTTACCGTTGCCAAGCAATAGAGCCACGGAAACACGACAGACGCATTTTCTTGCTCTAAAATCCGGTAAATTTAGCTATGTGTTGATGATTATAATAACATTTGGTCTAATTGAAGTCTTTGTCAAGAGTATGATATAGTTTTATAAAGTTTGAACGGTTAAAACGTGTGAAGATATTTGTTTTGATTCTTATCACCGCGATACTGACGCGCACGCGCGCTCGTGTGTGTGTCTGTGTGTGTGTGTGTTTTGTGTTGCTATAAGTGGCAAAATGAATGAAGTGAAACAGATGATGAAGTTAGTTGAGGAGAAGCACCGGCGCTTTAAACAGCAGCAGTTCACCTTCATAGCGGCGCTCGAGCGCTCCCGGGAGCACGCGCGCAACCGGACACAACCGGTGTCCACTGTCAGTGAGGTCAGCAAAAAACCCTCTACACTTTGTACTCATTTTAAAATCCGAACAAGCAGTTTGCAGTCCAGCAGGACAGTTTGTTTGTGGATACCTAACCATGTGGTTCTTCCTCAAACTTTTGTACACTGATCAGGCATAACATTATGACCACCTGCCTAATATTGTGTTCGTCCCCCTTTTGCTGCCAAAAACAGCCCTGACCCATCATGCACTGTGTATTCTGACACCTTTCTATCAGAACCAGCATTAACTTCTTCAGCAGTTTGAACAACAGTAGCTCGTCTGTCAGATTGGATCATACGGTCCAGCCTTCACTCCCCACGTGCATCAATGAGCCTTGGACGTCCATGACCCTGTCGCCGGTTCACCACTGTTCCTTCCTTGGACCACTTTTGATAGATTCTGACCACTGTAGACCGGGAACACCCCACAAGAGCTGCGGTTTTGGAGATGCTCTGATCCAGTGGTCTAGCCATCACAATTTGGCCCTTCGTCAAACTCGCTCAAATCCTTACGCTTGTCCATTTTTCCTGCTTCTAACACATCAACTTTGAGGACAAAATGTTCACTTGCTGCCTAATATATCCCACCCACTAACAGGTGCCATGATGAGGAGATCATCAGTCTTATTCACTTCACCTAACTGCTCATAATATTATGCCTGATCGGTGTAAAATGTATTTGTATGCTCTATATTTACAGCTTTACAATTTCCCTTCACTAGAAGACTAAATTTATTTCACACACACAAAAATGTGTCCTTCTGTGTTTAGGTGCAATGGTACATGACACACCACTGCAGCAACGCCACAGACAGGCGGATCTTCTCGGTCTTCCTGGACATCATGGACAATCTCAAGGAGTTGTTTCAAATGATTGAACCTTTAGCGTCGGCTCTGAACTACTCCAGAGACAGACTGAACACTTGCAGGAATGTTTTCAGCCCTGAATGTGACTTCAGCCAGTTCCAGGCACAGTTAAGAGACAATGCATGTTTACACGTTTAGTAAGGAATAAAACCCTTGTGAGAGTGAAAATAATCAGCAGCAATGGTGGTGTGATGTGATGCAGTGTGAAGCTGATTAATTTCCGATAACATCACATCTTGAAGTGTTTTATTCCTCTTAGAAAACATAAAGATTATAGTTTTTAATTTCATGTCACTGTTATGTTATACATCAATTAGTCAACTAAATATCACAGGTTTTTCTCACCAGCCTGTCCCTCCAGGATTGATACTTTTTTTGTGATTGTTGTGGCCAAGAATGTTTCCTTGAATCTGTAAAATTTCCAGCACAGGATTCTTCTTTTAAACTCCTATGAGTGAAGACACATACGCCGATCAGGCATAACATTATGACCACAGAGAGGTGCCGTGAATAAGACTGATGATCTCCTCATCATGGCACCTGTTAGTGGGTGGGATATATTAGGCAGCAAGTGAACATTTTGTCCTCAAAGTTGATGTTAGAAGCAGGAAAAATGGACAAGTGTAAGGATTTGAGCGAGTTTGATGAAGGGCCAAATTGTGATGGCTGGACCACTGGATCAGAGTGTCTCCAAAACTGCAGCTCTTGTGGGGTGTTCCCGGTCTGCAGTGGTCAGTATCTATCAAAAGTGGACTAAGGAAGTAACAGTGGTGAACCGGTGACAGGGTCATGGACGGTCAAGGTTCACTGATGCACGTGGGGAGAGAAGGCTGACCCGTGTGATCTGATCCAACGGACGAGCTCCTGTTGATCAAACTGCTGAAGAAGTTAATGCTGGTTCTGATAGAAAGGTGTCAGAATACACGGTGCAGGACGGGTCAGGGCTGTTTTGACAGCAACACAATATTAGGCAGGTGGTCATAATGTTAATTATGTAATTACTTTCTATTAGAGCTGTACTCATGTTTGACACCAGTAAATCAAAAAGGGCTTTGGCTGGATGTGTGTTTATGACGTGTCTTGGCCCAAATCTGCAGAAAACATGGTCATTCTGAAAAAGTCAAAGCTCTGAATATCTCCATTTGCTATATTTTCTGATTGCAAAATTGCAGAATCATGGAAGAACTGTCTTTCATGTAGTTAATAAAACAAAAAACCTGGCACACCTTATTATATAACCAAAATTCATTTCCTGTGTCAGAAAACTTCCTGATCTTTACAGTGGAGACTCCTTCCTCTCAAACTGGTGTTCTCAGACTATAGATCTCTGTTAAATAGCAATGGATTTATCATCTGAATCAAGTCCCATACAATAATCTATTAGAAAGAGAGGGATGATATAAACACATCATTTGAAATACAACCGGAACAACATTCAGAGCTGCTCTTCTAGAACATTAATCAATAACCTGATGACCAATCAGATTCGAGCATTTCAACAGTTTTGTGGTACAGAACAAACCACAAACTGACCAGCTCACTGATAAAGTGTTTATTAAACTATGAACTCAATGTTTATTCTGCTTCTTCATGTTTCTTCGTCCTCTCTGCAGATACCCACACGATGAGCTGAATCATCTGAGCTGTAACGAAGCTCGAAACTACTACGGCGGAGTGGTCAGTGTGATTCCTGTGAGTCTGGATCTGCTCAAAGAAACCATCTCGGACCTGGAAGAAGCTAGCACCGAAACGGTTCCTCAGACTGCACCTGAGCAGCAAACAGATCCTGATGAGTCTGTGAACGCGACCGAAAATCCACCCTCATCCTCGAAGCCTGGGCGAAAATATTCAAATGGATGGAAACCCGCGTGGAAACCCGCATGAAGTAAATCTATTTAAATGATTTACAGTACAAACGATCCAGTGAGGCTCTTTCATTGTAGTGAAATGCGCTAATAAATGAAACGATGAAAGCAAAACATGCAAAACATATATTTTATTATTCCTGATCATAGCTTAACAAGTAGAATACCTTTTCTGTGTGTCTTCAGAATCAATACTTTTTTTCTTTCTTTTTTTTTTTTTGAACAGAGTCCCTGAGGACATCTGACTCCACTCCAGATTACTGTCAAATTGTACCATAGTTTCTAAAAAACCACTGGAATTTGGCCTCTGGGGCAAGGAGAGATGTCCTTTGTTTTTTTTGTATCTTATTAAGGCATTTTGTGAACAACATTAAATCACACAGATGTCAGTGAAAGCCGTGTTGACAGCCATGTACACTTCATTAAAATGAAATATAAAGCTGCAGGATTTAAAACAGTGAGAGCAGGAGATTCGGGTCATCATGCACGCCTTCTGCGTTTTCCTGAACAAAAAAAAAAAAAGTCTGAGAACTTCATGATCATCTCCGTAACGTCCTCGTCGTGTCCTTCGGTTCCTGGTGAACTGTTTTTTGTTTTGTTTTTTTCCTCAGTGTTTCACATTTGTTTTTAGCTGAAACCATGACAAGAGATCATAAAACGTCCCTGATTTTGGCGAAAACGATTGACGATCCTCGACCGATTCAAAACACTTTCCGAAGAAGGGTATCAATGTGTGTGTGCGAGAGAGAGAGCTTAGATTTCAGGTTATCAACTGAGCTTTAGTGTATTTGCGATTGTATTCTATACATTGCTACCATGAAACTTTCACATTTCACATACAATCCAAGCAGCGATGGGTTTTTTTTTTTTTCTTTTTTTCTTCCCATTACACGACAGAGACTGTGAAAATTCACCGAAAAAGCCTGGCATGGGCGAATTCTGAGGCACTACCTGTATACAGGATGGACAGCAGCGGAGTTGTGTGATGTCACTAACTGAGCAGCGAAGAAAAAGAAAGAAAAAAAAAAAGAAAAATACACTACACAGATCTACACGTGCTTCTGAGCTGGCATTGAAGTGTAATGCTAAGAGAAGTATTGCACTAGTGTCTGGGATTTATAATAAACCCAGTATCGAACTGAATTAATAAAAAATAAATTCTATCATTTGTTTAAACACTTGCTTCATCTTTTCCTACAAGCGAAGCACCCAAAGCAAGGTTATGACATCATCATCATCACTTTCTCACATTCACACACTCAAACATACCATCATCTATTATCACAGCTGCATTTTTGCAAGTCTTTCACAGTTGACTATTGGGGCTTGATTTGTTGATGCACGGTATTTACAGTGCTTGATTCGTAAGGAAGGAAAGAAAGAACGAAATTGCTAGGCGACAAAAGGATATTTTTCCGTGTCGTTCGTCTAACTACGCTTCGCGAAGACCCTTCGGCTTGGACAAACGTATACTAGCCCATCGACTAATCGGGAGGTTAGCAAAACACAGCAATTAAAGCAATACGTGTTCTAGTAAATACGATAAGGGCCAAACACAATCCACACACACACACGTACAACGTAACCACCACTGCAGCGTGCTTTAAGCTGAAATGTCTATCAAACAATCCAATACAGGAATAAACCCAAACTGAACCGATAACAAATGTCTCAAGTGTACTTTCAATGCGAACAGTGCTCTTATTTCATACCAGAGCTCAGATGGACGGGTTAAAGCTACGATCAGTATGTTTTAATGTCCGGCTTTAACAAAATCTGAGATGAGAACCCCAAAAAACAAACACAACCCCTAAAACATAGTGATCCTATAGCTTTAAGCCCTCGGTGTATATACACGTCTCTCGCTCTCTCTCTTTTTTTTTTGGCTGTTTTGTAATACAGTAGAGCTTTTAAAAAATTTTTTTTGCTAAAACAATGCACTCTTGTTAAAATGAAGAGTGCTGCAGAGGTCAAAACATCTTTTTTTTTTTAATCATTCTGTCTAGTGTTGCGAGCAAATCTACAGTGGCAGTCCTGCAAACTCAACCTTCAAAAGCTCCTTTATGTCTTCTCCTGGTGCGTCTCGTTGTAATCCATGATGTGCAGGTCCTGCGGTCTGCGACTCTGGATGTTGTAAGCGCGAGCTCGGTGCCGATCCACAGGCGGGAGGTCGGCTTCTTCCTCCGCCAGCTTCTGGGAAACCGTGAGCTCGGCGCGCTTCTCGGCAAGCTCCGAGTTCTGGTCATGGAGCCGGTGGCTGTGCTCCACATCGTACGTACTCTTGGTCTTCTTTAACAGCTCTTGGTTGTGCATTCCCAGGAAGCTTTCAGCTAAAGGAGAGTTGCAGGACAGGATGGAAAGGTCTTCTTCCTGGCTGCCGTTGATCAGTGCGGTGGATGGCGGGGATCCGGGAGACAGCGGCGAGAGCTCACCGTTCACACACATGTAATCAGTTTCCTCTCTTTTCCCTGACTCGGAGGTCGGAGCCGAAGTGGATGTGTTGCTGCCGTTTGCTCTGAAATAAAAACCAAATAGGACATTTTTTTTTTCATTTCTCTCTTGTTTAACGTCCCAGGCAATATTGCTGAATGTTCTGGCACTGAGTGGTGAAGGTCAGCCATCAATGTTTTTAATCCCTTCCTTAATAACAGCATCATTAACACTATGTCACTATAATAAGCTATGCCTTTCGCCTTGTCAGAACGGCCTTCAAATGGGGATCAGCCGTAAAGTTACTAAAGTTAGATGAGGGAAAGGGGGCGGGGCTTCCATGGCTTGTGTCAGCGAGTTCATAACACATGCGCACTTGTCAGTCATTCCGGATTCAGTGCCCTTCATTTTCATTGGTGGAAATAACCAATAAGGGGGGGAGCACCACTATCTGTGCATTTTTGTAATGCAAAATACATGCACTGTGCCAGGTCTGCTTGGATCCATTAAGTTCATACTCATACCCAGAGGACGGGCTTCAGTTCTTCATGGCAAGGTTAAGAAAGATATAAAGACGTGAAATACAATTCAATTATACGCATCTTAGTAAAAAGATGGTGTGCTGCTCACCTCTGGTTCAGAGGGCTGCCTGGTTCAGCTGCTCCTCCTGCTGGTGTGCTGTTTGAGAGGCTGGCAAGATCGAGCTGACTGTATAGATGAAGCATTTCTGATTGTAGAGCCTGAGTCACATGCTTTTGAGCCAGATACCTGTTCTCAGAAGCTTGCAGCTGCCCTCTGCAAAAGAGAACACACCAGCATAAATGTTGGAATAAGCAGAACGAATCAAACTCAAATCTCCAGTACCAGGATGCTAAGGCTTATGATCTCTCCATAACCAATAGTTACACAAGATGGTTTGATTAGTGAGAAGCTTGTACTTGGCCTGATTTTTGACATTCTCCAGAAGTTTCTTCTGCTCCAGGATGAGGTGCTCCTTCTTGGTGAGCTGGGTCTCCAGGTCAGTGATACGCTGCTGGGCTGCCTCCAACCTCTGGCTCTGCTGAATAGAGCTCTGTCTCAACCGCTCGGTCTCTCGTGTGGAGCACATCTGCAGCATCTTCTGCTCCTAAAAAAAAATCAGACGTACATGAAAACGTGTAAAACTAAATGAAAGTAAAGAACAGGGATCTGACCTAGGGCCAAATGGTTATTATGCACTTATGGTCTATTTAGGACACTTCCTCAGAAACTGACCACTTGCATGTACTTACATACTTCAGTAACCCAGCACGACTTAACCGTATGAGCCACCACTTCCCCTTTATATAACTGTTACACTGCTCGCTTGCATTAATATTAAGCACTTTCTGGTGGATTCTGAAAGGTATTTTTGTTCCGCTGCTTTGTAGCTTACTTATGTGATGACAATAAAGCTGGCTCTGCATGTCTGTCAGCTTGTTGATCCCGGTCATAGAAAATGCAAATACACTGAAACTCAAGTGTGATTTAAGAACATAAGGAGTGTGACAGTGAAGGTTTTGCTAAGTGAACACAAACAGCTTCAGGTCAGATACTATTAAAGAGCGATCTGAAACTCTAGCAGAGTAATACTAATAAAAATAAAGGCTGTAACAGTTATAGAAAAACGATTTTCATGCTTACTTTACGCGAGTCTGGTCCCAGGCGTTGGACTTCTTGCACAGACAGTTTATTGGCTTCACCCAGCAATAACAACTGTTTGTTCAAGAAGGCCATCTGTTGCTCCAGGCTTTCACTGTTGTTGAGCTGCAATGTGTAGAAGACAAACCTAATCTATCACTTTGCTAAAAGAAGTGCATTATACTTTACACAGCAAGCATGCAAACACAGCAGATTCCAGTCCAGATGTTCTGCTCACCTTGATAGACAGCTGGCTGAGCAGGTGTCCTGTATTGCACACTTTGTTATTGGCTCTCTGCAGCTCCGCCTCCATCTTGCCCATTCTCTTCTTACTTTCCTGCAAGTCACTCTGACGAGGAATCAAACACTGTATGTTTACTAATTGAAATATTGAAAGACGCTCAACAAATCACATTGAAAACTCATGTCCACGTCTGTAATGGCACAAATCACCGCTGGCACATGACTCCATTAGCTATTGTTTTGCCCTGAGTGAATGTACTGACCTGTAGCTCCTGAGTTTTGGTACAGTAGTCGTTCCTTTCACGCTGGAGCTTCTGGAGCTGGCTGTGGAGCTGCTGCACCTGCGCCTCTCCTTCCTGCTGCAGACGCTTGGAGCGTCCCTGCTCTTCCTGCAGACTCGCCTGCAGAGTCTGGATCTCCACCTCCTGCAGCCGTAGCTGGGCTTTCTACAACACCACACATGAACGCATCAATACACTCGATAAATGTTCCAGCACGGAGAGATCGGTCATGATATCCATCAGTTTTTAAAAACTCTCTGCTATATCACTTAGCAAAACATGAATCTATGGACCAGTTATCTTATGCTAATGGCAGTATAGCAGGTGTTAAAGTGAAATGTATCGATCCCTTTATTTTTTTAAACATGTGTAACACTGAGCTCCTTCACCATGGAGTTGTTCTGCTCCTCCAGTGCAGTGGCGTTGATGACACGGCGGAGCAGGCGGCGGTTGCGCAGTGCATGCTGCTCTCTTTTGTGCCGCTCATACAGCAGATGGTTGTGCAGGAGCAGCAGCTGACTGCGCAGAAGCGTCAGCTCATCAGGGGCCCCTGAACCTACGTGTGCGAAATAGACCATCATCATTACCAGGAAACACTACTTAATGTTCAGTTACATAACTGTTCTGCATGAGAGGCGTAACAATGCATCATGACAATGGAATACGATGCTAAAATGTGACAATGTGCACTGTGGATAATGTGGGGAAATACACAATACACATACGAAAAAAATTAAAAAGAGGTCTTCAGTGGCTTTCAAACGACGCCATCAACCTGATAGATTTTGTTTACGTCATTATGCCTCTGTTTGTCCTGCTTTCTAATTTTTTCATTTATACCGACAAAAATATGCACATTTTTGGCCTTGCTGATTATGCAGGATTTTTTTCTTCATTCAGATGTTCACATTTTATGAATCGGAAAGTGACTAGAGTGAAATGTTACACCCCTATTCTACACATCTATATACATACACCCATCAGGCATAACATTATGCCTAATATTGTGTTGGTCCCCCCTTTTGCTGCCAAAACAGCCCTGGCCCATCATGCACTGTGTATTCTGACACCTTTCTATCAGAACCAGTATTAACTTCTTCAGCAATTTGAGCAACAGTAGCTCGTCTGTTGGATCGGATCATACGGGCCAGCCTTCACTCCCAAAATGCATCAATGAGCCTTGGCTGCCTATGACCTTGTCGCCAGTTCATCACTGTTTCTTCCTTGGACCACTTTTGATAGATACTGACCACTGCAGACCGGGAACACCCCACAAGAGCTGTAGTTTTGGAGATGCTCTGATCCAGTCATCTATCCGCCATCACGATTTGGCCCTTCGTCAAACTCGCTCAAACCCTTACTCTTATTTTTCCTGCTTCTAACTTTAAGGACAAAATGTTCAGTTGCTGCCTAATATATCCCACCCACTAACAGGTGCCATGATAAGGAGATAATCAGTCTTATTCACTCATAATGCTATGACTGATCGGTTTATGTATATATTATATACATATATAACAAAGGGAGAGAGTATTTTAAAGGAAAGGTAAATGAAGATCAGTGAAAAGGAAATGAATACAGACAGACAGGCAGGAGAGGATCCAAATGACAGGCTGGAGGACAGATCTTTGCAGAGTCTATTAATATATTATATTATTGAATACCTTTTCCTTTAGTGCTATGATGTTTACCTCCAAGGTGTGGCTCGGCCGAGGGGTTTAACGAAGAAGGAGATCTGAAAGAAATAAAATGTCCTACTGATTTCTTATTATTTTAGCATTATTAATTATAAAACTGGATTCATCGCTTGTTTTTTTTTTTTTTTTTTTTTTTAAAAAAAAAGGTACAAGAAATACTAGACTCCTATAACCCTATTTACCTCTTTAACACTTTCTCATGAAGTTCATGACCTTGCTGAATAAGACGATCCAACACCTCCAGAGGGGACATAGCAGACAGATCCCCCATCTCCACGTCCTCTCTGCCAGCCTTCAGCTGAGCCTCAACGGTCTTCTTCCCCACATATAGAGAGGCCAGCTTTGGCAAAGCCAGGTCGAAGAGATGCTCGTAGGGAAACGAGCCCTTAAACAACTCCAAGGAGGCGTCTTCAGGTGCAGAGGGGCTCAGGGAGTTCTCTATGGGGGTAAAACAGGGGCATGTGACCCAGGAAGGCTGCTGCTCTGGTCCTTTAATAGTGTTTACCCCCCTGTCTGGGGTGGAGGCCAGATTATGAGGCAGGGTAGAAATGCTGGGGTTTAAGGAAAGGGGTGCGTCAGCGGTGCTGGAAAAGGACACGTCCGAGACTGGGTCCAGTGTACCCTGGGTTAGTGTCATCAACTCTGCTGTGATGGAATCTGTAGTGTAACAGAACGATGGATAAAAATATTATTAAAGAACATTTTCTCAAGCTATAGCTGTACAAGATGTCTTTAAATTAAGAGGGCTTCAGTGATCATTGAGTAGTAAAGTAGTAAAAGGAAGGAATGTATTGGCAATGTGCGTGGGTTTTCAATCTCCCTCTTCATGCATACTTACAGAAAACAACATTTCTAAGAAGGATCAATGTTCCTAGTCTATTTTTGGTATTTTCTTGATTTTATATTATTTTACATACCATACAATTCAAACAGACTCAAAATATCATGTTCTTATATTTAAACACCTACCTTCCTCTTTCTCTCTCTCCGTCCTCTTCACAAAGTCAGAGAGCTCTGTCAGCGAAAAAGGACTAAGCCCATCGGCTGTACCTGGGAAACACAACAGAGCTTAAACGTTTTAGTTTAAAATACAAGTCCATATCCTGTTACTTAATGTAAACTCAAAGGCAATATAAGAAAAATTACATTAAAAGGAGAAAATGAGCGCCCTAAACTGACGGTGGTATGCTCACCTTTGCCATTGATAGTTGCGTGGTTGCCTTTTTTAATCTCCTGATTTGTCTGGGCAAGTTCATGCGATGCAAGGATTTACAAAAGAAAAGAGATCAAATTTAGATCATTCATAACATTATGGGTCTTTTTAGGTATTCCTAAGAAGGTTAGGAACTTAAAACGTAATTATATCCTTTATTATTATACCTTAGAAAGCGGGAGAGTAATGCTGGTGGGTTGGGCAGTGTGCTCGAGTTCTCCGGAGAGCAATAGGAGAGGGGACGACCCTGAGGGCGTGGAGGCAGACGGTGTCCACTTCCCATCTACTGTGAAATATATTTACGTTATACTCATCTTTAATATAACATACATACTTATATATATATATATGAAAACACTTCCTAACCTGGTGTGCTTGGGACCCGCCCTAAGAAGTGGGAGGCACTGTGTGAGAGATCAGAGACGGTGGTGGGGGACATTCCTCTGGAGCTGGGAGGGGTGCTCATCCCACACACAGAGGAAGGGCTCCACATGGTCTCCTTCATCCCTGAGGACTCTGCCTCAAGACCCTGTCAACACAATTGCATAGCTCATTTAAATAGAGCTTGCTTGAGGTTTCACCAAGTTTCACAGGAGGACAGCATTAGAAATAAAACGCTTGATTATCATTCAATCATCTTAGAAGATTAATTCCTGAGCAACCATGGCCTGTGATCATTTTTTACTTGACCCATTTGTTCCATTTCATGCCCACCTGAGTATGGGAGTGCTCAGCAGGATGATTTACCTGTAGACTGGGGGTTTGTGAACTGAGGCCTGGGTGCTGAGTGACTGTCAGATGGGGCAATGAAAGGGAAAGGGACTGGCGAACTGTAGCCATCGAGTTGAAAGATGAACTTCCTGTAAAGCCACACAACACATATCCCTCTGTTAATGAAATACACATTTTAGCCTGTAAAAATAATAATATTGCTGTAGAAATGAGTGCATGCTAACCATGGGTGCTGAGATCTGAGCAGGACCTGCTGCTGTCGACGAGGCGCCGTGGCACATGGTCAGGCAGGGACGAGTAGCCCTCCTCACAGGACGCTTCCTTAGGGTCCAGGGACACTTTGGCACATTCGATCACAATGTCGTGGGTCTCGAACCTCTTCCACCTGGAGCACAGGAACAGAACACTTAACACATGTTTATATGTGGATCTCACCAATGTGTCGTTCACTCAGGCTCACCTAATCGGGTCCACTTCATAGTCTTTGGTTCCAGTAACGAGCTCTGGATGTATCCGCACGTGTTCAAGCATCGGCTGAGGGACATAGAACCAGACGTGTTTAAATGAAGAGCAGCATTTAATTTGCGCATGTGGAATCTGATTGAACAAAATGGAGAGAACACAGAAGCAGCAAACACACCTTAACTACTTCCTCAAAAGTGTCCACGTTCTCCTTCATGCTGTAGTGGGCGCGCAGGTAGGACACAAAGTTGCAGGGGTACATGCCATAGAGACGGTGAAAGAACGAGTACACGCTGGCATGCAGGTGAACTGCATACGCTCCCTGAGCATGGCCTAGAGGATACACACGACATCACAAATATTTATATTTATGACGTTTAAAGCATAAATTCATCCATAAATGCATAAATATCTCATCCGTTTGTGGATAAGATTAGACATCCCTGGTTTAGAGAAACATTTTCTGCACCGATTTAGTTTTGGGTACAGAAATCAATCAAACACCAAAGATATTCTTCTCCTGACTCAATTTAAACCACCATTTGCTGTTTTGTCATTTTATTTACTGATGCGTATCATTCTTACGGTGGCACAACAGTGTGTAAATGCTTGTGAGTTAATACATTTATAACTACATACACACCATATACACAAACATACTACAGCTATAAACAGCAACAGTGTTCTCAGTGTCAACAAAAATGTTTCACATTTAATCGGGAGACCATATAGAATGTGCAAGTGGACACACAGTAGCCTCAGCCTCATATGTCCTGCCCACAAACTGCTGGCTTAATGTCTGATTCCAATGTCAAGTGATTGGTTGGATTCTACGAGATTACCGGGAGATGTGTGCGTCACGTTTTTTAACAGTCCGCCTGGAAACAAAGCCGTCGTGACGTCCCTCATGGAAAAAGGAAGCTGTTGTGTTTACAACTGTGACAATGAGTGCTTATGAGGGTCAGTTAAACACTGGATTTTCCAAATGTTGTGAAGCCCACGGTACAGACTCATTCATTTGCACGACTTTTTTAAAATGACCCATCGATGGTTACATGCCGGTTTGTTTTCGTAGGGACATAAATGTTACGTTTTCAGGTCCTTAAACGTGACGCTGAAGAAAACGGACTCTGACTGGTTGATTTACATGTCAGTCAGACGCCCTATTGGGTGGTCCTTAGCCAATAAAAGCTGCTATGCAGGATGAAATTCTGTGATCAGTCTGAAGCTCTGGCTATTGGAGACTACAGACACAGTGGTAGCTTTAAAAACAAAAGGATTATTGCATCTCAAAGGCTGTTTATGTGAAAAATAAAAACTGTAACTGAATTCGAACCTGGGTTTCTCTGATTCCAAGCTGCGAGTCGTCCGAAGATGTCGAAAAACTCGAACAGGAGCTGTTTGCTGGTCTGCTGTATCATAGGAAGCATGATGACTAACACCAACACTCCAGTTATAAGAACCACAACATCTGACTCAGTCTGTTGATGGACAAACACAAAGCAGGGAGAGAGAAAAAAAAACTTGTTAGAAAGCAACACAGCTAAATAGAAATATGATTAAAATCCAAATATAGCAAGACTAAAAGATATTTTCACACACAGAGCTTTTATTTATGGATTTTCGCGCAACCTATGTTCAAGTCTCCGGAGTTAAAAATCACGCTCTATATCTTGGACAGATCTAGGACAATCTCCATTTTTGCAAAAACCGCCACCAGTTCAGAGTCAGTTCTGCTCGGATGCCTTTTCACTCTGTACCTTGAGGCATTTGAGTAGTGAAGTGAGCAGAGGGAAGCGAGCGATCTTGTGAATCCACGGCGGCTGCTTGCGAACAACATGACCGAGGAGGGTGAGGGTCAGGAGCCTGCCGCTCGGCTTGGCCATGCACTCGTTCATCTTGTCTAAGAGGTGCTTCAGGGAGAGAAGAGGCACAGATAACGATTAATGCAGAAACTAGGCTTATAATGTAATGTAGCAAATCAATCTCTCAAACTTATTGGTTTAAACAGCAAAGATTCTGTCTTCACCTTGTCGTGAGGCTCCCTGATGGAGGACAGGAGGTCCACAGCCTGAGGAGAGCTGGTGTCCAGATAATAATCCACAAGGCCATTGAGAAGCACAGACCCTTTATCTGACACCAATATCGACAAAAATCTTAGTCATACATCAACTATATATTTAATGGTAATATTTATAATTGAGAACTTGGGATTTTTTATATAAACATTGTGATAAATTACTTAATAATGATCAACCCTTTCTGAAATATTACAGGTATAATACTTACAAACTCACAGATATCAGATGTTAAAGATAAAATTCAAGCTCACCCCCCACACAGTTTGTTCGAAAACCTAGTTATTATTATGAATATCATTTATTACAGAAATATCTTTAGTAGAAAAGAATCACTGTAGCTAATATTATTCGCATGACGCATTAATAGTTAAATATTAAAAGCTGACTGCTGTGTCATGTTAGTTGTTTATCTGGATCTGTGTAAGCAAACATTTTCTGTTAACCTTCATTAATTAGTTAAATACTACACTATATTGCCAAAAGTTTTGGGACACCACTCCAAATCATTGAATTCAGGGGTTGGGCTCGGCCCCTTAGTTCCAGTGAAAGGAACTCTTAGTGCTTCAGCTTCATACCAAGACATTTTGGACAATTTCATTCTCCCAACTTTGTGGGAACAGTTTTTGAACCCTTCCTGTTCCTACATGACTGCACACCAGTGCACAAAGCAAGGTCCATAAAGACATGGATGAGTGAGTTTGGCGTGGAGGAACTTGACTGGCCTGCACAGAGTCCTGACCTCAACCTGATAGAACACCTTTGGGATGAATTAGACCGGAGACTGCAAGGTAAAAACTGGGACGTCTGCCTTTACATACACATGAATGTAATATGAAGTTGGCCTGTCCTCTGCAGCTATAACAGCTTCAAATCTTCTGGGAAAGCTTTCCACAAGGTTTAGGAGTGTGTCTGACCATTCCACTAGAAGCGCATTTGTGAGGTCAGACACTGATGTTGGAAGAGAAGGTCTGGCTCACAGTCTCCGCTCTAATTCATCCCAAAGGTGTTCTATCAGGTTGAGGTCAGGACTCTGTGCAGGCCAGTCAAGTTCCTTCACACCAAACTCGCTCATCCATGTCTTTATGGACCTTGCTTTGGTCACTGGTGTGCAGTCATGTAGGAACAGGAAGGGGTCATCCCCAAACTGTTCCCACAAAGTTGGGAGCATTATATTGTTCTTTTCACTGGAACTAAGGGAAAACCCCTAAAAAACAACACCTGAATGATTTGGAGGGGTGTCCCAAACTTTTGGCAATACAGTGTATATGAAGTGTGGGCCTGATAAAATGGTCGCTATATGTTGTGTGAAGAATCTAAAAGTGTATATCTAACCCCAGTGTGAAGAAATGCACGCTGCGTGGTGAGAGTTCACAGTGTGGTGTGAAGGCGACAAACCTGCACTGAGGCTCTCCTGTAAGACACTTCTGACCTGCTCCAGCTCATGCAGATCTGTGGACTCCAGAAGCAGGAGGAGGTCGAACACATTTGGCTGGTCCTTGGCCATGTTAGTGCAGGACAGATGGCAGGACTACAGGCTTTGTCACAGTGGATCCTAAGGCTCTGTTGGGTCAACATGGAGTGCCTGGGCAAAACATGTTGATTCGGATTATGCATGATAGCTGTGCATGCATCGAGGTGGTGTTCATCGCTAGATTAGGTTAATATTACAAGCTGAAGCGTGAATCTGTGCTCAACAAAGCAGGACGTGCAGCACTGCACTGCACTGCACGGAGCTAACGTTAGTTATACTTCACGCTTCTGTTGTTTGTTATAATGCGGCTATATCTGCAACTACACCGCATTTCGTGACCAAACACGACTACAAATCACAGAAAGACATGAAAACAGACATTACGATGTTACGATCGTGTTAAAATGGAGCACTTTAAACACTCTGCCTGTGAATGCAGTATAACGATTGACTGACAGCAACATCCCAGCTAATGTTAAACGTTAGCTAGTTGGCTAACAAGGCTAACAATCTCGTTTAGCTCGGGCTAACAGCAATGACACGCTCCCACCTCAGACACTTTCAACAACCTAAAATGTCTTAAGCGCAGTGCATCAGGTTATAACTCGCTAGCTGATTTAAAACACTTTATTTTATTACCTTTTAAGAAGCCTGGACCTTACACGTTGCCGCCATCTTGGACACCTCACGACCCAGTGCGCGCTGTGTCTCCGCGGAGGAAAAAAATAGTCCCGAAGCGATTTCGTAATGAGTCCAAGTGCAAATGCAAGTCCAGCGATCACTACTCGTGGACGTTCACAGAGTTTACGGTCACTATCTCACAGTGCTGTGGCGTGCATAACTGCCGTTATAGTTGTGTAATTGAAGCTAGAGCAAATCTAAATGAAAAGAATGGAGCGGAGTTCAGCGTGACAGGGGCCGAGTGCGCATGCGCCGATTTAAAAACAAATGACGTAATTTATGTTTATTCATCACCTGCAGGCTCGATAGGTAGCGCCAGGTAACCTGATAATGACATGTTATATAACAGATATTTAGTCAGATTTCCTCTCAGTGCTTGATCCTGTACAGATATAGAGATAAACCTGTGCAAATACCACATATCAACACCTGTAAAGAATAAATAATGAATAAATTAATTATTACACATGAAATATGCTTGTATTGAAATACACCAACCAGCTATAACATTATGACCACCTGCCTAATATTGTGTTGGCCCTCCTTTTCCTGCCAAACAGCTTTAACCCGTCATGCACCGTGTATTCTGACCCCTTTCTATCAGACCCAGCATTAACGTCTTCAGCAGTTTGAGCAACAATCTGTTGGATTGGATCACACGGGCCAGCCTTCGCTCCCCACGTGCATCAGTGAGCCTTGGCCGCCCGTGACCCTGTCACTGGTTCACCACTGTTCCTTCATTGGACCACTTTTGATAGATACTGACCACTGTAGACCGGGAACACCCCACAAGAGCTGCAGTTTTGGAGATGCTCTGATCCAGTCATATAGCCATCACAATTTGGCCCTTCATCAAACTCGCTCAAATCCTTACGCTTGTCCATTTTTCCGGCTTCTAACACATCAACTTTGAGGACAAAATGTTCACTTGCTGCCTAATATATCCCACCCACTAACCGGTGCCATGATGAGGAGATCATCAGTCTTATTCACTTCACCTGTCAGTGTTCATAATGTTATGCTTTATCACTGTAGGTAAGAAGTTGATTGCTGTGGTGATATCACAGGGTGAAAGAGGTTAAAACAATGGTTAGCCCAGGGGTTAAGACCTTAGACTTCTGAATGTAAGGCCATGTGTTCAAAATCCTAACACTGCCAGACTGCTACTGCTGGTGCCTTGAGAAGTCCCTTAATCCTCAACTGCCCTGTTGGATAAATAAGATAGAAAGTTTATTCTCTCCGAATAAGGGTGTATGCCAGAATGCCATAAATGTCAATTGTTAGCTTAGTTGCAATAGAGTAACTTTAACCCTAAACATTAACTATGCTGTAAGTCCCATCAAACAAAAGAGCAAGTGCTTCTTTTCTCACTCACCATTTTCCCAGTGATGTTTAGCGTCATATTAATGAGAACTCAAACCTAGAAGTTTTTCAGACTTTGGTGCAAATGCAGGGTTGGCTCAATTAGTTGGCGCAATCTAGACTGCTAAAATGGCATAGATGGAGGTATCAGCATGAAAGTTGTAGATTTGAGAGCTGAGCAGTGTGTACAGATAAGGAAGTGAATGAGTTTGACTGACCAAAGGATTAAGGCACTGCTGCATCAGATAAAGAGGAATGACTAAATACCTCTTTATTGCTGTCAGGTATTGCTAACAATAGTATTGTGTGTAGGAAACTATTAACCAAAATGGTAACAGGCTAGCATTGATGAAATACGTTTAAACCTTTTCTTTAAAAGAAAAAAAAAACAACTTAAAAATTTATTACAAAGAATCTGGTGAAACTGAGAAATCGGACACTGCATTATTTAAAAAGATTAATGTTTTAGTTATTCAGGGTGGTTTTTAACTTGACAAACTTGACTTTTCCTCACTACACTGAAATAAAAAGCTCACTATTTCACAACATCTTTAACATGCTGCCATTACTGTACTTTGTCTGTTGGCATGTACTCTTCATACACTATATTGCCAAAGGTTTTGGGACACCCCTCCAAATCATTGAATTCAGGGGTTGGGCTCGGCCCCTTAGTTCCAGTGAAAGGAACTCTTAATGCTTCAGCTTCATACCAAAACATTTTGGACATTTTCATGCTCCCAACTTTGTGGGAACAGTTTGGGGATGACCCCTTCCTGTTCCAACATGACTGCACACCAGTGAACAAAGCAAGGTCCATAAAGACATGGATGAGTGAGTTTGGTGTGGAGGAACTTCACAGAGTCCTGACCTCAACCTGATAGAACACCTTTGGGATGAATTAGAGTGGAGACTGTGAACCAGACCTTCTCGTCCAACATCAGTGCCTGACCTCACAAATGTGCTTCTAGAGGAATGGTCAAAAATTCCCATAAACACACTCCTAAACCTTGTGGAAAAACTTCCCAGAAGAGTTGAAGCTGTTATAGCTGCAAAGGACGGGACAACTCCATATTACATTCATGTGCATGTAAAGGCAGACGTCCGAAAACGTTTGGCAATATCATGTATATGTATTATTTATAGAAAGCTAAAGTATAGTAAAGTAAAGCTAATGTAAAGGCATTCTGATAACATTTGCCTCCAAATCTTGGTTCCTTGGTGAAAGATAAAGTAATTTATTATCAGTATCTTAACTCAGTGTGTGATTTTTCTCTCACAAAATCAATGTTATAATGACAATGAAAAGAGGAATACAAACTTTTACAATGAACACATAAGCAATAAATCTATCTGCGGAACAACATTCATTTCAGAAAAGATTCACGTGTCTAATGGCTTGTGTCATCTTTCAGACTCTAGAAGCTGCAGAGAAATCCCAAAGCATTAATCAAGAAGACCGGACAGATCTAAGCATCCTAGAACAGCTTGATTGATTGGCTCTCTGATACACTGATGTGCATGCATCACATAAAGATGTTTGATTCATGGCAGCTGCTCTCAAAATAGAAATACAGGCTATGCAGAAATATTCAGCGGCTTGTCTGAGGGTGAAGGGTGCTACATATTTTATAGGATTTTTGCCTAATGGCTGTACCACAGCTAGGTGGTGCTAGAACATTCATTTCAGTATTATTTCAGTTCACTGCTCATGCTGTGAATCCTCCTTCGAGGCAGAGTCTAGCACTTGGATCACTCATTTGTATTTGCAGCAGACTTTCTCTCAGCTCAATCCAGCACACTATTTCATAACGCTGCCAATGACGTGTGTGTATCTTATTTCCAATTTGCGTAGGCAGACACTTCTTTTCTGGCAGCGATTTACCTTTAATTAACCAGAAAGCCACCAAAGCGTATGTTGTACTCTCCCACACAACCCTATGCTGAGCTGTGAGCAGTTCTAAACTTCCCTGTTTGCCAGCAGGAAATTACATGGAAATTGCCTAGTGATTCTAGTTGGAAACAACCAACTACAGTAGCTCTGATATACACTGACCAGGCATAACATTATGACCACCTGCCTAATATTCTGTTGGTCCTCCTTTTGCTGCCAAAAACAGTCCTGACCCGTCCTGCACTGTGTATTCTGACACCTTTCTATCAGAACCAGCATTAACTTCTTCAGCAGTTTGATCAATAGGAGCTCGTCTGTTGGATCGGATCACACGGGCCAGCCTTCACTCCCCACGTGCGTCAATGATCCTTGGCCGTCCATGACCCTGTCGTGGGTTCACTGTTGTTTCTTCCTTGGACCACTTTTGATAGATACTGACCACTGCAGACCAGGAACACCCCACAAGAGCTGCAGTTTTGGAGATGCTCTGATCCTGTGGTCTAGCCATCACAATTTGGCCCTTCATCAAACTCGCTCAAATCCTTACTCTTGTCCATTTTTCCTGCTTCTAACACATCAACTTTGAGGACAAAATGTTCACTTGCTGCCTAATATATCCCACCCACTAACAGGTGACATGATGAGGAGATCATCAGTCTTATTCACTTCACCTGTCAGTGTTCATAATGTTATGCCTGATCGGTGTATACTGATATATTTTTAGGGACAGATGAGCTACTGTTGCTCAAATTGCTGAAGAAGTTCTGATAGAAAAGTGTCAGAATACACAGTGCATGACGGGTCAGGGCTGATGACAGGGACCAACACAATATTAGGCAGGTGGTCATATTGTCGTGTTATGTCTGGTCAGTGTATAATCCATATTTTCCCAGATAGGTCTATTTTTCACTTAATTCTTTTGTTCATGTTTTATTTCTTGCTTCTCTGAAGACTTGTGTTTAGCTTGTAGTGAATATCCATGAGGTGGAGCTGTTTCTCTAAATCAGCTTCCTTCACGGTCACCTTCTCTTAGTGTCTCTGTCTCTCTTTCTGTCCCTCTCTCTCTCTCTCTCTCACACACACACACACACACCATAATCACCTACCTGTAAGTCCTAGCATTCAGCATAACTGCAATATCATGGATAGAGCACAATCAGAGCCTTTGCTTTCTGTTTTAAAAGAGCAAGACACAATGAGAAAGACTCCCATTTGTTTAAAAAAAAATGCCTAAATACATTTGTGCAAATGATCTCATATGCACTTATCTTGTCATGTTTAATTAACAGCCCCCGTGAATGTTTTTCTTTGTTTCACTTATTACACCACAGCTCTCCACTTCTTCTGGAGTGGGATGTACAGACTGTTACACATTCATAAAGCATGCTCTAGAAAAGCCTTTGAGTTTGCACAGGAATCTATTTACAGTAATGAGAAGGTGTCTGTGCCAGGCATGATGAAGACAAAGCTTCGGCTGAGGTCTCCCCCCCCTCTTCTTTTTTCAGGACTAATGCTAAAGGAATGGCACGTCCTGTGATTGTCTTTTGTTTTGCTAGACAATTGAGAAAAAACAGCCTGCTCATTAGATGCATTCAGGAATAATTAAACAGACATTCAGGTTTAGCCTTTACATGGGGCGGAGCAATTGAAATTAAGCATGCAGTGAACATATGCTACAAGAAACAATCAAGCATGCTTCCTATGCAAAGTGGGAGGCTTTCTTTTTTCTCTTCTCAGTTGCATCCTGTTGTGCTTTCCTCTATTCTCTGCAGGATTATTATTATTATTATTATTATTATTATTATTATTATTATTATTATTATTATTGTTGTTGTTGTTATTATTATTATTATTATTATTATGCTTCACATTACACCAGCCCCTAAAGATTATTTCAAATTCTGCCCCATACCTCTGATACAGTAATCACTATGCAAATTAGAAGCAATGTAACGCATTAGAAATTCACCTGTGCAATATAGTCCCACTGCGCTAGCTATGAATAGAGCTGCAAGTTGCTGAAATCATACAGCGAGCAAAGTCATGTAGCCTGATTCGAGCTGGCACTTTGAGAGCCGAGACTCAATTTGAAAATGACTGTGCACGTATCATTTATTGCTAAGCTGGAAGCATCTCAGGGTTTGGAGCGACGGATCTGCCGTCTTCTCTTATCCTTGCCTGGCATTCTTCAGTGATGAGGCTTACAAAGAAAAGAAAAAAGAAGTGTTCAAACGAGAGCACAGATAACGCAGGGAGACCAGTCTCGATGGATAATGAAGTGGAAGAAAAAAAGGCAAAGTGATAGCCTTGGATGTCAGTGTACATTGACAGCCATTGTACATTGATGCCATGTCTTCAGCCCTTCCATGACGAACATGCAGTACACAAGCACCCATGCACATGTGCACGCTTCTTGTGTATGACTAATCTACCTTCCATCTGTGCATTTGTGTTTTATCCTGCATTCCCAAGATCTCATCCGTACACCATTGTCAGTATTGATTATGCAATGAGAGAATAAGTGAGGTTTGGAGGACAGAATGGCTGACAGTTGGTATTGTGTGGATTATTGCTGCACCAGGGGGATTGTGGGATGAAGGATTGAAAGAACAGGTCATCAAAATTCCATCCATGTCTGACTTTAGCTAGATTTTTCTCTCTGTGGTTGTGGTGTGGTGCATTCCCAACCACAAGTAACTACTGATGTAATCAAATCGCAACGCCCAAAACGATTTTTATCTATTGTTTACAAATGAGTTTTTGTTTGTTGTTTGTTTATTTTTGTATTAATTGTAGATTTGTTTTAAAATCCCTGATACAGTAAACCTTCCTCTTTAAAGGCTGATTCATAATACTAAGTTAGACTGGTTGAGAGAGATAGAGAGAGAGGAAGAGAGAGACAGGGATGCTTGTTTCCTTGGTAACGAGGGTCTCGGTGATTTTTTTTTTTTTTTTCGCGCGCGCGCTGCCGCGACATATCCGCGTTCCCGTGTCGAGTGATGGACGACGCGCGGCTCTTATTGATTATCCGTAAGAAGAGGTATCCTTCATTGAAGGTGTAAAAAAAAAAATAGGAAAAAAGCAATGTCTGTCCATAATGTCCTTGATGAATGCTTGGAAATAAAAATGGCTTTATTTAACGACATGGCAGATTAAATGAAGCACAAAGCTGATGGGTAGAACGTGTTGCCAGGATGCTGGGTCTTGTTAAACAATAAAGAAAGCTTTAGATACAGTATGCTGGCTTGAGAACTGAAGTAGACATCCATGATCTAGTGACGAACTAGCCATGGCACGGATTGACGTTGCTTGGAAAAGGGATGTGAATTAATTCTGACCGTTGATGAAATGAAGCAAGGTATTCTGATGATAAGATAAGAATACTGACAGAGAATTTAATAACGACAGTATCTTAATAGTACCAGTGTGACATGCGCGCGCGCACACTCACTGGTGAGCAGGAAAGCTGTTGGGTTCATGGTTTATAAAGCGTACGCGTTAATCAGGCGGAATCTGAGCGGGAGCGCGCATCCGAGAGCGCGCACGCGTTCAGCACCAAGGACAGCGGAGATCGCGGCGAGCCTCAGGTCACCAGACCAGAATGGAGCCACGCCAAAAGCAGGGAAAGAGGAGATTCTTTTAAAAAAAAAGGGGGGGAGAGAGAGAATAAACTTAAAGCGAATAAACCAACGCTCTGGACTTCATATATCATATATATTCTTTATTGCTTTATTTTATAAAAAGGAGAATGAATCTTTGAGGGAAATATCAACAGGAGCATCACCATTCCAAGGCGCATTTTTTTCTCCATCTCCATCAGCGTTTTCTCATCATCAAGAAGAGACCGAGAAAACACACACATACCTAAACAGCTCAGATAAATGTCATCGCATTCCTGTGCTTCACAAGTTCTGCTTCACTAGGAACCCGCGTTTCTTAGGCTGCCTCATCGACGGACCCTCTGCATGACAACTCGCTGATCCGCGCGGATCCAGAGGCAGGCAAACATGCGTCTGGTTCTCTTCGCTTTCCTCGTGTCCTGCTCGTGTGCGCGGGGCGGCTGCGAGCCCAAGATCGTCAACATCGGCGCCGTGTTGAGCCAGAAGCGGTACGAACAGGTGTTCAAGGACGCGGTGACCCAGGCCAACAATATCTACGGCAAAGACAAGTTCAAGATGAACGCGATCTCCGTCACGCACAAGCCCAACGCCATTCAGATGGCACTGTCCGTGTGTGAGGATCTCATCTCAAACCAGGTATAAACCCCTCAGCTCTGTGCACTAAACATACACTGGAGCTAATGAGTACTGTTTTCGGGGGGAAAAAATATTTCTGTCTACCTGTGGAATCTGAGCGCGGCCAAAACGCACACTGATGCGCATTACGCGGAGAAAAGAGGATGATATTTTTCCACAAAAAAACAAAAAACAAAACAAAATAATCAAACAGTACTTTACATAGAATTGTGTGTATGTAACTGCAATTTCTTTACTTAAAGAATTAAGCATCTTAATATTTAACCCTCAATACGTTTCTTCATGCGTTTATGTGTACTAAAAATTTACAGGCTATTCTCGGACATCTGATTTGTCTGTCTATCTATCTATCTATCTATCTATCTATCTATCTATCTATCTATCTATCTATCTATCTATCTATCTATCTATCTATCTATCTATCTATTGCATATTGATATCTATGCACCTTATGTACATTTATAGTTAAATTAGTTTTCATGCAAATCTCAATATACCTGAATCTCCAGGACATAGGTGTAGTTATACATTGAGACAGTGCTTTCTTATTGAAAGTATTAATATATCAGCTTAATTTATATTATGTTCTGTAATGTATGGAATTGCATTGCATTTTATAATAAGTTAAACATTTAATATGATGCACAGAGTCCATTTCAATTTATCCAAAACAGTCCCCTAGGACATGCCGATTAACAAAGTTGTCAAAGTGACCATGTATATAGTAAAGGTAATAGAGGACACTTGGAACCCAGCAGGCGTTAGTGAGCATCACTGTGAATGCAATTAAAGATTGTTGTTTATTTTTCAAATGTAAATAGCAAGAGTTTAATTTTTTTTTCATTAACTGATCATGAGCAGTCATGCAATGTTTCCACCCCCATCTGAATTAACATTCATCACACACACACACACACACACACACACACCGAGTCATAATTTAATTTAATACAGCAAAATTGCTAAAAAAAAAAAAAAATTGTGGTTGTGAATTTTGTGGACAACAAAAGTGGTCACCATGAGCCCGACCGATCGCTTTTAACAGAAAACGAGGCCAACATGGCGACAGCCCTCCGGATAACAGCTGCTTTGTTCTGGTGAAGAGACACAGAGAGATAGAAAGAGAGAGAGAGAGAGATTGCAGCAACACATCAAAGAAGATTAACATACCAGTTGTCTCTCTCTCTCTCTCTCTCTCTCTCTCTCTCTCTCTCTCTCACTCACTCACTCACACACACACACACACAAGATACTACGTGCAAAATCGCACAATGTTTACACGACATCCCTTTTCTATTCTTTCAGCCAGTCTTAACATTTTGCATCTCTTCCCCATCCATTCTCAGGTCTATGCCATTTTGGTGAGTCATCCTCCCCAGTCCAATGACCATCTAACCCCGACACCAGTGTCCTACACAGCTGGATTCTATCGCATACCTGTAGTGGGACTGACCACCCGCATGTCCATCTACTCAGACAAGGTGAGTTCAAACCAGGGCCTTGAATATCCTCCAGCGTTCTGGTCTCTCTATGCTTTCTTTCCAAATGTGACTGATTTGGACTGAGTATCCAATTAAAAAAAGAAAGAAAAATAAAGATTCAGAGCAGTGTAGTGAAATGTGGTCAGGTCTCATCTTTGTTTCTTGTCAGAGTTTGTCATTTTTTCATGGATAACAAAGAAAATCCAGGCATCTGTGTGTATTATATTAGAGCAGAGTAGAGTGTGAGTTAAAGGCAGAAAGGGATTACATTTATTTCTCTCTGCTTCGTCTTAAATCATGTTATTCAGCGACTACTGTGAATTATTTATTACTACTGTGGAACAAGTAGGAAAGGTGGGAGAGTAGAATGGCACCTAGAATGTGAGTATTGAATTTAAAAAAATTTTAAATAAATAAATATTTTTCGTAGGGAAATCTTGATTCGTTATCATGTAAAAAAAATGTGAAAAATTAGTCAGGTGTAAAAAAAATTAAATAAAATATGAAAATAAATAAATTATGTGGAAAATAGTGGAGTCATAGGAACATTTATATCAAGTAAAACAAACAAAAAAAACCCCACATGTTAAAATAAATGACTCATGTGTAAAGAATCAGGTGAAAATAAATGAATCGTAAACAAATCAGATGAAAAAAGAATTCTCTGTAATCATGAGTGAAAAAATGAATCAGTTGTAAAAAGAAATGTGATAATAAATGCATTTTGTGGAAAATTTTCATCAGTTATGGGAACAATAATGTGAAAATTGATTCATCAGTTGAAAAAATAATCATGTAGAAACGAATGAATTGTGTAAAAAGCCACATGTAATATAAATGAATCACGTTAAAGAATTGAATGTGAATATAAGTTACTGAAGTGTAAAGAATCTGATGAGAAAATGAATAAATTATGTGCATAAAAATGGACAATGTCAAAGAATCGCACGTGAAAATAAATGAATCATAGGTAAAGAATCACATGCAGAAATAAATGAATCACATGTAAACAATCACATGTGGAAATTAATGAATCATATGGAAAGAATCACATGTGGAAATAAAAGAATCACATGATAAAATAAATGAATCATATGTAAAAAATTTAAAAAAATCACGTGAAAAAAATGAACAATGTCAAAGAATCACATGTGAAACTAATTGAATCAGATGTAAAGAATCACATGGAGAAAAATGAACAGTGTCAAAGAATCACATGTGAAAATGAATGAATCATATGTAAAGGATCACATGTGGAAATAAATGGATCATGGTGAAGAATTGCAGATGAAAAAAAAAATGAATCATGTAAAGAATCACAAGTTAAAATAAGTGAATCATATGTAAAGAATCTTGTGAAAGAAATGAACAGTGACCAAGAATCACATGTGAAAAGTAATGAATCATAGGTAAAGAATCACATGCGGAAAAAAATAAAACATGTTAAATAATCGCAGGTGAAAAAAATTAATTATGTAAAGAAACTCTTGCTAAAATAAATGAATCATATGTAAAGAATCACATTTGTAAAAAAAAATGAACAATGCCAAAGAATCACATGTGAAAATAAACGAATCATATGTAAAGAATCGCATGTGAAAAAAATGAACAATGTCAAAGAATCACATGTAAATAGTAATGAATCATATGTAAAGAATCACATGCAGAAATAAATGGATCATGTTAAAGAATCACAGATGAAAAAAATGAATCATGAAAAGAATCACATGTTAAAATAAACAAATAATATATAAAGAATCAAGTGAAAAAAATGAACAATGTCAAAGAATCACATGTGGAAATGAATGAATTATATGTATACAATCATGTGCGGAAATAAATAAAACATGTTAAATAATCGCAGATTATAATAATGAATCATGTAAAGAATCGCATGAGAAAATAAATGACTCGTGTAAAGAATCTGACGAGAAAATGAATGAATCATAAATGTGAATGTAAATGAATTACATCAGAGAATCACATGAGAATGTAAATGAATCATAAATGTGAATGTAAATGAATTACATCAGAGAATCACATGAGAACGTAAATGAATCACGTGTAAAAACACGTGAAACCGAAAACACCTGCATCGCATAGGAAGAGCTTGATGTGATCCTTCTGTACAGGTAACGCTCGAAATCTACTTGTGTCTTGTCGAATGAGAAACAAGAAGTACCTGCACCTGCTTAACAACAAAGCCTTCTTAAGCATCATTTATTCATCCCTCTCCATCTCTCTTTCCTTGTCTACGCTTCTCTCAGAGCATCCACCTGTCGTTCTTGCGCACGGTCCCTCCTTACTCCCACCAGGCCCAGGTGTGGTTCGACATGATGCGCGAGTTCCGCTGGAATCACATCATCCTGATCGTGAGCGATGACCACGAGGGACGTGCGGCTCAGAAGAGGCTGGAGACGCTCCTGGAGGAGAGGGAGACGAAGGTGAGAGCTCTTCGGCCTTTCGGGCGCTCCGTCCAGCGTGTGCACAGACTGTTTTGTGTCTGCTTTGTGTTCCTGTAACCGGCACTTCAGAGGTCCTCTATGTATGTTAACTGTTTCCTTTTTCTGTTTGTGTAAACGCATTTCTTTCCGTTGGCTAACATTATTTATGCCAGAGGCATCAACAGCGTCTTAAGTGGTTTATCTGCAAAACTTTGTACTTTTTCTACTCATCTCACATTGCTTTTTGCCATAGTCAGATTCTCCTACGTGTCTCTCGATCCACAACAAGGAGCAAAATGAGGGACTTAACCTGGGGCTGTGCAAAAAATCAATAGCAGGAGGGTTTAATTACAGTGCGCGCCGAGACCAGAGATGTGTAGGTGTAGTGTGTGGGCTATGTTTTCCCTTAGAGCTCTTCTCTGTGAGAAAACTAATGGCTGGATGTCAGTCGCCTTTCAGCCTCTAACTGAGAAGGATCGTTCCTTGTTTATTTGCCTGTCGGAGCGCATCACAATAACACACAGGAGTCATAGCCATTTAAACCTCCGACCTGCTTACAGCAGAAACAGGGTTGGTGTGTCTGTGGCTTCACCCCTTGCGTATATTTAGAACAACTTCAATGTCATTATAATGTCATTTCTTCTAATGGCAGCCTCAAGCCCTGCTCTTTTTAAATTCTGCCTCTAATACACTTCCCAAATGCTCATCAGGGGAGACCAAGTTCGTAAGAGAGAGCGTGGCCTGATCTTCACTAGACGCCGTCGTCATATTTGTTTGTTATTAAATATTATTACTAATTTAGTGCTTAACTCTAGACCTACATTCCTCATCCTCAGTTTTTTTGCCTTTGTTTAATGTTATACTGAATAATGTGCTTAAAAAATAATAAGCTTGGGTTTCTGAGAGCACATAGCATGCAGGCCTTTATGCAAATCCTCTAAAAATAACGTGTTGTTATTGCCTAAAATGATAGGTGAATGTAATATTTCTCTCGATGAGATTATTATATAAAGGAAAAGAAATTAGATTATTAAGTTAAACAGTACCCTGCTCAATTTTCCAAAAAAATCACAAATCACAAAACGGTCCTATCCTAAACAGGTTTCAGACACAATCATTGGACTAATCAGCATCTGGGAGTCTGGATCTCTAGCTTGGAATAAACCTGTCAGTGTATACATTCGTCCTCCTACCTCTCCTGGCTCAAGCGGAATGCGCATATTTAATGCACTAGACCGTCAGGCACGGCTGCGGCTCTAAACGCACTTCAGTATTTCCCATTTAAATGCATGAAATACGGAGGACTGTAACGGCACAGAGATGTACATCCGGAGCCGTGAAGTGGAGAGCTGATAAAGTGCGGCTGCAGCTGAGAAATATGGGCAAACTCGTTCGTCTCGACGGAGCGCTCGGCTCTTCTCTCGGCTCCTGCACGTCTCGTAGCTGTTAAGCTTGAGATGAGAAAAAGCTTTTCTGTGTTTGGGGTCTTGGTGCAGGACATAATGGCTGTTTCGTCTAAGGTTATTATTAATCGAGAATAGGCATCACAGATCAAATAAAGCACTATGTAAAGGAATAAACCCCTTTGGGGCCATGCTAGTTTAGGGAAATAATCAATGACCACTCTGAAAGTGATTTGTTTCTTCAATAACAGTACATGTGATTTATCAAGTGATTTATTTCTCTTACTCCACAGCAATTAGAACAAAATTAGATATTTTTTAATTGAATAAAATACACACTTTTTTAAAGCCATTTATAGCTACATGTAATATTGTTGAAAATAAGACAAATTTCTCGTAAGGAATTTCTTGTAAGGAAAAATTCCTGGTAAGGAATTTCTTGTATGGAAAAAATCTATGTAAGGAATTTCTGGTAATGAAAAATTTCTTGTACGGAATTTCTTGTAAGGAAAAATTCCCTGTATGAAATTTCTTGTAAGGAAAAATTCCTGGTACGGAATTTCTTGTATGGAAAAAATCTATGTAAGGAATTTCTGGTAATGAAAAATTTCTTGTACGGAATTTCTTGTAAGGAAAAATTCCCTGTATGAAATTTCTTGTAAGGAAAAATTCCTGGTACGGAATTTCTTGTATGGAAAAAATCTATGTAAGGAATTTCTGGTAATGAAAAATTTCTTGTACGGAATTTCTTGTAAGGAAAAATTCCCTGTATGGAATTTCTTGTACGGAAAAATTCCTTGTAAAAAAAATTCTTTTATGGAAAAATTCCTTGTATGGAATTTCTTGTAAGGGAATAAATCTCTTTAAGGAATTTCTTGTAAGGAAAAATTCCTTGTCAAAAATTTATTTTATGGAAAAATTCCTAGTAAGGAATTACTTGTGTGGAAAAATTCCTTGTATTGAATTTCTTGTAAGGGAAAAAATTCCTTTTAAGGAAATTCTTGTAAGGAAAAATTAGTTGTAAGGAATTTCTTGTAAGGAAAATTTCCTTGTACAGAATTTCTTGTAGGGAAAAATAGCTTGTAAGGAATTTGTTTTCACTAACCCTATAGCAGTTATAAATGCCCTTTTTCCCTCACTGGGCTTTTGTTTTATCTTAAGATATAAAAACACACCTTTCATATTACTGAGAAGCACAAAATCGTCTCATTTCCAACAAAGGAAGACTTTCCCATATGTGAAAACTTCTCCTCAACAAAAAATATCACTATATCAATGATCCATTTTTTTATTTGTTTTATGTCAAACATCCGTCATACCAGCCCCTGTCTATAGATGTTACTATAGAAACCGTAACCTGTTAGAATGAATACGTTAACATAGTCAGAGCCGCTGTTAAGGGGAATTAAATGAAGGGGCAGATTCAAGCCTTCGAAGTCATGGAGAGGCTTCGTGATTTTAATCAGCTAATTGTGAAACAAGGCTAAGTAACGATTAAACATTTCAATTAAACAGAAACTCAGTTAAATGGATTTCTTTTAAACATCCGTGTTCAGGAAAGTGTTTTCCACACCCCAGTGAAAAGATTCCAATCACGAGCACACTAGGACTCAGGTTTTTTGCAAGCCCCAGGATTAGAGTTTCCCAGTTTGAAGCAGAAAAGTGGAGATTTGTTGGAATGCTTTACTGCACACCATTTATACCTGTTTATAATATTCTTCTGTGTCTGCATATTTTCTCTGTGCACATTATTCATCAGAGTAAAAACAGGAACTATGAAAACCTCGACCAACTGTCCTATGACAACAAGCGAGGACCCAAGGTATATTTGCATGGTCAATGCACGCCGCCCAACAGTTATCTGAACGTAGCAACTAGAAACCAGTCCAAAAAAAAAAAAAAAAAAAAGAAAAGAAAGAAAAAAAATTAAAAATAAATCACCCACCAGAATCCAGAGATTCTTTACCTGCTAGCACGTCTCTTTATGTTTTTATTTTTATGATTTCAATCGAGAATGGGTTATTTATTTCTTTGATTTGGAAACGTATAATTTCAACAACAGAATCGCTCCCTTTACCTCCCACTTTTTTATTTTTTTATTTTTTTAATTTTTGTGTAAAGGAATTGCATGTACTTGAAGCCAGCAAGATTTGCAAGTCTATTCTTTTGAAACAGTGCGTGGAGATCTGGTCGTGTGGGACAGGCACAATCCAGATGTTACTCCCACCTTTCTGCAGCATTACTGCCTTTTTTTATTTTTTTTCCTTTTGGGAAAGAAGCCACCATGACCACCCTGCTCCCCTTTTCCTCCACCCGGTTTTTGCTTTCCGGTTGCATCAATCTTCTTCTCCCTTCTTCCTCTAACATGCACGCTCTTCCTTGGAGTCTTGTTTCCCTTCAGTTTGCATGCGAAAACAATGCAAAACTATTTTTTTCCTCCTCCAAGCTTACTTTCTTGTTTTCAGTTTACTCAGATTGTCACGGAAACCTTTTTTTAATCCATTTTTTTCCCCCTCAATTCCCTTCGAAAACAAATGTGAGAGAAAAAAAAAAAGATGTGAGAACGCTGAACAGAGCATGGTTCAGGCTGGTGACGAGTCAACGACTTGACTGATGTTGTGTCCTAATCCCAGGCAGAGAAAGTGCTCTTGTTCAGCCAAGACACAAATCTGACTGCACTGCTCCAGGAGGCCAAAGAGCTGGAGGCAAGAGTCATCATCCTATCTGCCAGGTAAGATCATCCAAGTCCAAGATGCTAGAAATCAAGTCCTGATGTGGTTGACATAGGCAGAGTATATGGGCATCTGATAGCATTATATCAGTTCTGGTTCCCTGCCACACCTACATACTTGCTCATTCGTGCAGGTTCTCCAATCAGCCAATCATTTCACAAATGAAATAATGGAATAAAAACAACTGCAGTCAAGGTAATAGTAATGAGTAAATATGTCACTTATTATTAAGTATAAGGTATAAATACACTGACCAGGCATAACATTATAGCCACCTGCCTAATACTGTGTTGGTCCCCCATTTTGCCGCCAAAACAGCCCTGACCTGTCCTGCACTGTGTATTCTGACACCTTTCTATCAGAATCAGCATTAACTTCTTCAGCAATTTGATCAACAGTAGCTCATCTGTTGGATCGGATCACACGGGCCAGCCTTCGCTCCCCACATACATCAATGAGCATTGGCCGTCCATGACCCTGTCGCCGGTTCACCACTGTTCCTTCGTTGGACCACTTTTGATAGATACTGACCACTGCAGACCGGGAAGAGCTGCAGTTTTGGAGATGCTCTGATCCAGTGGTCTAGCCATCACAATTTGGCCCTTCGTCAAACTCGCTCAAATCCTAACTCTTGCCCATTTTTCCTGCTTCTAACACATCAACTTTGAGGACAAAATGTTCACTTGCTGCCTAATATATCCCACCCACTAACAGGTGCCATATTCACTTCACCTCTCAGTGCTCATAATGTTATGCCTGATCGGTGTAAGTATGTAAATGTTTTACATAGATAGAAATATATAGATATAAATAGGTTAGGGCACAATAGTCGAACAGAGGGATTTGCATATAACAAAAATAATATGAAATAATATAGAATATGAAGTGTAAACATACCGAGTAATATATGAATAGACACATACTGAGGTAAACTTATAAGTTTTGAAAATACTGGAAAGTAGACAATGTGTCAAGACGAGCATTACTTCAGTCACTTACTTTAATTTTTAAAAAGTTCACTTTCCAAAACCAAAAGTCAAGACAATTGGAGTTAAAGAGAAGAAAAACATTACTCATGTATTACAGTACACAATCATAAAGATACAGGTCAAGATCTTTGATTAAAGTTTACGTCAAACATTTGAATGGACAGAAAATCTGATCTTGAAGTGACAGTGGAGAGTTTGGTGGTGGTTTGAGTCCAGCTGATCATCTCTAGACTAAAAAACAACCATCGAGCAGCATTTCTCCAGGAGGAAATGCACTGTTAATGAACGAGCTGAGGTAAATAGACAGCCTGGTTATGTCGACTCAAATACCCACACTTTTACAACCATCAGAATACACAGCGGTGAAGTAGTTTAGCTACAACGGCCGAAGTTCCGGTCCGGTCTGGCCAGGTCACGACTCTGAATCTGCGGCTGAACAAAACTGGACAGATTGGAAGGCCAGGCAGCATTTTATCCCCAGTCTGATGGTTGATGTGAACATGATTGGCTGATTGGATAATTGTATGAATGAGCAGGTGTATAGGTGTTCCTAAATGAAATTGGCTATGTATAATGTGCAAATATGGCGAAAGAGAGGATTCAGATGCTGCCCAGGTGGAGGACATAGAAGCTGTTAAATTACATGACACAACAGCACTTGATATTGCTTAAATATATAAAGTAAAACCAATCACAACTAACTAATATTTTCCCATCCTTTATACTGTATCTTATCTTAAGGGTAGGTAAAGTTGCATCATAACTGTACTGTATATAAGATGTCTTCTTGTTAGTGTATGAACATAAAGCTCTTGTAGACTGTTAATCAGAGTCATTTGTTTTATGATGTTGTACTTGTGTATTTTTGCTCGGATTTTGTTGATTCGAAAGATTCTCTGCGCACTGCTTGAAAATGCCAGCGACTTGGCAGAGCGTAGTCGCTTTCGCACTACTACACAACACTTTTACCATCTGTGTTATTCAGTGATACCATCTGACATCCATTTTGGATCAGTAGGGGATTTTTTTGCGCAAAATGTCACACTGCATGCGAGCGAGCGCTTCCGGCTTTTCTAGCTCGAGCATCGGTTTTGATAGTGTTTGGAACGATGCCAGCCTTGAAACTCTCTGTCCACTCGCAGCGAGGACGAAGCAGCGGCCATTTACAAAGCAGCCCGCCAGCTGAATATGACCGGCTCTGGTTACGTGTGGCTGGTGGGAGAAAGGGAGATGTCTGGTAAAGCTCTAAGTGAAGCTCCAGATGGTATGTAGTTTCTCTCTTGACTTCCTCTCTTGAAATGTTTTTCGATCTGATTACCGTACGCTTTACGAGCGACATCAGCAAACCTGTGTGTGTGTGTGTGTGTGTGTGTGTTGTATTTAGCCGTGTTTAAACGTTTAAACATGCGGATGTTTAAAAGTTTTAAACACCGTGACCTTCTTCTCATTGTATTTGTGCTCTCTGTCTAACGCTTGACCTCATCTTTTATAAGTGTGTGTCCTTTCTTTCCGTAGACTACAAACGATGCAATAGCGAGTTGTGGTAATCCATAATGGTTTGATTGCTCGTGCATTTGTTGCGCTTTGAGTTTTGTTTGTAAGTGCTGCGTCCGCATTGACGTGTCGATACGATGGTAAGCCACATTCCTTTCTGTCCCGGCTTCTTCACATCAGTGACATCAGTGTGCTTTCTCTCTTCACTCCCTTCTCCTCTCTTGTCTGCTAATCAAGCTTTCTGCTAATTACGTTCACTATTTTGAAACAAACGAAAAAATATATAAAAAATCGTGTGTAATCGTCGATTATTGGGCAGGCTTGCTCGGCCTCCAGCTGATCAACGGCAAGAACGAGTCGGCGCACATCTACGACGCCGTGGCCGTGGTGGCCCAGTCCATCCAGGAGCTCTTTGAGAAGGAAAACATCACCGAGCCTCCCAAAGGCTGCGTGGGCAACACCAACATCTGGAAGACCGGCCCACTCTTCAAACGGTGAGTCTGCTCTGCTCTGCTCTGCCTTCCTCCATCATCCATCTGTTCCCATACATTACTGCTAGCGCTTTGAACACTGCCAGCTTTCACACTGCAAATATTGAAATAATCAAGCGCCATACCAGAGAAATAAAAAATAAGGTTTCGTACGCAACGCATTTATGTTCGAAGATAAGAAACCACCCTGAAGCTATACACTAAGCTTAAATGACTCGATCATGATTTGTTGGTTGTGAAGCGAAAGGAGGATTTGAGCCCGAGATTTGATTTCAACCCGGTATAGATTAGATTACACTTGGGATTATTGTATTTTTCATATATAGATATATTATCGTAAAGAGAAACATCACACAGCAATATAAACTCATAAAAATAGAAACTTCTACAACTAATCCTGCCTCCAAGGCTAAAACATATCTCTTTAAGCTTGCAGGAGAGGCTTATTTAACGAAGTTATGAAAGTTTGGAAGTAAGGCTATGAATGAAGCTCGATCTACTTCCTAGTTAACTGTAGTCTTTTTTTATTGGTTTGTTTGTTTTGGACATGATTAAGGCTACTGAGTTCAAACTGATCCAATCAACATTTCCGAACAAACATTTTGATCTATATTTGGTGTGAGCATCGTCGTGGAACACATTTCTATAAAGAAACCAAGCATCGTTGAGAGCGTGCCACAGTTCCTCTGCAGACTTTGGCTTTCTCTTCGGTCCCTGCAGGTAAAAAAAAACCCAGAACAGCTTCCATGATGATGAAATCTCGGCTCTGTGGAGGCCATACCATCTGTTGCGAAAGATGTTCTTTTATCGAGAAAGCAATTGTTTTTAAATGGCAATTAAACGTGCATCAAAGTAAAAGTATCTAGATCTTTTTAACGATACATTAATGCAGAAGGCTGTCATCATGGGTTGAATAAATTATGGGTGGATTAATTGGTTTTTTTAGCTCAATAATGTATGGAAATGTACAGAATCTTGATTCCAGCTATGCTTGAGCTCAGGGGCGGCTCACTATTCGTCTAGCTATTGACAGATATTATATTTAAGCCCTCCCATCTAATATCATTGAGTACATCTATTCAGTTTTGTTGTGAGATGAAGCTCGTCCCTCCTCCTCCTCTTCTTCCTCGTCCTTCACCATCACGCTGCACTAGTCTCCATCTTGCAATCCACGTCCACCCTTAGTGTCATCCGTCACTGTCGTAAATGTGGAGACGTTGCTACAGTTGACGCAATCTCTTACTCATCCCCCTTTCCAATGTGCTAGAGTACTGATGTCATCCAAGTATCCAGATGGCCTCACAGGCCGCGTGGAGTTTAACGACGATGGAGACAGGAGGTTCGCCCACTACAGCATCCTCAACTACCAGAAGACCCGCTTGGTCCAAGTGGGCGTCTATAACGGCTCCCAAGTACGCCTTAAACGATAACGTACAGCAGTATGTGATGCACGAGGAATAAAATCATCTGAAAATGCAAATATGTTACTGATTCACTTCCAGGTCATGATGAACACGCAGAGGAAGATCATTTGGCCAGGAGGAGACACTGAGAAACCAAGAGGCTATCAGATGTCAACAAGATTGAAGGTGCTTAGTATTGACTATTTTTCCACTTCATCACTGACAGATTTTTCCCTCATTTATTTTTTACTCGGTGATTAATCAATTTTGGTCTCATTGAAGATTGTGACCATTCATCAAGAGCCGTTTGTGTACGTGAAGCCGACGCTGAGAGACGGGACTTGTAAAGAAGAGCACACTGTGAACGGAGTGCTGATCAAAAAAGTCATCTGTACCGGGCCCAATGAGACAATTCCTGGTAATACAAATTGTAGTGAAAGATAAAGTGCAAAAGTTTAGAAAAGCGGTGAAACATTATTTGTTACTAGTGGTGGGTCGTCAGGGCCAGCAAGGCCTTCTCTGCTGGTCTAAACAGCAGTGATCTGAATCACTGACTTGCATGTTAATATATTTTATATATTTTTTTCCATGAATGTGTATTAAATTATTCTCAATAGTCTATTCTCTATATTTCATAGCTTTTCTCTTGAGCGTTGCTCTGTTTCTCTTGCGTTGCTTCCAGTAGTGTATATTTATGATAAGAGTATTTATCCAATCATATTTCAGCCAGTGGCTGACATCATGTGTTGCCAGGGTGAAAGAAATCTGCCTTAAGGCCTTCAGAATGAATAGTGCAGGCGCCCATAGCTTAAAATAAGTGGCAATGAAATTGTTCCATTAACCAATCAGATTTCGAGTTGGCGTCACTGGGGCCATCTAGCAGGCATACGATTACGTCAGCTATTTCCTGTCCTTTGATTGGATAATTGGAGTAGTCAGCACAAACTAAACTAACAGCACGAACTGCACAAACTAAATTAAAAAAATATATATATATATATATATATATATATATATATATATATATATATACATATATATACATATACATATATATATATATATATTAACTCACAATGGCTGACAGAGGAGAAGAAATCGATTTAGTGAAGTCCAGTGAAGGCCTAGGTGTGAAATGCACGGCCCGCTACTGTCTGTTACATATAAGACCATGCACAGTATGAGATTTAGTGGAATGCTTTGCGACCATTCAGGACATAAAAGTAGAATAAAAATTGTTTTTATAAAAAAAAAAAAAAATAAATAAAAATAGAAAAATATATATATGTAATTAGAATAAGAAAATTCTAGAAAATCTTCAGTGCTTTGTGTTGTCTTGGTTGAGGTTCCGAATGCCCTGAGAGAAGAAGCTCTCCAGCATGGTGGTTTAGTGGTTAGCACTGTTGCCTCACAGCAAGAAGGTCCTGGGTTCAAATCCCGGGTTCGACCCGGCAGGGGCCTTTCTGTGTGGAGTTTGCACGTTCTCCCCGTACCTGCGTGGGGGTACTCTGGTTTCCTCCCACAGATATATACCTTTCCCCCATTAGGTGGATTGGTAATTCTAAATTGCCCATAGGAGTAAGTGTGTGTGTGGTTATCTGTCTATATGTGTAAGGCCCTGTGATGGACTGGTGACCTGTCCAGGGTGTACCCCTGCCTTTCGCGTGGGATGTGTGCTGGGATAAGCTCCAGCAGACCTCCTAACTAGGAATAAAGCAGGTATAGATGATGGATGGATTATACTCTCCCCTGTCAGTGACAGCAACACCAGCTAATCATGGACCTCTTTACTCATGTATACGGAAGAGGTCAGAACGCCCCTTCCTTCTGGATCCGTACAAGTGTAATTTTTACCCAGTGTTGGTCTATTTATCATCCTATTTATTTTCTGCCAGCTTTACAACACTGTAATTAACGTCTGGAGACAGAAGTTTCTGGTTTATATTTTGTATGGGCATCTGATCCCAAAATCCACCCACAATTCAATGTCCTGGAGTTCAGGTTTTTTTTGTAAAGTAATGCTAAATTAAAATTTTCCAGTCAGAAACTATTTTGGTGATGGAGTGCTGTGGGGATTGGGAAGGAGTATGGTTCATGCATAAACGTTTGCACTTTATTTTATATATATATATGTATGCATATATTTCTTAAGGAAATATTTATTGCTACAGATATATATCACGATTGTTATCTTTGGCATACCTCCAGGTCGTCCCATAGTGCCTCAGTGCTGCTATGGATTCTGCATCGACCTCTTGATCAAGCTCGCAATGACGATGAACTTCACCTACGAAGTGCACCTTGTGGCTGATGGGAAATTTGGCACTCAGGAGCGTGTGAGTTATACACCCGAGCATTTTATCGATTTACTCCGTTCCCCAATTTCCCATTCGTCTTTCGCCAAGGTCACACGCTGAAGAGCCATAAAACGTCTGCTTCTCTCTGGACATTTACAGTTTGCAGAGTCATTGCTCACAGGTGTAATTACACACGGGTCATGCTGCACAGGGAACATTCTGAGCAGGACATATTGCAGAGTGTGATTTCCTCTGTTATTAGGTGAACAACAGCAATAAGAAGGAGTGGAACGGCATGATGGGAGAGCTGCTGGGTGGCCTGGCAGACATGATTGTGGCTCCACTTACCATCAATAATGAGCGAGCCCAGTACATCGAGTTCTCCAAGCCATTTAAGTACCAGGGGCTCACCATCCTTGTCAAAAAGGTACTCCGTTTCCGACAGTTCTTCCTCACAACCTATCATTCATTTTGATTAAAGCAGATACCTACTTAAACTCTTTTATATTGAAAAAAGATGCCATGATTTATTCGAAAGAACCCGGTGATAGCAGAAAACATATAACAGAGACAGAATAGCCGAGGAAGCTCTTGAGTAGAATTTTTATTTCCTTTATTATAAGAAAAAGGTAAAAAAGTATATATGAACTAGCAGCTTGAGACATTTTCTTCTTCCCGAGATCTTCAGGAAATTTGAATGATGCAACTTCCTTCTGAATATGTGACCTGTGGTATGTGGAATATACCAAATATTTGCTGATCATAATAGATAAAAGATTCACACAATGAACACGATTTCTGCAGCATGCTAATGTTTAGATTGATGCTTTGAATGCAGTTATACTGAGCTATGCAAAGTGTTTATTAATTATTATTTGCCTGAAACATGAAAGTAAGCTGCTATGAAGGAGATGTTTAAAATGTACTTACATATTTGTAGATGTAATATTAGCGGGACAAAAAAAACCTCAAGATTTTAGTCAGCAATGAGCTAAACAAGACGTATGGATACAGGAGTAAATAAGACTGAAATGAGCTAAAGGTGAGAGCAGTTAGTAAGCAATGTGAACTGCTTGAGTGAATGGGATGGAAAGTGGGTGTGGCTTTTTGTTCCTGGAAGATGTGGCATTTCTGACGGTTTAAACCTACTAAAACTTAGCACTCAGTAGTATTTTGCCTTGTTGCTTATGCATTTTTGGAAGTTCCGCATCTCAAAACACTATTTGCTATTACTGTAGGAGTAAACCTGCGCTGCTTTATATCAAGGCTTGTAATAATTATTGACTTTGATATTAAATGCACTATTTATCATTCGGAGACACATATCATCTTCCAGGTCACATTCGTATGCTGTTATTGGAAAGAATATAAAACAAAATGGAGCCACAAAGCAAAAATGCCTTGTGCAAAGTCTGCATTTTTCAGTCACAGTCGTCCTTCTCTGCTGAGCTGTTTGTCTTTTAGAGCTGACTTCTGCATTGAGTTATAGTTATAATAATCCTTGAAGAAATCAATAAAAATAGTAATGTAAAGGCAATAATTATATAAACATTAGATAATAAAGAGATAAGCGAGATTTGAGTTTTGAATAATGGCAATTAATTGTAAACTTGCCTCGGGTCTCTGGGTGGGAGGGATGGCAGGCACGCCCTCTCTCACCTGTCAATCACAGCTACACTAGCTAAACTTTAGCTGTATGTGGAAGAGGGCAGATGATGCTTCCTGCCCTGTGATGCAGCATGAACAGCAGCATGGCTTCACATGTCACGGAGGAAGTGCATGTTAGCCTTACATTTACACTCTTGGCATTTGGTAGATGCCCTTATAGATAGATAGACTTTATTGATCCCATGAGGAAAAATCTTGAATTATCCTTCTTGAGTTTCATACAACTGAGCAATTGAGAGTAAGGGCCTTGGCAGACCTGGGGTTCGAGCCTTCCAAGCAACAGTCCAACACTAACCACTAAGCTACCGTATCTACAGCCTTCACCTCTTAGCTGTGGTATAATTGGACGGAGCTGGCTGGTGGGTGGGGACTAGACATGACCAAAATAGGAGGGAAAAAATAAATCTAACACTAAAATAAAGTTTATTTGCATGCCAAATAAATAAGCCACGCCCACCAGCACCAACATTCATTAAAATGCCAATCATTTGTTCATTTTTACCAGTTAATATACCCCTTAGTGTATGAACACAGTTAATATGTACATATATTAAAATAAATACATATAAAATGAGGTATCAGAATCTGCCATGCATCGAGTTAACTATGTGCCAATGAATTGAGGTCATTTTCATTTAAACTCCATCAAAAAATAATGAAGTAATTGAAATGTGATTAATTCTGCCTCCATCTCCTCTGAGAACAGGCCTAGAAATCCGCCCAGAAATGTTTTTTTTTTTTACAGTTCCTCCCGTTAATTACATTTCCTCCTGTGACTATATTTAAAAGTGAATCTTATGACTCTGTTTAGTTCTAAGAAATCTAATAATACTCCTAAAGAACATGTTGGATGCTCCGTATGGCTATGCTGGCAGGCTTACCCATGTGGGTGGTGTGTGTTCGGGCTGTGAGTAATGCCATGTTGTTGAATGCAGGAAATACCTCGCAGTACGCTGGACTCGTTCATGCAGCCCTTTCAGAGCACTCTATGGTTACTGGTGGGTCTTTCGGTCCATGTTGTGGCGGTGATGCTCTACCTATTAGACCGTTTCAGGTAAAAGAAGCTCTTCGTTTGCTGTATTGCTGGGCATGCAGTACTTGTGAAACTGAATGTATGGCCAAAGGTAATGTATGTGGTCACCTGATTATCGGACCCATATGTGGGCCTACGCTAAGGTTAGGAGCACACATTTGCATTGTCCTGGTATGCTGTGGGTTTAAGATTTCCCTTCACTGGAACCAAGAGATCCAAGCATTTTCTAGCATGTTCTAGCTCCTGTGCACAAAAAGCGAGCTCTAAGAAGACATGGTTTGCCAAGGTTGGTGTAGATGACCTCAAGTGTTCTCCACAAATGAGGAATAGCTTCTTCCCTACAGCTGAAATATACTAATGTATATTTCAACCCTATTCCATATATATATATATAAATATATATATATATATATATAAATTTAACATGTCCGTACCATTGTAGATCACATATATATAATACCTACTGCAACCCTGTACATATATCACCCACTCCCCCTGTATATATCACCCTCATAGCTGTATATCCTATATGTAATTTATTGTAAATATACCACTGTGTATTGTAAATATACCACTCTGGTTAGATGCTAACTGCATTTCATTGGCTTTTGTACATGTACTTTGCACAATGACAATAAAGTTGAATCTAATCTAATCTAAAAAAAAAAACCCTTCACTTCAACCCCAATGAACACATTTGGGATGAATCTGAATTCATTCCAACAGCATGCCAGACCATCTCACCCAACATCAATGCCCAACCTTAGTAATGCTCTTGTGGCTGAAAGGACACCAATGCCACAGCCAAAATCTAGTCAAGAAGTGTGATGTTGTTGTTATAGCAACAAAGTAGGGATCTATCTCCATTTTAACAGCATGGGATATTCAGCGTGCACATATGGGTGCGACAATCAGGTGTCCACATACTTAAATATATATTTATATGAAGTATATACCCTAAAATCAATGACCTTCGGTGAGAGTGTCTTGAGTTGAGATGCTTTGCTTTGCTCTGCAGCCCATTTGGAAGGTTTAAAGTGAATAGTGAAGAGGAAGAAGAAGACGCCCTCACCTTATCCTCTGCCATGTGGTTCTCTTGGGGGGTACTTCTGAACTCCGGTATTGGAGAAGGTACCTGACAGCAAACAGAATTACTCACTCAATATGTCTCAGGATATGATTGATTTTTCTTTTTTAGTCTATGTCTCCTGACCTCTTCCATGTCCCCCCTCCAGGTGCCCCACGGAGCTTTTCGGCGAGGATTTTAGGTATGGTGTGGGCTGGTTTTGCTATGATTATAGTTGCATCTTATACTGCCAATTTGGCAGCCTTCCTAGTGCTGGATCGGCCTGAGGAGCGCATTACCGGCATCAACGACCCTAGGGTGAGATCATGGCTCCGACATGGAGCGGCCTTGCATGTTGTAAAACTGCACACAAAACGTTTACATGCTCCATGCGTCTCATGTAATACACGGTACAGAATTAGGGCGAGTAATTAAGTCGGTCAAGGATGCAACAAACCTTTCATTTTTTCCGGCTTATTTTTAGACACCTTTCTCGCACCAAGGGAAACCTCTAACCCACCTACTCTGCTGAAATGACATTTAATATTTAAACAGAAAAGTGGTTCTCTGGACGTTTTTGCAAAGAATGTGTGTGATCACAGCACTGATTACTCCTAGGAGGATAATTTGTTTAAATAGTGAGTAAATATGAACCGTCAGGAGCTATTTGAGCATTTTATTCCAGAAGAATCCACCCATAAAACCATTTACACTTAGAAAAGAAAAATGACCTTAATATTGGATTAGTGGTTGACGATATACAGGTGAAATTTTAACACACTTCAAATTTTATGCTTTATATGCTTTCCCGTATTACATAATATTTGTTCAATTATTTTCCGTACATAATGAATTTATTTTTGCGTGATTTTTTAAATGATCTGATTAATTTATTTTTTATAGATTTTTCTAACATCATTCATTTATTTTCGCATCTGCATCTTCTTTCCCATATTTATTTATTTATTAAATATTAATTTCACCTGACAGACATGTGATTTACTTTCTGTGGGGTTTTTTTATTCCTTTTCACATGCTGTCATTTGTTTTCTTGATTTTTTTAAAATATTTATTTATTTATTTATTTATTTATTTATTTTTGCATTTTTAAGGCCTGACATGTTGAAATGTGATCCCAGGAAATTTTCTTTGTGATATTTCAGGAGGTAAATTCAAGGTTAAAGCAGTAATACAGTCATTTTTAGATTTATTTGCAGCTGACATCATTTGTGCTTGTTTCAATATAATATCAGCATTAGTGTAAGCATCATTTTACACCCGATTTAATTCAAACATGCAGTTATTTCCTAATCAGAAAATTGAATAGCCCCTCTGGTTATTTGTCATAATCTGACTTCATATCAAATTGAATGATTAGGCAGGCGGAGGATCCCCTACAGTAGAACAAATAGATTTTATTAGAAAATGAATGTTAGTAGAGCACGTTGCTTGCTTTTTCGGTGGTGTTCAACAACCCAGATTCTAGGACATCACTACGTCGTTTTTAGGACACACTTATTCTAGTTACCCGCTAGAAGAATAACAACACATACGGTCTCAGAAATAAAGCTGATTGATTGTCTGGGATGTAATATTGCCCGGTGCAGCTGAAGAAGATCATTTTCTTTTTGTTTTTCAGCTGCGAAACCCATCAGATAAATTCATCTACGCCACGGTGAAGCAGAGCTCTGTGGACATTTACTTCCGGCGTCAAGTTGAGCTGAGCACCATGTACCGCCACATGGAAAAGCACAACTACGAGAGCGCCGCTGAGGCCATCCAGGCTGTGCGAGACGGGTCAGTGAGATATGCAGATCATCTCTGCTTAGTGTTGTGTTTGCTTTGACATACAGTATAATCATAACGAGAGATGATCACAAAGTATACGATGAGCATCGGGTGCCTTCATCCTGTTGTTTAATTGAAGAGATACAAGTTCGAAACCTGACTGCAGAGGAGTCCAAGAGAGCAAAACTGGCTGTGTGTCTGTGTAGGAGGAATGGGATTACTCTGTCAGAGCGATGCCAGCCAATCGTGGGCGTCTATGAGCTCATGTATATGGAAGAGTGCAATTAGCGCATCCTCCAAGTGTGTTTGACTACGATGTGATGCAGCCTGAGCAGCTGTTTGAATAGATGCAGTGCCAGACCTGCACAGGGAGGAAGCATGTGTTGGCCCTTACCCTCCTGACACACTGGTAGCTGTCATGCAATAGGGCAGCTGTCGTTGCTGTGGTATATGAGTGAGTAAGTATAGAAGTGTATTTAGTAAGTCTGTTGTTGTGTAAAACAGTCTGGGATTGATGTTATAGGAAAATAATCAACTATTCATGTTTGACTATTCATTCAAATGTTTTATTGCTTGAGTTGAAATTAAGGGTGCTTTTTATTGTCATTCCAATAAATTGTGGGTATACATGTTTCCAGGGAATTACTGCAACACAACTTCAGAACATAAAAGTCTTTATTCCTTTTTTATATCCAATACTTGACCTTTTTTTTGTCATGATTACCAAGTAACATGGAAAAACCTAACCCAAAATGCCTTATTCCTAACTGTCTTTGGAGATTTAGTATAGTAACACGCAGTCTGTCCCTTCCATACTCTAGCAAACTCCATGCTTTTATCTGGGATTCAGCCGTGTTGGAGTTTGAAGCCTCGCAGAAGTGCGACCTGGTCACCACGGGAGAGTTGTTCTTCCGCTCCGGCTTCGGCATCGGCATGCGTAAAGACAGTCCTTGGAAGCAGAATGTTTCCCTGGCTATTCTCAGGTATCGGATCAGCCATGTTGGATTTGTTTTCCATTTCCATTTTCGTCTTGGTTTAAATGGTCTAATTTAATCTCAACAGCTCTCATGAGAATGGCTTCATGGAAGACCTGGATAAAACTTGGGTGAGGTACCAGGAGTGTGACTCCAGGAGCAATGCCCCAGCCACGCTAACCTTTGAGAATATGGCAGGTATGGGCCACTGCATGTAAACATTTTAGAGACTAATATATAGTATATTGCAATGAAGGTGAGGGCCGAATCTTGCTTATGGATAGTAAGATATATTGCAACATTCGTTTTGCAGGCGTGTTTATGCTGGTGGCCGGCGGCATCGTCGCCGGGATCTTCCTCATCTTCATCGAGATTGCGTACAAGCGACACAAAGATGCTCGCAGGAAGCAGATGCAGTTGGCCTTCGCAGCGGTTAACGTCTGGAGGAAGAACCTACAGGTACGGCGTTCCCTGTTCCTCCTTCTTCCTACAGGATAAGAGTCTGCATGAATTTCTAGACGGCTGCCTACTGCTGTTACCTGCTGTGTCTCTGTTTATGACCGTGAATGCAAACAAACTGATGATTTCTTTCAGCTTTGCATTAGAGAGCGCATTAGAGGGTCATTTTGAGGCAAAGATGATATAAACAGTGCAGTTTTGCTAAGAGGCATGATAATGTAAGTTGTAGGTTAATAAGGTTACATTTAACACCAGGTATGTTTGGGTTAATGCATGTAAGGCTGATTTGCATGGTGATTAATGAATATTTATATATGCACACTGCATTTATAATGAGATAAGTGCTTAAGGTGGTTAAAATCAGGGGTTAAATCGGGTGTGAGTGCATGAGAGCGCAGACTATCTACTTCGAATATGAAATTCCTGTCTTAGAATTTGATGGAACAACAAATTTCAGCACTGTGTCCTAGGATTGACCCTTTTTAATCAAATACTTGAGTATTTTGTTTGTCATTTTAGTATTCGTTACTCTCTTTAGTGTTAAGCTTCATCTTTACCTTCCTATTTCCTATATCAGTGCACCATGCAACCAATGCATTGGTTTCTCCGCTCTGTAATGGAGTAGAGCCCTATATGTTTAAATTGCAAGCCGTTTGGAATTCATCCCAAGACATAAACGTAACTCCCGAGAAGACATTTAAGTCAAGTGGCTTAAATGATGTCCTACTTTATAACAATAACTGTTAAAAACAACACTGGATACAATCTTCTAGATGTGTATCGCTGATTCACACTGAACAGTAGAACAACTTCAACCATTCTTTTTATTTTCACGTAGTTTAACTTCTGTGATTGATGCACCGCTGCCGAACAAAACCGTTTACGATTCTTACAGGTACGATTGTTTGAGGGTGTCAGTATTTTTGGCACAAGGAGAGTAAATTCTGTGAGAACTGTTCAACTGTAATGTGGAAATTTTGTTGTACACAATCGATCAGTTCGAAGGGTGCCAATATTTCTGGTGCACTGTATGGTTTCATCTTAACCAAGGCTTATATACTGCATGGATGGACACAGTATTTTGGTTTATTATTTAATCTGAGGATGTGTTAATGACTAGAAGACCTCTTGGTGAGCTATGTTGAATTGCAGTAACGAAAAAAATGTGCTAAATTATATCTAACTGTGCCTTTAAGGTCATATTCAGATACCTGGAAACACCAGCTAGCATCTGAAGTAGCATTCAGTAGCTGAACTAGCTAGCATTTACTAGCAACATTAATAGTATTATTACTAATACTACAGCTGCATAAATTAGTAAAAGATGCCTCCTTCTTTTCCACTGTTTTTCCTTTCTGAAGGAAACCACCCTGCTTTAATATTATTCAAAGCTTTCTGTCACTGAGGTAGCTAGCATGATAGCTAGCTAGCCTATTTGAAATAGCCAGAGAGATAGTAGGCTTGCTAGCACAATAAAAAAAATGTCTTATACACAAGGCTTACATCGTTACAGCGATTTGTTCAATTATAATGCTTAATGTTTGGCTAAGATGTGCTCGAAAGGCAGCTAGCTATAGTAGCTTTATCTTTAATGTAAGACCAGACCGGAGTAAGATATACACCGAACGTCCACTTTAATAGGAACACCTGCGTATTCATGCAGTTATCTAATTCAATCATTGTGGCTTCAGCTTAATGGGGGGAAAAAACATGCAAGTTAGGGGCGCCATAAAAACTCAAGAGGCGGTTGTGTCAAAGTTAAAGTCATAGAGATCACACTTTATATTCATTCTGATGTGAACATTAAATGAAGCTCCTGATGTGTACCTGCATGCATTGTTGCTGCTGCTACATGACTGGATAAATAAGCAGATATGCAGGTGTTCCTATTAAAGTGGACAGTGAATGGCCAGAGGATATGATTGTTAATTATTTTTTCTATTAATAGTTTAAAAGGAGGATCTCATGTATCCGTACACATATATAGGAATAAGGGCTCTCATCTAATACCTCTTTACATCCCAATTTAACCCCTGATTTAATAAATATAATGATATCAATAATTTTATCAGCACATAGTTAGAGAAATAAGGTGCAGATTTGGACAGTAATGAGTGGTTCAGTGCAAATTCATGCTAAGGATCAATTCCTTCTCCGTCTTCCATCGTGGGCGTCATGAGGAAGCATCTCCTTCATGCACGCCTACGAAACCATCACTGAGCAAAGCACACACACACACACACACACACTATGGTGGAGTGGGGCAGATGCACGCTGAGCAGTGTTCAATCTGAAAGGCCATGCTAGCTGAATGTCTCAGTGGGGTTCCAGCAGAAATCAGAGACTCGTCCTGCATGTGTTCAGATCACTGTTCCTTCACCACTGGCCTCTGGCTCTGTACATGCTGAGTCACCGGTCTACTCAACAGCAAAAAGCTGGTGCGAAACAGCATGGCCTTGCCCTACTCATATGAAACAGCCCAGCTGTGGCGCTCTAGAGGTACAACACCATGTTCAGATTCAGTATAGCTCTCACTGCATGGGCTAGCTACTCTAAAATGCATTAAAAGACAAAAATAATAATAATAATTAAAGCACCCCTGAATATATTAAAAGATAACCCAGAGCTCTTAATTGCGTTTGGTTTCATATTTTATTTAAGAAAATAAAAATGTTCACGAATGTACACGACTATGCAAATTATATCATGAATATGCATGGGCGTTATTAGCATCTGATTTTTTAAAAACAACATCCAAACCTGTTACAAATCAAACATTACCAAGCTTTATTCATCACAGAGTTTAGCTAGATAGCTAATGTCTGGGTGTCATGTCATCCTTCAACAGGGGCTCAAATTAATAGTCCTTTTTTGTGAGAATATAAGAAAGTACTTATATAAAAGGGTTTTATTTCCTAGGAATGTAAAATGTAAAAACATATTTGCGTTAACCATATGTCTATCATCAGGATCAGCCAATCAAAAGTTCAGGGGTACTTTATTGATACAACACTTATTTTCTATTCATTATTCATCAGGCAAAGATTTTTAAGAAATCTGCACAGCAACAAAGCCCACGGTTTTCTCTCAAGGTCATTTAGGCATACATATTAAAAAGTTTGTACTTGATTGTCTTCCACACAACATGTTTTGGCCTGAAGGCCTTTTTTTACGCCTACTAAAGATACAATGGTCAACATGCCTACACATTCTGCCCACACGGAGACACAGGGCCAGGGTGTGTAATTAGGCTGTTGTTGGTCCTCAAGGAAATCAAGACTCCATTATTTTTCTGTTTCCTTGTGGTTTCCGAGCTCCAAACCAAACAGCAAAAAGAAAAAAATTGAATAATACTTCACAGCGTGTGGATTCATATAAAAACAACACTATATGAACCAGTACATGAGATGAAACACATATGGTGATTTTTTCTTTTGAGGCGTTAGAGAAGAACAAGAAAAGGAAATCTGCCCTCAAAACCCAAAAGTGTTAAAGCTCATCCCATGGTGCGATGCGAAGCAGCTCGCCTCACTCACACCGTGGCTTTCTTGAAACGCATGACTGCTCCGATCTGCCCCTGGCATTTGCACTTCAAACGGCGCATACCAGGTGCAGACCGAGAACCCATGCGTGCCGAGTCGGCTCTCCGGGCGCTGAGACACTGGCTCATCAGAGGGGTTTCAAAAATGCAGAAACGATGAAAGCAAAGGCGCATGAAAGAGCGAACGCGGTCATGCTTTCTCCCAGTTCTTCCACACTGACCTACTGAAAAAAGAAATGTCATCTTGGTTCCACTCTCATGAATTGTGAATTGTGCTTTTCTGTCTGAGAGAAAGAAAAATAACGCTATACAAAAAATCCCCTTCAGAGTCAGAAACGTTCTCTTACATATGATTATGAGTAAAATGCACTTTATTTTACAGACATATTTGTGCTGGCTAGGTAGAGATTCCTGTAATGGGCACCACGAGGTGTAATCCTATGCAGATATTAATAATAATAATAATAATAATAATAATGACTAGCATGCTAGTCTTTCTCGAATACTGTGAAATGAAGTGCAATTTTTCAATGCTAAGGAGGTGTAGATGGAATCAGGGTCCGGTAGGCTCTTAAGAGAGGTCTGAAGGACAGGACCGGACAAGGTCAACTGTCATGTCATTCATTTTGCATTCCTTTTCGGTTCCATGTATTGCATGTCCTCTGGTTGAAGTCACTCCCCCTCCTCCCTGGTATTATCCAACCCCCTCTTATGAGCCCTCATACCCCCTCCTTAGCCTTCCCAGCCATTATACTCAACCCCGGGTATAATGCAATGGGACCGTCTTGAGTTTCGATTATTTGAGATTCCTCCCCCCCCCCTCACCCCCTCGATTGGTTGTCCATTTCCCCCTTTCTCTTCCTCCTCCATGAAACGAACCACTCCTACCTTTACAAAACAAAAAGCCGCTTATTTCTGTCTTTATTGCTTCTCATTTTGCTCATTTGCTTCGCTAATGCTTTTTGCTTTCCATTGCTAAGATAATAACCCGGGGAGGGCTCTAATTTTGAATCATGCCATCCTCAGTAGTGGTCTTTCCCCCCGCCCCTCGAGAGCCTGAGGATTGTATGGTACGTGTAGACTTTTAAGTATTCATATAGTGCTTCTAAGTGTCCTTTTTGCTCTGTAGAAGCCTGAGGCTGCATGAAAGCACTATTGTCAGGACGGAGATGCCGAGTGAACAGGAGACGCCGTGGTTCTTCCATGACGGCGGCTCAGAAGAGAAATAAAACACACTCGGCTGTAGTAGTATTAGTATTAGTATTAGGTTAGTAGTATTAGTAGGATAATAGTGATAGTCGGACGCAAATAATTGTTCTACATATACTGTATATTTATTTTAGGATAGGAAAAGTGGTAGAGCAGAGCCCGACTCCAAAAAGAAAGCCTCTTTTAGGTCCATCAGTACCAACCTGGCCTCCAACATCAAGAGACGTAGGTCCTCCAAAGACACGGTAAGGAGATGAAGAAATGACACCCTGCCCTGTACTTCTTAACCATTTCTGATTCGATCTATCAATCTATTTATCTATCTTTCCTGTTTCCTGTTCCTCTGGCTTTTTCTTTCACTCTCTCTCTCTCTATCTTTCTGTCACCTCCTTCATGCCTCCTCGCCAAAAAAAAGCGTTCTCATCTCAGACTCTCTCTCTCTCTCCACCTCTCACACATGGAGTTACGGTCATGGCCACGTGTCTGTCAGTCAGCCATCAGTGCTCCATCCAGACATTTGTTTGGGAATGCCCAATCAGGGAACGTAGTGAGCCTAGTCACAGGAAGAAGACCAGTTTAGGGGTTGTGGGTCATGGCCTCGTTAAGTTAGACTCTCCTTTATAGCCTGTGCTGGACTTTCTCCCGCGCCTAACCTGGATGGGACTTTAAGTTGATGCTCTTACATTTTTTTTGTTTTTGTTTTGTTGTTAATTTTCATCCTTTCTTTATATATGTGCCTTGTCTTCCCTTTCACTGCTCAGTCTTGTCGACAAAAGGATATTTCTATGTTTCTTTCCACCTCCCTTGTATTCTCCCATTTTATGTTGTCAGTGTCACATGCATTCCATGGTTAATTCAAGAAAATCAGCTAAAGGAAACCAAAAATAAATAATAAAACTAGTTCGTTACACTAAAATCACCTTGGTTGTTCCCAAAGCAGGGTCTGTTTCTTAACCTTCAGGTGTTTTCTTTACAGCTTTATCCACTCAAGCCCGTCCTTCAGTTCTTTCCACAGATGAGTCCGAGCCGATAGACGTCCCTTTATATTTGCGCCAAACTTTGAATCTTCCCACAGGTTCAGAATGGGACAGATCTCACGATAACACTCATCTTTCTTTCCGGTTCTTTCTTGCTTTACTCTTTTTGTTTTTGTCTTTTAGGTAACACTGTCTTCCGTTTTTAGGTTTGATGTTCTGGTTCTGACAGTCAACATCCTGGGGCATTGTTATTTATTTGTTTTTTTTTTCTTTATTCTGAATTTTTCACATTGACATGCAATGATGCCAGTTTTATTGTTGTTATTATTTATTTATTTATTTATTTATTTATTTATTTATTTATTCATTTATTTTACCATTAAAACATCCAACATAAGAGTGGTCTCCACGTTTCTATTGTCGTCAAACTGCGAAACCTCTCAAATCATTTGCATTTGAGAGCACAGACAAACAAGTTTCCCCAACCCGTCTGGATACAAGAAATAGAAAATGAGGACAAGGGGAAAAAATGTGCTTGTTATATTTATCATGTTTCTAGACATCTAAAATTGTAGATTCATGCAGGTCACACGTAGAATGCAGAAAAGAAGTTCATTAGCAGTACGAACAAAAATCCTGTCTCTTTAGACTGACGTTTACCCATCTCAGTCCTAATCATCCTTTTTTCTTTTATATCAATGTGTTTCTTTATAAATGGATTTGAATGGACTTGTAAATGTCGGTGTCTACGCCACATGCCACACTGCCTCTCTTCTCTTTATCAGCATGACTCCTGTGGTTGTTGTTGTAGAAGTAGAGTCGTGATGTTCACCTGTCTGTAGACAGGTGGCGCTGTAGGCTGTGATTGGGAATGCTCACACTACAAACATGGTCATCAGTGAGGCCAACCACCCACCCCATGCTGCCCTGCCTGCAGTTACCTCCACTGTGGAAATAAACAACAACTCATTTAATGCTGAAAGACGATAAGACCAATCAATAGTACTAGCTTGCTAAAGCTTGGCTTGGGTTCTCATTCTCGGTATTCATTTACATTTCTGGCATTTGGCGGATGCCCTTATTCAGAGCGACTTATATTTTATCTCATTTTGTACAAGTGAGCAGTTAAGGACCTTGCTCAGGGGCCCAGCTGTGGCAGCTTGATGGACCATGGGACAGCCTTCCAATCAGTAGTCCAACACCTTATCCACTAAGCTACCACATCCCACATAATCTTGGCTCCCCTGATTGTATTCTTAGTCCATGACCTAGTATCAGTGTGTTTACTGTTAGAGACAGTAAATAAATAAGGACATCTGCCAAATACTGTAAATGTAAGTTACCCTTAAAGGTTCTACCTAAAACCCTGCAGCCAGTCTAGAACTCATACTTAAACACAAAGAAAACCTTTTTTTTTAAAGAGAAATCTCAGATTTACTGACAGATAGAAGCAGAATCTAACAAAAAGGGACATATTTCAAATTCTATTCCTTATGTGGGTTCCGAATAGAGCCAATCATCCTTCATCCAAACAGTTTCTTTTTCAAAAGAATGCGGTTTCTCTATTAGAAGAGGTTCAAAATAGAAATTCGATGAATGCAAAAAGTCTATACGTCCCTGTATAAAGTTTATACATCCCTGTTTAAAGTCTATACGTCCCTGTATAAAGTTTATACATCCCTGTATAAAGTCTATACGTCCCTGTTTAAAGTCTATCCATCCCTGTATAAAGTCTATCTGTCCCTGTATAAAGTCTATACGTCCCTGTATAAAGTCTATACGTCCCTGTTTAAAGTCTATACGTCCCTGTATAAAGTCTATACGTCCCTGTATAAAGTCTATACGTCCCTGTTTAAAGTCTATACGTCCCTGTATAAAGTCTATACGTCCCTGTATAGAGTTTATACATCCTTTACATGCTTTAGCAAGCAGCAACATACAAGTGAAAAAAAAAATAGAAGTGTTTAGAGTATAATGCTGCATCCCAATTCATCCCCAGCTCAGATACCATCTGTCCTAAATTGAACCCGAGATCAGAGTCCTTAATCTACTGAAATCACAAGTATGCCAAAGTTTTTTGGGTAAATGTTTAAAAGTGTGGATCTGCGGATACTTTTTCATCTAACATTGCTCTTAAGTGCTTGTGCAAGGGGAATTTTATTGAGGTAAATGAAAAAATGGTAAATGAATTGATAAATATCATTTTGATGAAATGATATTAATGTAGTATCACTGATATGAGGATCTATAAACAAAGAAAAGCTGAAATTCAGCTTACAGACGAGTTTGTTTACAGTGATAGTGTGTGTAACTAGGCAACAAGGTAATCTTCCGTCACATGACGTGTTAGCGTGTACTCTGTTGCGACACTGTTTTTTTCATGCAGTGCATAGCATAAGAAGGGGAATTGGGACGCAGCATAAGGATAGAACTTGCCATAATCGCACCCTTTTATTTGGGTGATTTGAAACAGATAAAGAGTAATTGTCATACACCTGGCATCCATGAGGTCATTTTGATTAACCCAAATAAAGCTTCTTAGGATACTTCTTGGTCCTCAAAGAGCTTGTACAGGATCTCACCATTACAAAGCATTAATCAGGAATGATAGATTATATCATTTCTTTTTCAAAACACCATGGATATACCGTATTGCATAACATGACCAGGCCAGGAGAAATAAATGATGTCAAATCAATCATCTAAAAGGTTAGCTTGTTAGCTCGTTAATGACATTTCGGTGGTCTGCTCTCGTATTTGATTAGGAGCCGTTACCATAGCGATCCTGCTTCTGAGTTAGGTAAATTATTAGCTAGGGGCTGCGAGACATGAGCTTTCTTGCATTATTTCATTCCTGGGAGTGACGAGTGTGAGATGTATGGTGGGTGTGTTCTGCTATTTTAAATGTACATACAAAAAAGCGCCCTAATAAAAGGTCCAAAATGTCCTCAGCATGGTCAATAATTCCATATTTAGCAGACTAGGGCAAACGCAGCCTGTGGTGGAAGTGGGATTTGTCTCACTAATGAAAATCTGACTACTAAATACCCTAAATCGAGTTATTTACACCGTGATGTTAATAGGAATTATTATTATTCCTGTTGTTTTTTCTCTCTCTCCTCTTCGTGTGTAGCCATATCCCACGGACATCACCGGCCAGCTCAACCTGTCTGACCCTTCCGTCAGCACGGTGGTGTGAACGCAGACAAGAGAGCACTAAAAAAAAAGGGGGGAGCTAGACATAATGAGAGCGCGACGGAGAGACTAGAAACGGAGGAGATGGTTGGCGGGGGCTGAGTGAAATTGTGCCAGACCTGCTGATCCCTTTCTATCAACAACGTCAACGTCTGAGCCAACAACATGCTCATTTGAACAAAAATAAACCCCAAAACTCACACACACACACACACACACCTCCATCCTCCTCCTCCTCCTCCCCAGGCCTCTGTGAACATGCCCAGGACACAACTGTGACACATGAAAGAAACTGCCAAAAAAAATAAAAAAGCCCTAGGAGCTGAAAAGTACTGCCGCAATATGCCCTGACATTCCCCACACACGGAACCAGCGAGCTTCACTTTCCCACACTTTCTCCACTCATGAAGCATGCTCAAAGCTCTAAAGTTATTCGGAAAGTCCGTTCTATTTCTCTTAGGTTCGCCTCGTCATATTTACATTTCATTCCTTCAGTGGTCGCTCTACCTCCACTTCTCTGCATCTTTAAAATATATGTAGCTGATTTAAGACACTAAATTTGTTTCATGTATCATTCGCAAGGACATGGTTTTTTTTTTGTATATTGTATATTGCCGATGTAAAAAATATACCTCTGATTGCTATTTGTATTGTTATTAGACTAGGCAATAGATTAACTGGTACATGTAGAGTAGATGAAAAGGATAAATCCACCCTGAAGATTTGTGTACAAAGATGTCTTTTTTCCTAGACTTGATCGTAACTTTCCCTTTTTTTTGGTTTCCTAGAATACACACAATGCAGTTTGACGACCAGCTAACAGGAAACCCGTGGGATTTCACCCTTGTTTCAAATGTATCTAAAGGGAGCGATGCAGCGGAGCTTTAGTACTTTAGCTTTAGCACGCTCACTAGTTCATCTATACACTGGGTTCAGCTTTCATGCTAACGCACGCTGAGACGTGATCGTATAGATCGCTAACTATATCTATGTTTGTATCAGTATATCAGTGATAGAATCATTTTTTATTATTTTCAAATCAGTCAGAAAAGAAGTGCTCGCTCTCTTTGCCTTTTCAGCTAACCCTAACCTAGCATTCGACTTGCTATAGATGGCAAATATTTTGATCTAAACATCAGATATGTTTCAGGGTGGAGCTTTCCTTTATGCACTACTGTAAATAATGCTGTAGGTATTATTCAGGTCCTCGAGGTCCATCTTTCTGAATCACGTCACTCTCTCCATTGCCTTCTCCAAAACGACAATTTCGCCGACATGATCTGGATCTGTTAAGCCAACAAAACTGTGGATCGATTTCTTTATTTTCCAGGTTTTTTTTCCTACGTCATTTATTAACAATAAGTCAAGTTGAGATCGAGTCACGTGCAACATGTAGCATTTTTTTAAAATAAGCTTTGCGACTCGAAATGAAAGGGACCCCGAGAAACAAGTGGCTACTAACACGGCTATTATTACAGGATGTTTTGAGCGGATAGCTTTTAATATTTAATTCTGCTTGAAACGCTCTGTAATAATCGCTGTAGCCGTTGTCTGACGTGCTTCTTTTACCCGAAAGGGGTCCCTTTCGCATTTACGAACACGGATCGTGTGTTGATGTAATCGGTGTCGTATTTTGGTTGTTTATCGATATAAATGGCAATGGAAGTGATATTACATCTCTACGTTCTTTTAATCTGCTTCGGCTTTTGTTTCCTGGGCTCGACGACGGGACGATCGTTTGTATTTTGTGGCTAGTACTCATACACACGGTGAACGGTAGTAACGCTAGGACACCGTATAGCACTTTCTGTCTTCGAAACAATCTTTCCGAGGGCTTTGTTGTGCGAAAATCTATTTTGTAAGCTGGGAATATGACATAAAGTGTTCAGTTTATTTACTTTATTTATTTCTATATTCGCTCCGAGGTTCTCTGAGCGTACGGTAGAGACTGTATCGGGTGGGACGCTCCTTTGTACGCTGCTTGTACTTGTAAAAATCCCTGCGATGCTTCAAGCGTTCGAGTTGATTTTGTTGAAATGAACTTCGAGCGATGGATAAATCTGCTTTTCTGACGATATTTATTTATTTATTTATTTATTTCCGCCGTAGGAGAAATCCTCAAGGATGCCCTACAGATTTAAGGGATAACGTGCTAATATTAAAAAATAATAATAAAAAAAAATCGATGTAACCCGTTCAATCTGACACAAGCATTGTGATTTTGTGTATCTCTAGATCCCTAGACGATTTTAATATAGATACATCCAGGTCTCGTTGTTTTTTTTTAATCACCAAATGTGCTTTTGAAGGCCAGTCCTACTCTGTGAGATGATTAAAAAATGAATAAATGTTCAAAACTTATACTCTCATGTGCCAATAAAAAATATATAAGATGCAAAACTGCTTTGAATTATTCTTGTAAGCCGGCCGGTTCTCTGTTCCCTGCACTTTTGCTTTAGAGGGAACCAAGTTTCTAGTTTTGGTATTTGAGCAATTCAATGCGATGTTTAATTCATGCTGAGGTTCTTGTGGAATTTCTGACCAGTTTCATGGCACAGGCGAGTTTCATTACAGATATACAGGATGGAGGGGTTGTATGGAGGGATTTAAATGCTGACAGAATGAAAAAGTGGGTGGCTTTATTCAGCCTGTAGCTCCTGCAGTGATTTAGATACACAAAAATGGGGGCTTTGTGCGTGTAATATATTCACATTAATATTCAGTAAAGGATTAATTCAAGTCCAGTGATTATTTGTTAATGTGTCCTGAAGTCTCATTAGGGGAAACGCACAGTTTTAGCAAAAATAAATTTAATTTAATTTAATTTAATTTAATTTAATTTAATTTAATTTAATTTAATTTAATTTAATTTAATTTAATTTAATTTAATTTAATTTAAATGGCAAATTACTAACATACTATGTTTCTAATATAAAATGTATATTTTTCAGATAGAATTTATGAACACTCAAAAAAATATAAGTAAAGAAATTATTTGCACTAAAAACCAAACAGATTGGATCCTATACAGTCCTATTATATATATATCTATTATATGTATTATATGTCTTGTAGTATTGTATTGTCTGTTGTCTTTTGTCTTGCACTACATGCACTTTGTGACAGATTCATATTTTTCTTGTACTTTTTAGCCCTCGGTTTTGTGTTGTCTTATGTAGCTCTGTGTCTTTATGCAGCACCAGGGTCCTGGAGGAACGTTATTTCATTTCACTTCTATGTACTGCATCTGCTATATATGATCCAAATGACAATAAAAGCTTCTTAATTTGACTCGAAGTGTTGTAGAGCAACCCAAGAAGGTGAACATCCAGTGAGGAAGGCACAAAGGACGAGGTGCTGGATTACATATCCCTCATGTATGGAGACATTTTGGGACATCCTGTAGTTTTGTATGAAGGTCGATTACAAGAGGGTAAAAATAAAAAGAGAGAGAGATGAAAATAAATGAATGTCATAAACAAGAAGGTAAGAATTTTGGATAAATAAAATTGCCAAATGATAAAATAGATTTTTAAAGCAATTCACATACAATCCTATGAATATAAACAAGGTCAAAGATAAAAAAAACCCAAAGACGACCAAACAGGACAGAAATAAAAGAATAGGTGCAACAGACTTTCAAGAGACTTAACTGACCGTGAGAAAAGTACACTTCTAAATCGGATTAAAAATGTTTATTACAGAGGATGCTGTTCCCTAATCTCATTTAAACCTCATTTGAATGCACACAATCGTTACAACTCACAAGCTCTTGAGGCAAAATGGGTGCAGAGGAGGTTAGGGCTCGGTGTGACGATGTGCAGAGATTTAAATAGAAATAAAACAAATTGAATCTCTAAACTTCACGACTGGATTTGCCTCCTTTTAAAAGTTTAGGCAGATTTTTTTCTTCATGCATAGCTAGGTATATTATTTAATAAATAAATAACTCAGATAAAAAAATGGATTATAAAAATAATCGGCTGTAATAAGTCATGCGTGTGAACAGGGACAGAAATTCACACACTTTAATCTGGCTTTAACAGACAGTTGCAATCATTTTATTGCATTATCTATTTGCAACATGGCTCCTGGTGACGCTGCAAAAACCGACATCTTAGGAAATGAAACTATCTTGAATGTGGTGCAGTTTAGATTAGATTGCTTTAGATTCAGCTTTACTGTCATTGTGCATGCGTACAAGGCAACGAATTCTAAACAGAAGTGCAAAGCAGAAGTGAAATATAAACATACACTACCAGTCAAAAGTCTGGACACACCTTCTAATTCCATGGTCTTTCCTGATGTTTATTTCTTTCTACATTGTAAAACAATGCTGAAGGCGGCCGAAATACACAATAATGCCCTCTGAACAGTTGATATTGAGATATGTCTGCTACTGATGCTCTGTAAAGCCTTCATAACGCCTCTAATCTGAGGTGCTGTTAATTGGTGATTTCTGAGGCTGGTAACTCTAAATGAACTTCTCCTCTGCAGCAGAGGTAAGTTTTGGTCTTGCTTTACTGGGATGGTCTTCCTGTGAGCCAGTTTCATCATGGTGCTTGATGCATGGTTTTGCAAATGCACTTGACAATACTGTTCTTGCAAGAACTATTCCAGAACACCTGACCTTCGTGTCTTAAAATAACAACTGACTGTTGTTTGTTGTCATTACATATGGATTACTGAAGTCCATGTGTGTTATTTCATAGTTTTGAAATCTCCAGTATTGTTCTAGAATGTAGAAAATAAATCCCTAAACAAAAAACACTGAATTAAAAGGTGTGTCCAAACTTTTGACTGGTAGTTTGTGTGTATATATATATATATATATATATATATATATATATATATATATATATGAATGTACAGAATGTGTGAATATACAGAATATATATTTATATACGTATATATATGATATACATTGACCAGACACAACATTATGAACACCTGCCTAATATTGTGTTGGTCCCTCTTTTGCTGCAAAAACAGCCCTGACCCGTCCTGCACTGTGTATTCTGACCCCTTTCATCAGAAACAGCATTAACTTCTTCAGCAATTTGAGCAACAGTAGTTCGTCTGTTGGATCGGATCACACGGGTCAGCCTTCGCTCCCCACGTGCATCAATGAGCCTTGGCCGCCAATGACCCTGTTGCCGGTTCACCACTGTTCCTTCCTTGAACCACTTTTGATAGATACTGACCACTGCAGACCGGGAACACCCCACAAGAGCTGCAGTTTTAGAGATGATCTGATCCAGTGGTCTAGCCATCACAATTTGACCCTTCATCAAACTCGCTCAAATCCTTACGCTTGTCCATTTTTCCTGCTTCTAACACATCAACTCTGAGGACAAAATGTTCACTTGCTGCCTAATATATCCCACCCACTAACAGGTGCCATGATGAGGAGATCATCAGTCTTATTCACTTCACCTCTCACTGCTCATAATGTTATGCCTGATCGGTGAATACAGTAATATATATTGCTGTTTTAGGGGTTTATCCAGCATTTCCAATTATAATATTAACCAAATATAAGATTATTAAAAGAATAGACATTTTTTACTTGTTTTCTTGTTCTTTTGGCAGATCATTTTTTTCTAGATACAGTATACAGTGCTTAAAAAAAGCCAGATTATCCACCAATAGAACCAAACTATTTCAAGCTTGAATTAAGTAAAAATGTCTAGAACTGTGTTTTAGTAATCTTACCGCATATTTATCTTGTAGTAAGAAGTACTAGATCAAATCAGACTAAATTCAAGATTTTCACCTGCTGTCAATTTTTGCCGTGAATCTAAATCCCTTAACCCTGTGTCTATATTGGGAACATTGTGTTGTCAAATGAGTTGAGAAGAATGAGACACAACACTTGTATTGCTCTCAACCAGGAAGTGTTGATCTGGAAAAACACAAAGCAAATGACTCCAAGCTACATGTCATTTCCCAAGGCCTGATCTGCACTGAGTTAGTCTTAAATATTATAATGAAATGCGGTCAGGATCCAAGGTTTTACAAAAAGACTGTTCTTAAGGGTCAGTGTGTGTCATGGCTGAGCAGCTACCAGTAAACAAAGGGGTGGAGTCAGTTTGTGTGTGTGTGTTTGATTTGACTTGTCGAAGAGTCCAAATGCTCCAGAACAAATCTGCCCAGATAGTGGACACCTCCTAATCCATCCCTATACTACAGAAAAAGAATCAGGATCAAGCCCAATCTGTGTTTGGTGACAAGCAGCGAGGTAGGATTTTGTTATTTCTGCTGCAGGCTTTAATATGTTCAGTGCAGATGGACGAGGCTGTAAAATAAATCAGCAGTGTGAAGTGACAGCACAAGCTGTGCAGGCTGCTCGTGTCATGGCAATATGGCTGAGTGGTGCTCGCTGACCGAGCTGTCAAAGTGACACTCGAGAGGACCGTGCTGTTCCTCAGGCAACGGATGTGCTGCCATGCAAAGGTGAAGCTCGGTGACGCCAAATGATTTCAGGGCATTAAAGTCACTGCATCTGTACAGTAGATACTGAATCTGAATAAGTGCATTGCCGCTTATCTACTCTCAACACGTTCGTGTGGATGCTTAATGGTACTGCATTGTGAAAATTTCATTTCCGTGTGTATTTTTAGACCAGTGGGGGATGCAGCAACTCTGAGAAACTGTGACATCAGTGAAACCTTGTGCAGTTTTTTCCTTGCTTCTTTTCAGCATGGACAAAACTTTTTGCAGCCAGGGACCTCTTTAACTGTAAAATAAATTCTACAACACAGATTTGACCTCTTTCTTTTTTAACTAGTAAAAATTAAGGCTTTTTATTTGACCCTAGTGACCCTCTAGAGGAGTGGTGATAGCTCAAGTGGTTAAGGTTCTGGGTTGTTGATCAGGGTTCAAGTACCAGAACTGCCAAGCTGCCACTGTTGGGCCCTTGAGTAAGAACCCCACCACACCTCCCTGCACGAGGGGCATTGCATCATGGATGACCATGCGCTCTGACCCCAACCCTCCAAAGATGGGATATCCAAAGAAATAATTTCACTGTTCTAATAATTTCACAACTACTACTACTTCATATACATATCTATGGTTTCAGTTTGTTTATTACGTTTAACAATGTCTCTACACTTGTCACAAAGCAGCTTTATAGAAATATATCAATTCAGGATATGAATTATATACACAAGCCAGAGGTGACTCCATGAGACGATTTAAAGAAGAAACCTTGAGAGAAACCAGACTCACAAGGGAACCTCATTCTCATCTGGGTGACACCGGAGAGTGGGATGATAAATTATTTGCCCTCTATAACTGGTCAAAAATTGCAGATGAGTAGCCAGTAGATTCATTCCAGTTTTAACACGAATCCTGTCTTGTTGAAGTTATCAACCGATTCACTGACCACTTAACTCTTCACAGTCCAATCCTCAGCAGTTTGAACACAAAATACTTAAAATGGGATAGAAAACACATGGTTTTAATATTATTTATATTGTATAAATTATGAGGTTTAGCTCAGAAGTTTAGCTCTGATGTCATTTGGTTTAGAAACTGCAGACAGAAATATTCAAGACTACTGCCCCATCTGTCAGCCATCTTGGATTTGGAGTACATTTAATAAAGTGATAGAATCAGAATTGTGTTGTACGTAACACTGAAGTGGTTTGAAGCTTTACATCTAGTACGTTGGACTCATCCATCCATCCATTGTCTATACCCGCTTTATTCCTAATTAATAGAGCCTATCCCAGCACTCACTCGGCGAAAGGCAGGGGTACACCCTGGACAGGTCACCAGTCCATCACAGGGCCACACATATAGACAGACAACCACACACACTCACACCTATGGGCAATTTAGAATTACCAATCAAGAACATGTGAACAGGAACGGGAAGAACGTGCCTGTGAACCTGTTCGAACCTGGGATTCGAACCCAGGACCTTCTTGCTGTGAGGCAACAGTGCTAACCCTACTCCTATTCATACAAGGGGTAGATATTATTTCTGGTGCCTTAGAGACAGATTTAAGGAATGGGTTAGCTATGAGCCAGCTGGGTTCCACATGGGCATGGGCAAAAAAATAGGTTCAGAATAGAAATGGCCTTTGGGATTCACACTTGAGTGGTTTAAGACTGTCGAATGCAGACACGGTCAATACCGTGCGCACAGTATAGCCATGGTTAAATAGGAAGGAAAAGAGCTGTAAGATTTATCGTGATATGCATTCAGTCGCATTATAACATGGCAATACTAGATCTTAGGAGATGTTAAAATGCTCAACAATAGAGATTTTTTTAATAATATTGATCTACCTCTGAGATCAGCTCCAGATGGAGCTGACTCAATTGTAATTCCTAGCTCTCTGATTGGACAGGAAGCAAGCTTTATACACACTCCATGTGGTTAGGGTTAACCGAGTTGAGGATGTTGCCATGGATATCTAATCATCTGAATACATAACCACCTTCATGATGTAAATAGGCTAGAATTTAACCAAAAGGTAGTGGGTTGCCAACTGGAGTGGGAAAGAGGACCATCACCACCTCTTGTTCCAGGCAGTCTAAACCCAAGGTCAGTAAAATTGTTTTCAATATTCACCAAGTTAAATAAATTATTGTTTCTCAAGTCTTTGGAGAAAGATTAATTATGTAGGTTGTTTAGGGTTGAGAAGCAGAAGCTTGGGTAATGACAGGGGTTTGAATAGTTTCAGTATGACTCTGGTTTCACATATAGTTGGGTATGGCTGTGTAATGGCTGTGTAGAATATTGACTAGCTTTATATACTTGTAGGCTGTTACATCCATCCATCCATTGTCTATACCTGCTTTATTCCTAATTAGGGTCACAGGGATCTGCTGGAGCCTATCCCAGCACACATTGGGCGAAAGGCAGGGGTACACCCTGGACAGGTCACCAGTCCATCACAGGGCCACACATATAGACAGACCACTCACACTCACTCCTATGGGCAATTTAGAATTACCAATCAACCTAATGTACATGTTTTTGGACTGTGGGAGGAAACTGGGGTAAACCCACGCAGATACGGGGAGAACATGCAACCTCCACACAGAAAGGCCCCTGCCTGTTCGAACCCAGGACCTTCTTGATGCGAGGTAGCGGTAAGCCACCACAAGCTGCCCCTGTTGCATACATGATGAGACTTAATCTGAATGTCTGACTTTGTTACCTTTTGTAGGTGCTTGAAGAACACAAAAAGCAAAAAGCATTAAGTTCAAAGTTGCTAAAAAAGTGTCATTTTTAAGTTAATAGCCTATCCATCTCCCAGACAAAGCCCATATGCATGTACCCCATGTTGCAGTTCTATAAAAACCCAAAAGCCTGACGTTCTGCTCAGCAGGCTGATGGCTAGACCACTAGGCTGGCTCAGTCGGGTTCCTGTGATCATTCATTTCTGCACTTTCTTCTTCAAGTGTTGTATTTTTCACTTTCTCTTTTTGCTGCTCCTCAACTCTTTCAAAGAACATTTGTCTAAAGACAGCAAAAGCTTGCCATCCGCCTTGGATCTACATAAAACCATCAGCAGAAAGCTACAACAAAGGTACATCAAACACTTCAAACAATGAGTTGTTGAGCGCTAATCAATCATGCTAATCAAATAAAACTTCGTAAATCCAAGGTTAATATAATTAATGTGCCAGGGGTATGTAAATTAGCAAAGGCAATATCCAGGGCTGTTACAGTATATGGTCTTACACATCATATACACAACATATCAAGCTGAACTAACAACTGCAGTAGTGTTAAGATCTGGTCTTTTTAAAGCAGAATGGTTTTAATCTTACTTGGGAAGGTGCTGTATTGTGAGTCAGAGGTCATAGTCTTACAATAAGTCTAGTTAATCAGTGACACTAAGACAAAGAGGTTGTAGCACAGCCATCACTGCCCCCATCACAGTACTAAGGCAATGCTGGTTGAAGTGGTCAATTGAGACAATGTCCATTGTTGTTAAAAGCGCTATACAAATTGAATTGAAAATTAATTACTTGCTTGCGTTGTGTGATTACCGAAGAACTTTTGATTCCAGTGACCATAATAATCTTCTGGTTAGACTCATTGGAGATAAGCTCTCTCTTGGTTTAGGTCTTATTTCCTAGATTTGTGATGAGATTTGTTGATGTAAATGGTGCTAATGTAAAGTTTGGGGTTCCAAAGACTCTTTTCTGGGCTCACTGCTGTACAGCCAGCTTAACAAAAGAAAGACATTAGACATAGAGTAATGATTTTTAGTCTGGTGAAGAGAACTAGAATGTCCTCAGAGGAAGTTTTTCCTTTCCGCTCTCGCCTCTGGCTCGGTCATGAGGGAGAAACAGTCATTTCTGCAAAACTGCTTTGTGACAAAAATCAGTTGTTGAAAGAGTCTTATAAATGAAATTGATTCGAGTTGAAGTGAATCGAGCAGAGCAAGCTACATCTCGAACTGAATGCTAACATAAACCTACACAACAAATTAGCCCGGTAGCTCATGCCACGGACCCACACCAGAACATTTTTAAACAGGAACAACCGCTCGTTATTATTGCTGCTAATTTGCCGTAGGGTTCTCGTTACTCATTTTAAGCTTCACTGCACCCCTTTTCTCAAACAAATTCAATTCGTGTAAAAGTATCTAACTAACTTCATTTGTCAAAGGCTGCCAGCGAAGGAAATTCTTAATCGGCGAAAAGAGAGGAAGAAAGTGAAACTGTAAACAAAGCAGACTCTTCATCGATACGGCTAAATTTACGTGAGATTTCATTCCTCTTAAGGTCTAATTAAGGACAAATTATGGCTGGCACAAATTTAATTCCATACAACCTTAGCTCACCAAAATGCAGACTTGCTGAAAAAATATCATACTTGCTGTTTGGGAAGGTAAACACCATGACATGGAGAAAAGTGTAGACCAGGACCAGGATTGAGAAGCATTGTTGTAAATTACTGTATAAACCAGCAGTCACAAATTTCTAGCACCCTCTAACTAGATGAAAACAGCTACATGCATGCACATTACAGGCTTCCAGGCGTTGCAAAATGTGGTGCATACTGTACACAATAGTGTTTTCGCAGACTTTTCTTTCAGCCTCTAATCTCTGTATTTCTCTGCAGGTGAGCTGGTAAAACCTGAACCATGTGTAAGCCACAGAGCTCAGTTCCTGCTGGAGATGTCACTTCACCACCTCCTCCCTCTGAGTCACTGCTTAAAACCTGGCTCTGGAGATACAAACATGCAGGTTCTCGTCTGGATAAGCAGCGCCTCCTGGTGGTGCTACTGGTTCTGGTGGCTCTGCTCGTCATGGTTCTGCTTCTCATGTGGAACTATCAGTGCTTAATGGTCACAAGAGTGTGCCAGGACCAGGAAGATGGATCCGAGTATGGCAGTTTCAACGCAGATGCGAGGAGGGCGTCTTTTACATAGAGGAGCTTGAGAGATTCGTTTTGAGAACCGTGATCTACTTCTGTGTGATTTAATGCTATGTTTGTTCCGTGTTTACATGCATCGGTCAATTTGTATAGCACTAACAGTAGATATCATCCCACAGCCAGAGGCAACACTAGCTAATTAAATCTCCCTGAGATGACATGAACACAAAACCTTCAGATAAAACCAGATTCACAATAAAACCCATCCTCTTCTGGAGTGACACCCAATAGTCTGATTATAAATCACTACAGTATGTAGAAGAGTAAAGACCAACAGTACTAAAAGTGTTGTACGGATGTTCACTATGAGTGTACTCTGTCCTGGGATGAGCAAAAGATAGATTTTATGATTATAGCCGCAGTTCATAGGTACAGTAGACAGGTGAGATTATCCTCTGAAGCAAGCGTGAAAACATTCAGTATCAGGTTACAACATCCCTAACACCTAGAAGCTGACCAAAACAATGACTTTACTACTTTTATAGCAGAAGAAGAAGAGGATATTCCTTTACTGAAAACACTTCTCTCAGATGCACATTCATTTAATCAATTTTTTCATCCAAATGACACCACCCATAGAAATAAGGACACCTCAAGGGATCGTTCGATAGGTAAGAGTTCCTACAGGGATTTTGGACTTCCTACAGGGATTTTGGAAACCATCTCTGATTTCGAAATCCAACCTACAATTCTACATAAAGTACAACCACAGAGACCGATTGAACCTTTATACAAAGTGAGTCCAATCCAGAGCTATTAAATGCTGTTCTAGGTCCTTTCGATGCTTATTGAGCAGGGTCAGGCATTGTTGATTAATATTTTTCTTTTTAAAAAACTGCTCTGATGGTAGTTCCGGCTGCTCTCAGGTTTATATGAATATTTTTCTAGTAGCACCTATAACAAAAGTGATAACAGGAACTTTATGCAAAACTTTACACTCTCACAGTGAAAAAGAGATCTTTCGAGAAACTATTTCTCCATACTGTGGTTTTGTCTCTACATTCAGCAATATTTTGCAAGGTTACATGGTTTCACAGCACTGTGCTGTGATAAAAAACGTCTGCTCTAACTCACCGGAAGGTCTTGAAACCCCCAGCATAAATGCAGATAACAACCACAATGACTGAACTGACTGGAAGAGCCCTGAACACATAAACGTAGCCTGAAGCCTTCATGTTCAATTGATTTTTTTCCCTTCGACCAAGTCAACAAGCTCTAGCAGGGAAACAAGAAAAATAGCTGAATGGCTTTTTAAGCGATTCTGAATAACAGTGTCTTTTTTTTTTTTTATTTCTCTGATGGTTTGTTATTGTCTCCATGACTCAGTAGGTTCATCCTCAGGTTTTGTGTCATGCAGGTGGTACTCTCATCCTGGTGCCAAGTCCTATGTTTACCCAATTTCCTTTCTTCTTCTTCCCAGTCTATTCTGAAAAACAACTTTATAAAGGAAAGAAAGCAAACAACGCTGCACATATCTGGAGTCTTTGATGCCTATTAATGTTTCTTTATAGCACTGGGCTTGGGAGGACACTTCTGTTAATCTGAAGCCTTGCATTTGAGTTATGTCATGCCGCATAAGGGCCATGCCCACTTTTATGGAGAGCACTTAGCAAGGCTTATCACACACACTCTCACACACACACACACACTCTCACGGCACCGGCGCGACTCTCTGCAACAGGTGAACTAACCTTGCGCGTGCACACACACACACACACATACGGCAGCTATCATGGGGAATCAACAGCAGTCATGTCGCATAATTGTCCCAGTTGCCATGTTATTATTGGCGACTGTTGGCATTCTTCTGCTCGCCATCAACACCGAGGACGTGAAGGAACCCCCACAGTACATGGTAAATCCCTCTTCTTCACTAACACTCACTCCTCACTCAACACACACTTTTCTTAAACTACTTTTAAGCTTACAAATCCACAATTCTGCACAATAGGGTTTATGTGGGTTTATTTATAAGCCGAAATGATGACAGCCGCCCAGCTATCCGTGTTTGAGGGATCAATTTATGTATTTATATTTTAAAGTGCTCGTATATCGGCGTATTTACGGTATACGAGCAGGGTAATAACACTGGAAATATTCTTCGGTTTATTTAATTTATTTATTTTTATTTAATTTGACCAAATCGCACTTTATTTCACACGTCAAATTATCACTTTAATTCCAAAATATCTTTTGTAATTTAGCTGTGCCAGCTTACACAGGTTAATAATCGTTATTGACCAAAATTTGCACTGGCTACAATTATGGATAGAATAATGGTTATTATTAATACTAAAGATTTTTTTTTTCTTGTATTTTATTTGTCTTAATAGCGTGTAAACAATTTATTATGCACCGTACAAAATGTAAGACAAGGCAGTATTACTTCCATGACTTGTTTTGCATTTAATTTCTGTGATCTCTTCAACAATGCTAGAAAGGAGCCTCGGTTCTGTGTGGGTTTATTTTGCTGTTTAATCATACTACCGTACGACCCGATATATACGCGCACATGTAGTGGTTACATCAACCGGGTAAACAGCATAAAGGTTGTTTCCTGGTCTCGGTGCAGCTTTTCAGACATTAATGAATCAATAAAGTACGTCCAGAATATCTCACATAACTGAACTAACCTGTAAAAATAATGCAAAGTCATGATATAGGATTTAATACGGTAGCACGCTGCATGCGGTTTAGGACGAAACCATTGCCTGAACTCAGTAGTATTTTCGATGCTTTTTGCGGCGTTTTATTTCACTCTTCGTGTTTATTTTAACCCAGTTTATTACTCTTTAAAAAGTAGTCCTCGGCTTGAAGGCAAAGTGTGATTTGCATGCGTGCTTAAGATATGAGAAATGTATTCAAATCAGACTTAATGTATTCAAATTCTCCTGAGTGATGTGATTCGATGCCCTCACTACTGTGGCGTTCAGTTACAGGCTGTGTCCCAAATACCTGGAATAACCCTACACCCTACATAGAGATTGAGTGAGCGCGAGAGCGAGACATCAGCCTAATAAAGCATGACCTACAGTATTTAATGTACAGTATAAAGATATGCAGATGAACAACACTCGGTTGCCGGTTTATATATTTATTTCCGTGACTTTCCTTTATTATCATCAACATTAATTGTGATGCATCTCACAGTGGAAGCCAGTGTGGAGAAAGGGTGTGATTAAAGAGCAGGGGGGAATTCTGACAACAATTCAATTAATCCCATTAACTTTAATCCCATCCTACAAAATCTTGAATAGGCCCTTAAAGATGACACTTGCTAAGTATTTTAAAAGCAATCGTTAAAATTGGTCTCTTCCATCATGCCTGGAAAGACGTTACACTTTCCTTCAAACACCCCTACAATGGACCATACCATTTCTTTACTTTCGTTTGATTCTGCCTCAAGCTTGATTCCTTCATTGCATATTCATGCAGTGTAAAAGAACAGTATGAGGAAATGTGATGCAAAACCTTAAAAGTAGTTAGATACACTATATTGCCAAAAGTTTTGGGACATCTGCCTTTACATGCACATGAATAACAGATTCCACAAGGTTTAGGACTGTGTTTATTGGAATTTTTTGACCATTCCACTAGAAGCGCATTTGTGAGGTCAGGCACTGATGTTGGACGAGAAGGTCTGGCTCGCAATCTCCGCTCTAATTCATCCCAAAGGTGTTCTATGGGGTTGAGGTCAGGACTCAAGTTCCTCCACACCAAACTCACTCATCCATGTCTTTATGGACCTTGCTTTGTGCACTGGTATGCAGTCATGTTGGACCAGGAAGGGGTCATCCCCAAACTGTTCCCACAAAGTCGGGAGCATGAAATTGTCCAAAATGTCTTGGTATAAAGCTGAAGCATTAAGAGTTCCTTTCACTGGAACTAAGGGGCCGAGCCCAACCCTCTGAAGAACAACACCCAAATTCAATGATTTGGAGCGGTGTCCCAAAACTTTTGGCGATATAGTGTATGTTAGACTTGAAATGAGTTCATGTGCAGTTTAAATGTTGAAACGTGATTCATGTAATTTGGGTTACGTGAGTAGAGTCTTTCCTCAGTACACAGGATGATGCTAGCAATGTGCTAATCCTGTGACTGAGGTGAAAATCAATTTTATTTAGACTTATTGTCTGCAAACAAAAAGGCGAGGTAGTTGAAAGGCTGAGGGAAACCACAAAGAAATGTGATTTTGTGATCTACACTGTGGTGTCACAGAGTCTTAATTAACCATTACATATTTATTGATAAGGGAAATAATCCCACAAGGCGATATCAACGAAAAAATGCATGTGGACGTACTATTAGTGTAACATTCAGTCTTGAACAAAGTGAGTGTAATATTTTTTCCCAGTAGCATCCCTACATAAATGCCGTATCTTTCTTTCAGTTTAAGCTGAAGCGTTTGTATGAATACGGTGAATGGATATCAACGCCGTGTCGTGTTATTCCTGCATTCAATCAGCTCTTTATTTGAAAAGAAAAAAACTCAAACAAAAAATGCTTGATATTCTGCTTGACTGAACAGAGGGAATGTGTCGCCTCTGGCTTTGGTTTCTATCACAGCTTCTGCAGCGCTGAATGAATGAACGAACGAACTTCTTCAGTGAAGAGACCTACGAAGTGTTAGCACTGCTGCGCTTATTACCTCGAAACACAGCATGGAATTAAAGCAGCTCCAGTAACAGGGCGAGCAGCAGGGAGTGGCGCAAGTTGTTTTGCGACACCGTAATCCGTGGTGACATGTCTCGTAAATCCAGCATTTTGTTTTGATGTCCTTAACTCTTCCTCATTGGATTGTTTACTTGTAGCTATGGATCTAGAAATGAATGTTATCAGCCAAACAAACACTGAAAAGGTTCACTTCCTGCCCATCCCCAAACTACCCCGCCCCCCGCCCCCCCAACCACCAGTAGCATGGTGGATTTGATCTTATTTTGTAAAGGATTGCGTGAATAAAATCTACGCAAACCATGCACCGTGCAACATGTAGTGAACTACTTTACTGACAATTCACTATATTGCCAAAAGTTTTGTGGGAACAGTTTGGGGATGACCCCTTCCTGTTCCAACATGACCATGCACCAATACACAAAGCAAGGTCCATAAAGACACGGATGAGCGAGTTTGGTGTGGAGGAACTTCACCTCAACCTGATAGAACACCTTTGGGATGAATTAGAGCAGAGACTGCGAGCCAGACCTTCTCATCCAACATCAGTGCCTGACCTCACAAATGCGCTTCTAGAGGAATGGTCAAAGATTCCCAAAAACACACTCCTAAACCTTGTGGACAGCCTTCCCAGAAGACTTGAAGCTGTTATAGCTGTAAAGTGTGGGCCAACTCCATCCCAAAGGTGTTCTATCAGGTTGAGGTCAGGGCCAGTCAAGTTCCTCACTCATCCATGTCTTTACGGACCTTGCTTTGTGCACTGGTGCGCAGTCATGTTGGAACAGGAAGGGGTCATCCCCAAACTGTTCCCACAAAATTGGGAGCATGAAATTGTCCAAAATGTCTTGATAAGCTGAAGCATTAAGAGTTTCTTTCACTAGATCTAAGAAGCCAAGCCCAACCCCTGAAAATCAACACCTGAATTCAAGGGTGTCCCAAAACCTTTGGCAATATAGTATACCTGTGGGCATGGTGCCTTGAGTAACAGACTTGGGTTCTAATCTCACACCCAGTTTTCCAGGAATAGCCTCCGGATTCAACCACAACTTTGTCTGTGATGTAATGTGGTTAATAAATATGAATTAATTTTAGGTATACTAATAAATCAATATAAACAACTGCTACTTTTATGGTAAAAAAAAAACCCAGTAATATCTGTGAAATCGAACACATTGTTAAATGCTCCTCTTAATAACGGCAGTGCCTATATTATAAGTGTAAATTATAAAATGAGGAATTTTGTTGCCAGTGATTCTTTCACACAGAAATGTAAACTAATTTCGACTGAGGCTCAGGGTTTGGGGATGAGAATAAAGGTCTTGTATTTGCTGTCTTTAGATTTTTATGGTTTCTGCAAACGAGCATGTGAACACAGGAACTCGTTGAATACACTCCAGTCAGACTGAATCCGTGAACAAACTCAACATAAGGGTGGAGCGCAGGAGGTCGGGAACGCTGGGAACGTCGCCCAAGTTGCATGTGTTGTCTTGTACATCTAGGTACATCTTGCCGCAATGAGGAAAGAAAAATCCCTTGAGGCAAACTTGCCCCCCCCCCCTCCCCAGAACAAGTCCGAACAACGACCAAGTTCTGTAGTCTATCAAATTAATGCCTGAAATATGTCTAAAAGTGTCCAGGCTTCAGGCTTTCACACGGTATCACCACATCCCACAAACCCTGCACTGCTTTGACATACTGTATAATGATAGGGCTTGGCATCGTTTAGTTGTTTGACGATCCCTCACTTGTGCTCCGCAGTACGGAATCGTCCTGGACGCAGGATCCTCCCATACGGCCATGTTTATCTACAAATGGCCTGCGGACAAACAGAACGACACAGGCATCGTCAGCCAGCACAGCGAGTGCCATGTGGAGGGTGAGTAAATGCAGGAGTGTATGCGTGTGCACGCATGTACGGGCGTGCATCGGTGTGTCAGGAACACAATAACTCCTACTTATCAAAGATGTGATCTGAGGACAATTGAATGGATTAGCTCCAGCTCTTTTTGATGATGATTAGGGTGAGAAGGTGGGGCAATAAAAGGAAAGCAGATGTTGCTGAAAATAATTTTCCTTTAGAAATAAAGCTGTTCATGGTGGAAAAATATCAGCTAGAAGACTGAACAAACATCATTAGGACCCTGTAACCCCAGAGTTTCTTAGTACATAGGAAAGAACGATCTCATAGCATTGTATTATTACACTGGCAAATGACGTATGTTGAAATTGACACCGAATCAGCTAGAAATGAGCAGGTAATAGTAGATCTAGATCATACTGCTGGTTTGGGTTTCCTGTAATAGTTTAGTGAATTTGTATGTGAATTCGAGGAATTTTAAAACTGATCCATGCGACCAGAACTTGCATTCGAGTTGTGATTATTTCATGGAAATTAAATCTGAAATTACGAACACAGCACTTATGCCATTTTGTATAAAATTTGATCCAAATCAACAACAAACCAATCGATCATTTTACAATTTAATTAAAGGCATAAACTTTAGATTTGTACCTTCCAGATTGTCGTGGCACATTTCTCGTCCCACGCTAAGGAGATTTCGGCTGTAGTGATACAAAGCCGAAGTTCTGGAACATTTGCATTCGTACGAAACCTAACCCTCTACCGCTAATGTGTGTAGCGCTTATAGTTGCTAAACGCTGGTTTGAGGCCAAGCAGATGTTCATTCAGAAGCTTCCTCACCCAGTTCGTGTTCATGAGTCAGAAGGTCGAAGTTTCAAAGCTTTCACTTCACCTTCTCTTTCACTTCGCTTTCACTTCGGGTTCCTCATGACAAAAGGTCACAGAGATACAGAGGTACAACTGTATGAAATATGTCACTATACGCTGTGTGTAGTGTGATCATTGTTGCTAAGGGATGTTCTGAGGAAACATCTGGCATATCAAAACTAAGCCGTCTTCCTTTTCCCTGTTCCTCGGAAGGTCAAGTTCTCAATTTGTTATGAACGTTAAATGAAGCAACAGTTGTTTTGTCTTGGCTAAAGGTAGAGGAATATCGAGCTATAAGGATCAGAAAGGAGGAGCTGCCCATAGCCTGGAGAGCTGCATGGAGCAGGCCATGAAGGACATTCCCAAGGCTAGGCATCAGGTCACGCCTTTGTATCTTGGAGCCACGGCTGGCATGAGACTACTGAAGTGAGTCACACATTCCAGTGACCTAATCAGGGCTTTTCCAGTGAATTACTTATTCAAACTCCCGTGAACATTTTATCAGGTACATGCTATTACGAGATTGCAATCAATCATGAACGATCGTGCCTGTGTATGCACTCTGACAGCATTTCTCAGCCCAAAGTGTCCGACAAGATTTTGAAGGAAGTAGAAGAAAAGCTGAAGAGCTATCCATTCCGTTTCAAAGGGGCCAGTATATTGACAGGGCAAGAGGAGGGCGCGTACGGCTGGGTCACTGTCAACTACCTGTTGGAGAACTTTATCAAGGTGATCATCATCATCACGTCATTACATCATCTTTATTTCTTCAGCTTTATACTAGAAAGTGTTTATTAAAAGAAAAAACATTTAAAAAGATAGCAATGGACTTAAAATTAGCATTAATAATAATAATAATAATAATAATAATAAATAATACAAACTTTTCAAAATCAGACGAGAAAAATGAGAATAAAACTAAAGAAATATTAAAAGAATAATTTCAGGTATAATTACACTACATTAAAAAAAATTAATAGAATTGAAATTACTTTTTGATCAATCAATAAAAAAGAAAATAATATTATTAATAATAACAGTAATAATAATAATAATAATAATAGTAAATCAATAAAAAATAAAATAATAAAAGAAAATATTATTAATAATAAAAATAATAACAGTAATAATAATAATAATTATTATTATTATTATTAGCTCTATAACACAATAGCACAATAGAATGACATTTTCTGTCATATTCTTTCCTAGTTCTGTTATAATAACAAATTTCCATAACACTGTTATTAACGTATTGTCTGTTCTCT